>NC_140174.1:101742112-102053792 GCF_963971535.1 Notolepis coatsorum | reverse complement strand
TACAACACAACGGAACACAACGCAACACAATGGATGGCAGGAAAGAAACCCAACATTTGCTTTGGCTCTCCTTTTGTGTCTGACCTTTACATACTGGAACGACCCCTCTTCTGAATCACCAACCCCAGAGTAGAGGCCAGACTCAACAGGGTTAAGTGTCCCTCCTCTCTCCACAGTAGGTTCTCAAAAGGCCAGCGTGGCTCTTCTCCTGCGTACATGATGCGGCGTGGATCAGAAATCATACATGTTACTGTATTTCAGCCTGTGTAGCTATGTCCAACATGTCTTGTAACTGCTGCAGCTGTCTTGGGTTTCAAATGTCTGTTTATGGAGTACAGTGCAGTACAGTAATCTCTCTCCCCCACCTGTTCAGGAATATGCAGTTTATGTTTTGGCAATATGGTTGGCGATGATATTTTATGTGCGTACTGACATAGAGTAGTACAGATAAACCTATATAGATACCGGTAAATCAATCCCCCAGGGATGCTTATGACCTTTTACTGGAGTCACGACCCCAGTAGAACGCCTGACAGAGTGGAGATTGTTGGGTCAGTCCATGTTCCTGGCGTCTGTGTGTCCAGGACCATCACCCTGACTCTGCTGACAAGAGATCTCAGTCTAGGAATGACCCTTGATCCCCCCCCCCCCCCTGCACATCCTCACAAACAAGAACACCTGCACACCCTCTCCACCGTAGACTACACTGCTCAGTGCTCACCCCCTGAAGGAAACGCAGTCCTACGGTGGACGTCTTACAAGTTCAGGGTCTGGGAGTCGATAATGGAAGAGTGTGTAAAAAAATAAAACAAAACAATGCTATTTCCAGTGGCGGATTTGTCTGATGTTCCAGATTTGCAAATAAAAAATGTAGGTTCTGCAATAAATAATAATAATTCATTTATTTTGTATAGCGCTTTTCAATTACCCAAAGTCATAAATAAAGAAAAAAATGTATCTGGCAGTTTTATAATCGGACAAACATTGGATGTAAGTGACAGTGTAGTTGCAGGATGTATCAATGTGTGTTTCATGTGACATTTCAAATGCACTTATTATTTTTTTTGTATCCACTTTTTCTCCTCCTTTTTCTATTTTTCTCCCATCCCAATTTAGCCGTGCCAATTCTCCCCTCCCCTGTCGATCAAGTTGCTCACATGTGTCCCCCACTGGCCGGTTGTAGGGAGGATAGAAGCCCATCACATGTCCCCTCCAATACATGTGGAGGCAGCCAGTCACATCTTTTCACCTACCAGCGCGGACTCTCATTGGCGAGGACTCAGTAACGTGTAGGAGGCTCACACTGCCCCCGCCATTTTCCTGACTTTGCTGTGCAGGCGCCCCAACCGACCTGTAGGAGTCGCTGTTCACAACGACCAGACTACCACCCATTGACTTCCCTCCCGCTAACTCTGCCAATTGAGTCAGTATGACGGCCGACCCAACCCGGAGGCAACGCTGACAGCCGGATTCGATACCGGTGTCTCTTGCGTTGGTGACGAGCGCAATATCCGCTGCGCCACCCAGCCGCAAATGCACTTCTTTTTAAACTTGTTAAAATATTTTAGATTTATTATCAGATTTTGTAATTTTTTTTTGCGTTTTCCGTTTTTGATTCATTATCTGTTTTTGACTTCATAACCCATTTTTAATCTTTAATCTGCTTTGTGTTAAGCACCTCGAAAACTATGTTCAACAAAAGTGCTACAGCCTGTAAACAAACAAAATCATCGGGGAGGACGTGACCCTCTTGCGCCGCCCCTGTGCCTCAAATAGATCCGCTATCAACTCTATCTTTAATCTTTCAAAATGTTCAGTTGCTATCGCTATTAGCTCTATCTTTAATTTTTCTAAATGTACAGTTGCTATTGCATGCACTCATCTGTGTCTCACCACACACATGAGTGCATGCTTACCAACTGTCCGTCTGCAACACTACTATCACCGACATCTAAGAAGGGAGATCCCCCCTTGAACGGCCCTTCTAAGGTTTCTCTCCTCCACATTGCCTGTGGAGCTTTTTTTCCCTATTGTTAGGTTTTAGTGAGTTTTTCCTTACCTTCGCGTGGGGTATGTCTGGGAGTGCTTGCATTCTTTCATTTATTTGCATTCATCTAAAAAATGTTTGGACCCTATGGTGTTCTTGTTCTGTTCTTGACTTATTGTTATGTTGTCTTCTTGACTTGTTTAAAGAAGACCTGTACGGCCCATGGGGACATTAACGTGTGTTGTCGGGCCCTATAAATAAATTTGATTTGATTTGATTTGATCATCATTATCCAGGGGGAAATAACGGGCCCTTGTTGGCTGACGACACCTCTCAGCCCCAGCTCCATTATCATGCAGTCGACTGCAGCAAAGATGGCTCATTTTTAAACACAACCAATAGGGGCACTGTTGGACTGGTTATGAGAGGGGAGGCTTGGCCAAGCCACTTGTTTTCTTTCAAACCAGAGCCCAAAATGAAATAGTTTTCCAACTATCAGGCCAACGACATGGGTAATCATTCATCAATTTCAACTTCAATGTCAAACCCATGTTTGCGCTGAACGTTTGCCCTCTGCAGTCGAATAGATCTTTTGTTTTAATTATGTTAAAGGTCGATTACGTGGCAAACGGTGGCATTGCATGTAATAAATGAGGAACGTTGATGTGTGTGCCTATACTGAATGTGTCTTTCTGCTTTCATGCGTGATCTCTGGTGCACCAAAAAGAAGCATGTTTCCAACAAAGTCCATTTCAATTTAGAACAAAAAGTTTATTCAACTCAAAAAGAAGAACTAGACAAAAGGTTTAAATCAATCAGAACATGTATTCATACGCTATCTATACATCATGATCAACAGAACTAAGAGACAAAAAGAAAGTGAAATAAACAAGACGTACAAATGGAACATACGACAAATTCAAAAGGAGTTATATTGCACTTTGTTTCTAGAAACATCTCAGATCCTCTCCCATTCAATGCTTTTCCTCAGCATTTTCCTTCCTGTACTTTTACCAAGTCAGGAGTTTAACTTAGCTTTGACACTGGACTTTTCTTTAGGCCCAAGCAAACGGGACTATGGAATTGAGCAAACCTGAAACAGAACTGTAAGCTTATTATCATATTATTACTATAGTTTAGCTTGATACAGACTCCCCTACCCCCCCCAAAAAAATAAAAAAGTAAGTAAGTAAAAACAACAAAAAGAAATACATGTGTAAGAGAGTGACTTCGTGTTCGGAATAAGCGGGTCTCTATCTACTATCCCGTGTCTGGGGCAGTGGTTCTCAGTGGGGGGAGGGGAGGGGGGCACTGGTCCACAGCTGCTCTCCCCTATAGGTCTGAGAAAGCCGAGAGAGGGGGGTAGACTAACTGCATAGTGTCGCTTGTTGTTTGACTGGCAAGCAAAAAGTAAAACTATATATCAATGCCCATAAGTAGTGAAACTAGGCCAGGCAGCTTTAATCAGCTCCAGACAAAACACTCAAATCAAAAGAGGCCTCGTTCAGGGATCTAATTCCTAATACTCACTTCTTTTTTTTTGGACTGTTTTTCTCTCTCTCTTCCCTTTTTGTCCCTTTTGAATAAACACATACGGGTCTCGAGAACATACAGACTTATAGTATATACGAGGAAAAAAAGAATAGGACAAAGAGTAACAGTTGTAAAATAATGTGTAGACGCTGAAGAATGAAAGAATCACATTCAGGTATTTTTCTGTGTCAAGGCCACTAAGATAAGATCACTTTAATAATCCGCATTTTGTAGTTTCACTGCCAGAAGCTGTATATTTAGAGGTTGCCAGCTGGATCTTGATAAGAGCGTGCAAGCATACACACACCACACACACACACACACAACATACAAACTTCTCTCGGCTACATTTAAACTGTAAACTAAAATGTCACTAAATCTTAAAAAGATTATATAATGCAATCATGTCCTACACAACACTGCCTGACTGAAGATTCTCCTCTGTAATAACGTGGTTACCGCCAAGCGTTTTCTCTTCCAGACCTTCACCGTTAAATGCTATTTTTCTTTTTAAGTGTATTTTTCTATCAAAAAAGTGCTACTTAATTCTTATTTTTCCATTCCGACTATAGTGCTAAACCTCCGTCCCAACCGGCCTGTGTTGTTGAACGAGTTTGAAAACCAATGTATTACTCGTATCAACCTGCCACTACTTGATCTGGCCAGTCAGAACTGAGGTTTAGCAACATCTACAAACGCCGGGTTCACGTCTTGGCCACAGGAGAAGCACAGTAATAAAAATGTCCTCCTGTTTTTATTTCTTCTTTTTCTCTCCCCCCCCCCCCCCTCTTTCTAGCACTTTGGCTTCACTGGTCTGGAAAATCGAACAGTTGGTTGGGATGAACGGGGCAAGTGCAGCAGGACAAAAAGGGAATGTCATTGGTATCACTAAGCTGCCCTGCATGTCTCTGTATGAGGCTCTTCTCTCTTGTTATTGGTAGTTTACTAAAAAAAAATTATAATAATCTTCATTACTTAAAAACAGTGCAAAAATAAAAATAAAAACCAGGTTTGTTTTTTATCATTTTTTTCCCAACCATTTGGCAAGTGAGAAGACCACCTGAGACAGTGCTTTCTTTTTTTTAGGCAGTTATGTAAGCCTTAGTCGCCCTGAGATTAAGAGTAGAGGGGCTGCAGGTAATCAGCACAAAGACCCTCCACTGTGTGTACCACACACTTTCTGTTACACACACACACACACACACACACACACAAACTTTTGTTTCACTTTTCATGTACAATTTTTTGTGGCGAATGCATGTCTGCAGCCCTCCTAGTCTCGATCCAGAGCAACGTCAACATAAAGCAAACAATGATTGGCTGGAAGGCATTCTATGTTTGACGCTAAGTATAAGGACAGACGAAAAAGCACAGAGAAAGAAAACGGAGGCAGGTCAGACTTCAGGATCCGCGCTGAAGGAGGCAGATGTCGCCGATGAGCTTCCGGGAAGAGAGAGAGAGTGTGCGTGTGTGTGCGCGCCGCAGTAAAAGTCCAGTCGAGCCGCTAGAAAGTCACAGAGGAAATGTCACGACGAGGAGAAGAAAACATCTTTAAAAACGGCTTCGACAAATTCAGTGCATTGTTCTTCTTGTCCTTTTTCAGTCTCTCTTTTACATCGAATCCTGTTCTCTGCGTTGCTCAAAGGTTGTGCGGATGAAAGGAGTCTAAGGAGATAAAGCCTGCAGTCTCTCATGTTCGTATTACAAGGCTGAAACCAAAACTATTAGTGATTCTTCTTTTTTCTTCTCAATCAAAATGGAGCCACACAACTCAAGCAAAGAATAAAATGTGCAAAACAAAATCCCATATGAGGCAGGAGTAGGCTAGTCTTTGCTCTGTTGTTGACCACTGCTGCCGAGTGTCATCGTTCATACAGACGTAGGGGGGTTATATAGTTGTTGTTGTTGTTGTTTTTCTCTCTTCGTCCCGTTTGTGTTTGATTCTACTCAGGTCTGGACATGAGTCCAGTGAAGGAGAGCCATGTCCGTATGTGCCGTGGTTACTTGAAGAATCAAAGGGGTTTAAAAGGAGAGCTGTGGGCAGAAGGAGCCCCGGTGAATCCTCGTCAAAACCACTACCACCACCACCACCACCACCGGGGTCGCCTCCGACAGCGGGGGCATTTCTGGCAGGTTGGGTCCGTGTTTGTCCTCCTATCTCCCTGCGGGACAGATGGACACAGGAAGGAAGTGATACCCCAGACGACTGACTTCCTGTTCCTTTTCGCTGAGGGGAGGTGGAAGGAGCTTCGCCCAACCCCACTCGTCGTGGTTTGTTTGTCCAAGTCTTTTTTTAGTTTGTCGGTTGGTTGGTTGGTTGGTTACTTTGTTTGTTTGTTTTCTCTCAACGTCCACGGCGCAGTGTGAACGCTGTCGCCGGGGGGGAAATAAACAAAGCCGAGCCTCGGAGGCCTGGAGGAAAGTTCTGGAATGCCCGTCTTTTCCGGGCGGACCTCGAAGGCGTTCCTCAGCGTGACGGGCAGGTGTCGGACCTGCGCTCCTCCGTGCGACCGGCGTGATCTGGGTTTGGATCGATCTGGAGGGGGGGGGGGGGAAATGAGGAGAAAGCGGGTTTTAGACTTCAGGAGACATTTCTCATTTATTCCTTATTCTTTGAGAGAACAAGGACATTGTGGTCACCGCTTTCAGATGCACAGTCTCACGTACAGTATGTACCGACCAGTGAAAGCTATCGTGTTGTGATTTCTGAGGAAACATTCCAAGAATGCACACCTGAAAGGCTTCATTCTTTAGATTAAAAAACGTGGCAATAAGCAAACATAGTGTGTGTATGAATACACAGTAAAGCCCTGCATGCGGCCACTGCCTACCTCAGAGTACAGAGGAGGTGGCTGGAAGCGGAACTCGTGAATGTAGGCAAAGAGAGGTCCGTCCAACTCCTCGCGGACTGAAGGGACTTCCAGACTGCCCTGCCTCTGTTCCTCCGTCACGATCTCTGCATAGCTTGGAGGGGCTGGGGGGAGGGGGGTGACAGGGGTCAGTTACCATTCCGGAGAAGAGAACAGCTGATTATACTTCCTGTGTCGTGTGGTCAATGTGGTGTGGAAGTGAAGCGGGGTCCTGATGCGTGTGTTTTGTGTGTTTATTTGCAGTGTTTTGGAGGCCTACCTTCGGGCCTCTCAGGCAGAGCCATGCCCAGCCAGCTCATGGTCATGCTGCACTGGCTGCTGACACTGGAGGTGCGGGAACCGAACGGGTGCAGGGGGATGGTGCCGATGACCAGGGGCAGGTTGAGGGACAGGTTCATGGCCCCGGGGATGTCCACGTACACCTGGGCACACACAGAGAGAGAGAGAGAGAGAGAGGGGGAGGGAACCACAGGGAGTTAGTTGGCCATTCTGCCGCACCTAAAAAGAGACATAGTCCTCGATGTTCTAATCTAGACTCTCGAGGATCTTCTAAAATAATGGTTCCTCAATGGGTATAGGTTGTGTTCTCATCACCCTCAAGACCTTCCAAAATTAGAACCTGCCGTACGCAAGTGGGTTGTTAAAGTTCCCCTAGAACACATGGACTTGCGAGCCCGAGACTCTATGGGTCAATCTTATGAGGTGGACGTGGTCCGGTAAGGCCGGCGGGGTCACAGGGTAAAGACGTCATTCGCACCTCCCTCCCGGGTAGGTGTTGACTCAGATATTCTGGGATGATCCTCTTAGCAGCGTATGCAGAGATCACCTGGCCTAATCCCAGGCGAGGTTTGGCCCACGCTGGCTGAGTCACTAGCCCGCTCTCTAGGAACTATTGATTATTCTCTGTATTGATTGATTGATCTACAGAGAATACAAAATAACCTATATATAAGGGGGAATGAGCTAAATGACTGCTACCTAATGGTAAATGGCTGCTTTTTTATATGGCGCTTTTATCCAAAGCGTTTATCACATTTGACCCATTCACTCACTCACACACCGACGGCGGAGGCAACCATGCAAGGTGCCAACCTGCTCATCGGGAGCAATTAGGGGTTAAGTGTCTTGCTCAAGGACACATCGACACGCTGCCCGGTAGGAGCGGGAATCGTACCGGGAACCTCAACCTAATACCATCATAAAGCTTGAAGTGTCAAAGTAAATAGCGTAATTCTGACGATTTGTACTTATTATTGAGGGAGAGAAATAAATAAAAAGAGAAAGAGAGAGAAATGCAGCATCGTTCTCCTCACCATGAGGGAGTATTCCACTCTGATGATGCTACAGTCCAGGATGGATGGGGAGACGGGGGGGATCTTCAGCATCTTGCCGTTCCAGGTCTCCGTCTTGCCCGAGGACAGGGACTCGCCCCGCAGGTTGGCCACCAGCTGTTTCACCTCCTTCATCTTCCCTTTGGCGTAGAAGGTCTGTGTCTGGTAGATGGCCGCCTTTGGCACCACCATGCGGGACGAGCAGTTCTCGATCTCTGCGAAGATCTGGATCGTCTCTCCTGCGAGGGTGGGGGGGGGGGGGTCGAGAGTTAGCCGATGTCAGTCTACTTCCCTTCGGTCAACATGAACAGCATCCAATAAGTAATCTATGAGAGCTGAATTTGTAAATCAATGATTTAACAACTAAAGTCTGATGATGACCGACTTGATTGATTGATTGAAAATTGTATTAACAGATTGCAGAATGGGTACAAGAATACAGTACAGCTCAATTATACACACAATTGTTAAGGGGATGCAGACCAGAGAAAGACATTAGTCTTGTTTACATCAGGTCCCCCATTTTCAATTCATCATCTGTTCATCAATTGTGTCATCTGTTAACTTAACCAGATCAGATGTGTTCATCTACAACCAATCAGCTCTGTTTTCTAATCAATTACTGGTTATCAAAGAGACAGTGTGTTCCCCCTCACCTGGTGTATATCCCTTCCTTTCGATTTTGGCACTTAGGGAGATGGGACCTGAGGTGCAGAACCAGCAACAGAGGGTCTTGTCTTTCGTTCCTGCCTGTGGAGACTGAGAAATCAAAAGGCATGTTAGCTTTTCCTACATGAACTCCTCCCACAAATCAGTAAAAATCCCCCAGGGGACTCGATAAACAAAGCAAGATGGGTGACGAGAGAAACCGTGGACCTCTGACAGTAGGGGTGTAATGGTACACAAAAACCATGGTACGGTACGTACCTCGGTTTTGAAGTCAAGGTTCGGTACGGGTTTTCGGTATAGTGGGGAAAGTTTTGGCTTTCCATGTTCCACTCAGGGGTGATGTACTGTAGTGTGCAGTAACTAATTGTACTTGTAGCGCTGTCAATGAATATTATATATTGAAATGAATAATCGTCTTGTAAAAAAAATATATATATATATTATATTAGATTGTGAAAAAAAACAGCCCCCGGTGGGCGGTCGTTAGTGGTTAACATAGCGTTGTATTCGTTTGGTACACAGCCGTTCAGTACGGTACAGTACACACTGAAATGGTTCGGTACGGATACATGTACCTTTACACCCCTATCTGACAGACACCTCTCAGACTAGCTGCCCAGAGGCCCAATAGTTAAAAGTAGGGGGGGGGGGGGGGATTCCTTTTAATTTTAATACCCAAGAGGATAAAGGCATCGTTTTGAGCTGACGTCAAATCAAATGATCCATCAAACAGTATTACCTCAGCCCTCTCTCTGTCGTTTAGCACGCCATCCGTGTCAGGCCGATGATATACACCTCTACGACTACAAAGCAGGCGGCACAGCCTTGAAACCAGATATAGTCCGCTTACGAGAAACGAGCAGCAGAAAGAGGAAACCGGCTAATTCATTCTGAATGTGTTCTGTGGTTTTTTTTATTAAAGAAAACGCCCACCTAAGATGAGTCAAAGCAAACATTGACTCTTGGAGGAATAGCCCGTGGGACTGACAAGAGATCCAAATATGATTTCTTTTAAAGATAAAAACCTGAGTCATAGTCATACTTTAGCTTTGAGGTTATGCCCTGGCTTCGCCTCAAAAATACGACATGAGCCGACAGGAAGAAGGGAAAAGAGAGGGAAATAAAAAAAGGCTAGGCAGAGGGAAAGAGAGAGGAGAGACGCACGCGCACACAGAGATGCACAAAGACCGAGAGAACGTTGTGACTAAAGGCCTCTGCATGCTACAGAAACTTAAGCAACTGCAACACAACATCGACAAAGCAACGGTGTTTTAGACACTCTGCCTTTATGCTTCTGCAACATCGACGCGCAAAGTTAGTTTAACTAAAGTTAGTTTAGGTTCGTGTTAACGTTAGATAATGTACAAAATAAACGTATTTCCGGTGATTTTAGACGTCGCTCTTTTATTTTGAAAACCCCCGACCGGAAGTGTTAGTGTCTGTTGCTAGCAGCTTAACTTTCTGTGCTTTTCGAGCTAACGTTACCGTAACATCATTAGTTTCCAATGGAGAGGACCTCAGCTCACATGCAGCTCAAACTACCTATTGGAATAAATTAATTGATTGATGTTTAACTTGTCCCTGTGTGTGTCCAGTCATTTCGACTAGCAAACATTGTATTTAACGTTACCTCAGGACGGATACCATTGTATTTACTTGGTTAGCTATGTAGCTAATGTGGATAGCATTTTGAATAGACCCAATGCTAGCTGGCTGGCTACAGCTTTATTTACTAAATTATGGAGGCTTTTTAATCGTCAAGGTAAGAGAGGATTTGTCATGATCAACTGAAGGCGTATGCTATGGAACAATATGTGCTTGGGTTTTCAGAAAAAGGCGAGCTATGTGACGCTAATTATTTAGCGTCAACGCTGGAAACAACAATGGAGGATGATATTCTCTGCGGGACTAATATTATTCTATGACAGCCCCGCCCCCATTCGCTAACCAACCAATCACTGCTACGCAATATCAACGCAACGGTTGTTTAGGTTAGATTTGAGGGACATGTACGCAACGTCCAAGCAACACAGTCTACAAGACCCTCTAAAACAACCGCGCTGAAATCGCGCCGATGTTGTGTTGCAGTTGCTCTGAAGTTTCTGTAGCATGCAGAGGCCTTCTTAAGGTGTACTGAGAGAGGGAGAGCTCACCAGCAGTAAAGGAGTGTTGATGTCGATGTGTTCAAAGACGGTGAATTCCTTCTTGGTTTTCATGGGAAGGAGCCACGGTCTGTGAAGCTCTGCTTTCACCCAATAACGCACACTGCCGTGTTTCCCTTCGAAAGAGGTAGCAAGAGGTCTGAGGGGGTAAACAGAGAGAGAGAGAGAGAGAGAGAGAGAGAGAGAGAGAGAGAGAGAGAGAGAGAGAGAGAAAAAACAGGATCACACATAGCCGCCAACGCCAGCTGTAAATACAGACACGATAAGATATTGATCGTATATATAGTGTCTCCGCAGCTGAACGCAGACAGTGTGTGAGATATATAGAGGACCGACAAAAGGTTTTGATGTGTGATTGTGTGAATTTGACTAGCCCACTAGAGGCCTTAACCCTTTCACTGCCACACGACAAGTTTTAAACCCTTTACTATAGTACTATAGTAAAGGGTTAACCGGCTGTCGTGTGGCAGTGAAAGGGTTAACCTTCTGTGTATTGTCACAGTGAAAGGGTTAACCGTTCGGTAGTGCGGCAGTGAAAGGGTTAAGAGTGGGGAGCGTTACTCACGTCTGTGGAAGCTCGAGGCTGAACGCATACTCATGTCTTCCTGAATGGATAGTGGTGAGACCTTCCTCGGAGTTGTCATCATCTGAAAGAAGATGAGACGATATTCCAAACACATGTATACTACAGCTGAGCACTGTCTATGGTGGGACACTGGGCGTCACTGACAATTCAGACAGAGAACAAATGGACTTTCGTTTTGTAAAACAGAAGCTACATTTTTTTTTAAGTTAATGAGACAGACAATTTTTTTTTTGGATCGGTTCATATAATAACAGAATAAGCATACATGAAACCCCTTGCAAATGTGTCTTATAATAATATACATGAACAAAACAAGAAAAATCTTACTGAAGACATCCCTTTGTTTCAGCTTAAATACCCTTGGAAAAACAGATCCCAAAGAACATGGATTTCGGGGGGCACAGACAAAATATAGTATTTGATTGCAATAAAACATTTGTGTATTTAATATTCTAATGGTATTGATAATAATTACAATCCTAAAGAGCCGGTATTAGAAATGTGTTTAATTCAAGGAGGACCAATTAATTATCGCTCATCCTTCCTTTAACAAATGCCGTCTTTTCCTTGTTTTCGAAGGGAGGGGACACTTGCGCATTCCATGATACATTATAAGAAAATGTGGATTTGTATTTCAAAACTAAACAATAACATGCAATTGGAAAATATTAGGTCGCGACAGCCGGGTCCCATTTTGCCAGCTCAGCACTCTCTCCTCCTCCCCTCCTCCTCGCCGTAGCAGAGTCGTGTGGTAAACAACTCCAGAGCTGTCACTCAAGTCCCCTGAAGCAGGAGGAGACCGGCCTGAACCGGAGCGAGCAGCCTCCCTCCCCTCCCTAAGCCGGTCTCCCTCATTACACATTCACTGTGCGCCGTGCGGCTAGCCAATCAGAGGGCGTCTTCGCAAACATAGGCTACGGGGGGGGGAAATCACGCTGCTCACTGTGCGCCGTGCAGGCGTGATTACGAAACCTAGCCGCATTTATCGGAGACGCTCTCTGATTGGCCGACGCCTGTTTCTATACTGGTTAAGCGTAGGCACTCTTCGAAGTTGGTTAAGGTTAGAGTTTGTCTTAGAGAATGGCGATAGAAGAACGCCAGGTAGTTTGCAGGCTGTTTGGCAAAGACACAGCTCGTCACGGATTGGGCAAACGAGTCAGTGGCCAATCAGAGAGCGTCAGTCAGTGGCCAATCAGAGAGCGTCTCCGAGAAATGCGGCTAGGTTTCGTAATCACGCGGCATGCAGCCACTGGCGCAACCAAACTTGCTCACTGCCAGAGGACTGTCCCCCTCTGAAGACCTGGAACAATCTGCCCATGCATTTATTGAACACCATGAAAAATGACTGTTCTAATTTATTCATCTGTCTTGTGACAATCTAAACGCAAATTTAGAAATGTGCTTTTTTTGTATTCTGTTGTTGCTTTGTATTGCTTTAAGCTGTGGTGGAGCAAACGGAGTGTAAGAATATACCATTGTACTTGTTGCATATTATCATGGCAAATAAAACGATCTGAATCTAAATCTGAATTAAAAGGAGGACACACAAGACGAATTTAAACCATTTAAACCTTTATTAAGTAAAGCCTATCTGTATATACACTGCATACACATTGTTCAAATAACTGTGCAAAAGACAATAAAATGACAGGTGGCAGACTACAGATAAGGATATACAAGCTATTCAATTTCATCGTTTACAATAGCATGCACCCAGCATTCCCCTGTACACAGGCCTATTTACAGATAGTCTATTCATCTATACAAAGATAGCCTCGTACAGACACAGCATGATCATCAACCCCTGAAACCTCAAAACGTGCAACGATATGATTTACAGACAATTATCCACACCACACAATAATAGAGATACCATCGCATTATTCTCAGATAATTTTTTTCTGCAGCACGGGACAATAACCTTCAACACTGACAGGTTGCATACAAAGTTGCTCGCTGCTCTGTCACATTTCTGCAAGAGCATGGCGTCATCGGCGACACGACACGAGCACCTCAGCCAATGAGCAGAGAGAGAGACCAGTCCCTGCACCCCCCCTTCCCAACCTGCTTCTGAACAGGATTGAACCGCTTTGAACAATGGGTGGAAACTTAAGAAAACCTACAATGTTACACCTTAATTCGTATTGCTCTACAATGAATTTGTGCACAAACCATCAAAGAGATCACTGCCTATAATCATATAAGAAGACTGTAATTCATATTTTTTCCATTTAGTGTGTGTGTGTGATGGAGAATGTGCAGGCTATATTGCAGTCATTCATTCAGAGAGCCCGACACAAACAACTGGGAAAAATACCTTTGACACACAGCATTACATATAATTACACATAGAATGGAAACGCCAATAAAAGATCCTCAACAAATACTTGCTCCCTGTTCTTGGGACTGTTCTCGTTGACGTGCTGACAGGATCTGAGCATCCGAACCTTATTATCCCCACCACCACCATCACCCACAAAGAGCATCTCAGAAACAAACACAAAAAAAACTCAACGTGTATCACTCTTACCTCTCTCGTGTCCAATTAAAATGTCTTTGTGATTTAGATATTCCACTTCTTCAGTGTAGTTTTGCGTGTAGGCTGTGTTGGATCCGGCGTTTCTCGACTCGGTCCAACGAACTTTCGCAAAGCCCTTGGCGTGGATCTTGAGAGCCTTCACGCGGATCTCCCCGGTGACCTCGATCACCACCCTCCCCGAGACCGAGTCCCCGCTGGAGAACACGGGCACGTTGCTGTCGTTGAGACAGTCGTAGCTCACTGTGAAGCTCTTCACCTTTCCTAGCACCATGGTGGAAAGAGAAATAGGCTTAGAAATAAAAAATATACAAAAAATGAAAAAATAATCTCATAAGAAAAGGGGAAAAAAGATGCAGTATTCAGACACTGATCGGTATCTCTGCCCTGCAGGCACGATCAGTGCTCTATGTGCGAACAGTTCATCTGAGACGTGGAAGGAAGGCTGAATAACAGCAGTGGATGCTGTTATCGTCCGCCTCTCTGCGTGATGGTCTCCTGGTCAAAGACGAGGAGCGCCGGGCGCTCAGCGCACTTTAATGTGAAAAACAAGCTACTGAGCATGCGCGCGCCTCCAGCCACCCCCTCCTTCCGTCTTCTGGAACAAGGGGGGGGGGGGGGGGGGGGGCTGTGGCGTCCAGCCAGAGCACAAGTTTGGCTCAACAACAGCTGATATTGATTGATTGATTTATTGATTGATTGAAAACTTTATTAACAGATTGCAGAATGGGTACAATACTAGTACAGCTCAATACAAACAACTGCTAAGAGAGGATGAAGATCAGAAAAAGACGTTCGTCTTGTTTACATAAAATGGCCAAAACAATTCGCAGGCTATTGTGCGCACGAGTCAATATGGGAATATGAATAAGGGAATATGATGACCTCATTCTTGCATTTTAAAAAGTACAATTTGTACTTTATTGTTTGCATTTTGTACTTCAATTTGTACTTAATTATGTTGTATATTTTGTAGTGTTTGGTCTTTATTATTTTTACTGTATGAAGCACAATCTCAGGGGGTCATACAGAACCAAGCATTTCACTCTAATGTACATGTACCTAATATAATAATAATAATAATAATAATAATAATAATAATAATAATAATAATAATAATAATAATAATAATAATATATTAATAATAATAATAATAATAATAATAATAATAATAATAATAATAATAATAATAATAATAATAATAACAATAATAATAATAATAATAATAATAATAATAATACTTGAAACTTGAAATGGTACAGAATGGTAACAGCGTAGATCACAGCAAAGCCTTTGGGTGAAATGTGCAGAATGCCTGGTGTGTACAGTGTATGTATGGTACAGTACAGGACATGTCATGCAGCTTTGCACGATGAAAGTTGAAAATGGAAGAGTATGGCATTTACATTTAAGTTGACAAGACAAAAACACCAACCATATTATTTACCATATAGAATACTATAAATAATGTTAGGTTAGGTCTGCAAAGGCAAGAGGGCTGGGGGTTGAGGCTTCTCCTTCCTATTTCCTAGAGAGGCTAAACAACCCCGGAGCACAAGACGCCACCTCGCGGTGGTCAAAGCTTTCACATCAGACTCATCACCTGTTGAATTCCATTATAATATTATTAGAACCAGTTATTACAACTTGAATTGATTACACCAGCCACGTGTCAAGAGATGCACTGTTACACTGCATTCGTCAGTGAATCATAACGGTCAAATATAGGCTAAAATAATTATCTGTCTTGTAATTCAATATTTTAAGGATATAGAAGACAGCCATACCATTTGTGCTGCACCAATCCCTCGGCCAACCCAGAGCCATAGAAGGTTCTGGGCCAACCTAGGCAACCTTTACTGGCTAGGTCCATCCCCCACACACGACTGACACACGGACACCTTTGTGAGTTGTACAAAATCAAAACATCGGGAGGTTACAATGTAGTTCAGTCGTGACTCGTGAGATGCAATGTGACGTGTTTAGGATTCCTCTCCCCACGTGTAGGTTAATACTTCCCTCTAGCGGTAAGGCCGAGTCATTACATTGATTGATTGATTGATTGATTGATTGATTGATTGAAAACTTTATTAACAGATTGCATTACAGTACAGCTCAATACACACAATTGTTAAGGGGATGCAGACCAGAGAAATACGTTTGTCTCGTTTACATCAGGGTCCCCCATTTTCAATTCATCAGGACATATATTCACATGACATACAGATAGACAGTACTGCTACATCTATACATTTATGACATACCAGATTTGCAAATACTGTACTGTTTGTGATGCAAAAATAGTCCAGAAAAGAGAGTATATACATTTGACGTAAAAACTGTACATTGGGGGAGGTTGGGTAGGTGGGGTGGGGTTGGGTGGGTGGGGGGGGGGGGGACTGTACATTGGAGGTGGTTGGGTGGGTTGGGTAGGAGGGGTGGGGGGGGAACACTGTACAACTGTACAAGCAAAACTGTACATTGGAATATTGACAAAACCATACTTGGTCATTTACTGTACATTTACTGTACATTCATATGAAGTAGAACTGTTGCTGTGGAAAACGTCACAAGGTCCAGGTGAGATGCAATCAAAATAGTCTGGAGTTCTAATCTAATAACCGTTATGTGTGTGATGTGGTTTAACCAGTTAGCCCACATATGGATTATATCATCATTGTTGTAATGCGTGTCTGTGAAGCACTTGGAGACATAAACTGTGATAATGAGTTATGCAGATACACGACTTGACTTGCAAGTTTTATAAAAACTAACAACTGGGTTAACTTAGCATCCACACTCACCCCCCCCCCCCCCCCCCCCACACACACACACACAAACAAACAAACAAATACACGCACACACACACGCACACACACGGCAACCTTACTGCTACTTTTGCACACAACTTATTCTATTTGTATACTCATAAATATGTACTCTATTTCCATAGGCAGCCCTGCACATCTGCTATGTACATCACTTATTTTGCACTAACCTGTCCTGAATACATATTTCTTTGCACATTACGAGTACACTTTTATTTTATTTGACTAAAGTGTAAATCGTAAAAAAAAAAAAAAAAAAAAAATCTTTAATTTAATTATTATTATTATTATTAAGTGGTCATAAACTGACCTCAACCCCGCTGTCCTCCACATATTAGCTGATGTGATTTATTTAATGACCTACATGCATCTGGATTATTTTCTCAAATTATGTTTCTCTTTACTTTTAAAAGAACACACCTAGCTAGCCTAGTTTAGCACAATGAATGGAAGCAGACATGGCCGGTTAGCCTAGACATTGTCCAACTAACACCTCTCCCAAAGGCTAACCGGCCATGTCCGCTTCCATTCATTATGCTAAGCTAGGCTAACATGCAGCCGGATAGCTTTCTACTGAACGCACAGAGAAAAAACTGGTATCTATCTTCTTGTCTCTCTCTGGAGAAGACGGCAAGCTACATTTCCCAAAATGTTGGTGTGTTTGATTGATTGATTGAACATTTTATTAACAGATTGCAGAATGGGTACAATACAGTACAGCTCAATACACACAATTGTTAAGGGGATGCAGACCAGAGAAAGATTTTCGTCTTGTTTACATCAGGGTCCCCCATTTTCAATTCATCATGACATACATGCATAGGCGGCGGGTGAGCTGGACATTAGGGTAGGCTATAGATTGGATGGGACCCTGCGAGGAGCGCGCAAAATTTTCCCTTTCTCTTTTTTGCTTGCACGCAAACGTTACTGTCCAGGTTCTGATGTCATACAATACACACACTACTAGGCTACTACAGCGAGCCCCACTCATTTCATATAGTGCAAATTAATTGTTCAAATGAAGGCATCCAATATGATTAACCATTGTCTTACCTTAATGCAACAAAAAAAATGCGACGTTTCACGCATCAATGATCTTTTCTGCTTTAAGTTTGTCTGTGAGATCACTTTCAATGTGAAGCGGACTCAGAGTTGACCGTCTCTCCTGGCGCAGTTCTTCTTGTTCTTCTTTAGCCAGTTTCGGATGCGCCTCATTGGGAAAGACCGTTCACAAGTTGCGGTGCCGATGGCAATGAAGGAAACGTTTTCCGTAATTTGGATCTCATCATGCTTTGAAAACAATATACATAGTAGCTCTAAAAAGTTTCCACGGTTTGATTAACTCTGACTCAGTCTCATCATGCCCTCGGCCTCAGGTGATCCGTGTTATGCCCAGGCGGCATGTAACTTGGAATGGAGTTCCAGGTCTTGGCAGCTCTCACGGAGAGGGCTGCTTTGCTAAATATACTTGTCCTTAATGGAACAGCCAAGTCACCCGGTACAACAGTTCTGAACCCGAACGCGGAACTGCAAGTTTGTTGGTAAAAGACTACACGCAAACCTGGAGGTGAAAAATCGGAAAGTGGGGGTGGGGCTAGACCATGGAGGGTTTTGAAGACCAGACTGGCATCGGTTGGGTAGGCGGGGGTAACTGTACATTGGATTATCAACTAAACCTTACTTGGTCCCAAGAAGAGGGTCTTGTGTATTATTGGGTTTAATAGGACATTTATTGTACATTGGAGGGGGTTGCGTTAGGACATTTACAGGGGCCAGTTTCGAATTGCAGTCTCTCGTAGGTGCTCTTTGAGAGTGGTTTTGAAAGTGGGTAGTGATTCACATTCCTTTACAGCTGTGGGTAGGGCGTTCCACATTGATGTGGCATAATTGCTAAACGTGTTTAGTCCCTTGTTTGAGCCGAATCTGGGTTTAACATGATTTGTGGAGCTTCCTCTGGTGTTGTGGTCGTGGTATTCATTGACCTTTGGGAAGTATTTTGACATGTACATGGGTACCTTAGTCGTGTAGTGTATCTTGTAGACCAGGCCCATTGCAAGTTGCTGTACTCTGTCGTCTTGATGGAAGAAGAGGAGGAAAACATTGACAAGAAGTGGAAGTCTGTGAAGGAAGCAGTAAGTACAACGTGCAAAGAAGTACTGGGCCCGAAGAAACACAACCATAAGGAGTGGATATCAGCAGTCATTGAGGAAGATAGAGGAGAGGAAAGGGAAGAAGGCACTAATCAACAACAGTCGCACAAGAGCCGAAAAGGTCAAAGCACAAAACCAGTACACAGAAGCCACAAAAAGGGTTAAGAAAAGCATCAAGGCAGACAAGAAGGACTATATAGAGAGTCTTGCGGCAGAGGCTGAAGAAGCAGCTAGACATGGACATTTGAAAGACTTATATAACACCACCAAGAAGCTGTCAGGAAGGTTTAGTAAACCAGAAAGACCAGTTAAGGACAAAGATGGACAGCCAATCATCGGAGAGGAAAGACAAAAAGAAAGATGGGTAGAACATTTTGAGGAACTGCTAAACAGACCAGCACCACAGGACCCACCAGACATCCAGAAAGCTGACAGGGATCTGCTGATAGACTGCAGCGTGCCAACAAAGGAAGAGATCAGCAAAGCCATCAAGAAGCTGAGGAATGTCAGGACCCGACGGTATTCCGGCAGAAGCACTGAAGGCCGATATAGAGACGATGGAAGAGATGCTCCATCCTCTCTTCAAGAAGATATGGGAAGAAGAACACATCCCATCAGAATGGAAGGAGGGCTACCTCGTCAAAATACCAAAGAAAGGAGATATGAGCCAATGTGCAAACTACAGAGGGATCACACTACTCTCCATCCCAGGAAAAGTATTCAATAGGATTATACTGGACAGGATGAAGGACGCCGTCGACCCACAGCTACGAGACCACCAGGCGGGCTTCCACAAAAACAGATCCTGCACAGACCAGATTGCAACACTGCGGATAATACTGGAGCAGTCATTAGAGTGGAATTCACCCCTATTCATTCATTTCATTGACTACGAAAAGGCTTTCGACAGCGTGAATAGAGAGACCCTCTGGAAGCTACTCAGACACTACGGAGTGCCAGAGAAGTACAGAAATATCATCAGGAACTCCTATGAGGGGATGACCTGCTGGGTGATTCATGGCGGTCAACCCACCGACGCCTTCCAGGTAAAAACTGGAGTGAGACAGGGCTGTTTGTTGTCACCATTTCTGTTCCTGCTGGCAATAGACTGGGTCATGAAGCAATCCACGGCAGAGAAACGAAATGGCATACAATGGACATTATGGACGCAGTTAGAAGACCTCGACTTTGCAGATGACCTGGCCCTTCTCTCTCACACCCAGCAGCAGATGCAGGAAAAGACAAGTAACATCGCTGACAACTCTACTCGGCTTGGGCTTAACATCCACAGAGGGAAGAGCAAGGTCATGAGAATCAATGCTGACAACACATCACCCATCATTCTGGAAGGAGAAGTGTTGGAAGAGGTAGACAACTTCACCTACCTGGGCAGCATGGTTAACAAGCAAGGTGGTATGGTATCATTGACTTGGAAACTGTGCATTTCATAGCCAAGATGTCTGTATAAAGTAACCATAATGAAAAAACATAGTGTGAGCCCGTTTAGAAGCAGAGTGGTTTTCAGCTGCTGAATAAGGAACAAGTTGGGACAGCCAACAGGTCATGCAACCTAGGGCTGGGCGATATGGCAAAAAATCATATCGCGATAACGATATGATAATGTTATCATATCACTCGATATCGATAATTATCGAAATTGTTATAAGTAAATTTTTGTATGTTTATTTTGCAGCAATTCTTTGTCGTTGCCGCCATCTTTAGTGTTACATCCCCTCACACTCCAGTTCTCAGGCTGCAGCTGGTTTAAAAGCGAAAGTAAACCGGCTTCTCTGCTGGCTGTGGCTCCAGGGGAGTTGAACAGTTCTGGCTCTGCTAGTTTATTTTCAATCTTTTGGTGCTTTTTTGGTGGACAAACCACCGCACATGTGCACCGTGACTCGTGACTGGAGTCTAGCTCTGCTAGCACACATAGCCTACTGTGTACAGACGGTTTCAAACTGTATTTTAAATTAGAAAGCAAACAAAATAAATGGACAAGAGAAAAAGAAATCTCAATTTGGTCAGTATTGTCATTTGGACAAGCAAAGCCATTACTTTAAGTTGCAGGCAAGAAAGACAAGTCTGTCTCTGGTTTTAAAACTGCCCTGTTGCAGGTCACACATTTAATTTTTTATTTCCGATATTCGATATTGATTATTAAAATATATCGCGATATTTATCGTTATCGTTATATCGCCCAGCCCTAATGCAACCCCCATTATGCTAAACTGTATCGCCAACAGGAAAACCCCCACAAGCCAATCTGCTAATCTGTGTGAACAGACACCACATTCTAGGGTGTGACAGTTGCATCAGATAACAGGTTGGAGCAAACAAGCAGGATGCTCTAAATAGAGACAAGCAGACTGTTGTATCATCACTGAAACTGCAAATATCTGTTATAATAGTTAATTCAAAATATAGGCCACTTAGTATTGAACTGTAGCATCACATATAAGATACTTGAATGATTAGATCTTTCCACGCTTAGTGTGGGAACCTCCGTTGACTGTATTCTCAGGATAACAAGACAATGAAGATGTTAATGTACTCCGCACCAGAACAAAGACCAAAAGTCACACCTCAGCGTGAGCAGATTACAGCAGAGAACAGTTGGTCGGACCAGAGGTCACAGACTTGCTAAGGAAGAATGTAATTATATAATACTAGATTAGAATGAAAAACAATATTGGAATAATAACCATATCACACTAATCTGATTTATTAGATGAAAAGGGATATTTGAATGTCATTACAATTTCAACTGTCTGTGAATATAATAGAATATGTTCTGCTAATTCTCTGTTGGAATGTTTATATATATATAGTGGAAATCTCAGAATAAATACATATAGGACAGTCACGGTAACGGTGTCAGTCAGTGACAGATGCTTGCCCGTCTGTGCAAAGGGGGGCGGGCCAGGGTGTTCAGTGTTCGGACTGCTGTGGGGAAAAAACTGTTTGTGAAGCATGTGTGTCTGGTTTGAATGGACCTGTAGCGACCTGAGGGCATGTGATGGAATAAGTGGTGTGCTGGGTGAGAGGGGTCATTGACTATTTTACCAGAGTGGGTGACTGTGCGTGATGTGTAGATGGAGTCCAGAGAGGGGAGGGTACAGCCAATTATTTTGGAGGCTGTCTTGATGATGCGTTGGAGTTTGTGTTTGGTGTGTTTATCAGTGGAACCGTACCAGACTGTGATGGATGAGGTGAGGATACTTTGAATTATGGCAGTATAAAATTGGACCAGCAGGTGTTGTTGGACTCTGTACTTCCTCAGTTGCCTGAGGAAGTACAGGCGCTGCTGGGCCTTTTTGATGATGGCAGTGGTGTTAATGTCCCATTTGAGTTTATTGCTGATGTGGGTGCCGAGGAACTTGAATGATTCAGTTAGGGTTATGGGTTGGTCTGCGATGGTTATTGGGAGTATGGGTGTTTTTTTTGAAGTCTTGAAGTCTATGGCAATTTCCATGGTTTTGGAGGTGTTGAGCAGGAGGTTGTTGAATGCGCACCACCTCACTGCTCTGTCCACCTCCTGCCGGTAAATGGACTCGTAGTTGTTGGAGATGAGGCCCAGGATGGTGGTGTCATCGGAGTATTTGAAGGCCTTGACTGAGCTGTCCAGGGGGGTGAATTGGTTAGTGTAGAAGGAGAAGAGCCAAGGGGAAAGGACGCAGCCCTGGGGGGCCCCAGTGCTGAGGGTCAGAGGGCGGGATGATTTGTTGTTTACTTTGACTGTTTGGGTTCTATTGCTGAGGAAATTGAGGATCCAGTGGTTGATGGTTAGGTTGATGTCAATGTCCTGTAGCTTATGGAACAGATTGTTGGGGGAGATGGTGTTAAAAGCTGAGCTGAAGTCAATAAACAGGATACAGGTGTAGGTGTTAGGGGTTTCCAGGTGCTGTAGAGTGTGGTGGAGAGCCAGGTTGATGGCGTCCTCTACTGACCTGTTGGTCCGGTATGCAAACTGGTGTGGGTCCATGTGAGGTTCTGTGGCAGTTCTGAGGTAGTCCAGGACCAGATGTTCAAATGATTTCATTGCTACTGATGTAAGGGCTATGGGTCTGTAGTCATTGAGACAGGTTACTTTGGTGGTTTTGGGGACTGGGATGATGGTGGATTGCTTAAAGCACTGAGGGTCTGAACAGAGTTGTAGGGATGTATTGTAGATGTCGGTGAAGACGGGGGCCAGCTGGTCTGCACAGTAGTGGAACACTGCAGAGGAGAGGATATATCTATGGTTCATTGCACGAACCATGTACATTGGAAGATCAAATGGTACACAAGAAATGTCAGAGTGTCTGATTCGTCCACATGGGAGAGGTGAGCCTCTCTGCCGCAGCACGGGGGAGCCACAGACCAGACCCCCCCTGGGCTGCAGGAACAAAGCGCCCATATAAGGACATGGGAGATCTTTGGGCAGACAGACCCAAGAACCAAACCTCCTGTTTTTAGTGTCAAGACACCTGATTGGAACAACTCCATGTTTGAATGTGACTCTGATTGGTTAAACCCAGTCTAAAAATATGATGTCATATTGAGTAAAAACCCGGGGGGGGCGGAGCCGGTCTGAGACTGAGCAACATGTGAGCAAGGTCCTCTGGGTAATGTGGAATTTAATTGGGATGTGGGAGATACAGGGAGATAACTGAACGGGAGGACACTGATAGACTCTGTTTGTGTGACATCTGAGATTGATAGGACGCACAAACGGGGGCTGATGGATTAGACACAACGCAGAGAAAATTAATGGATTGTACACATAGGTTAGGGGAGTTAGACAATAGAGCAGATTGTAGTATTATTTTTTTTCCCTTTCTATGGGTATACGACGGAGATCAGAGTAGTGAGGGGGTGATTGTGTGTTCTGCCATTCTCTGCCCGGATGAGCTGTGACAAGGTGGAGGTGTGAAGGCACGGTAAAGTTGTATGACCATTGCATGGTCATAGGGGGGAAGGGTTAGAAATGAGAAACCAATTGATTAATTATGCAAATGTGATTGAGCTATCTTAAGCAAAATCTAGTGGAGTAAATATTATTACAGAGTAAGAAAGAATGTATTAAGTGAAAATATTGTGAAACTAATGTATGTTTTCTCTCACATCACCAGATCATCTAAAAGTGTTGAACATCTTTTCAATAGACTAAGAATACTGGGATTTAAGTTGTGTCTTTTAGATTCAATTTATTTTTGATAATTTCTTAGTATACCCCTCTATATGAAAGACAGGAGACGGAATTTTGGATAACTATATCACACTAATCTGACTTATTAGATGAAAAGGGATATTTGAATGTCATTACAATTTCAACTGTCTGTGAATATAATAGAATATGTTCTGCTAATTCTCTGTTGGAATGTTTATATATATAGTGGAAATCTCAGAATCCATTAATTCAGTTAAATCCATTAAATACAGGGTTTGTGTTGTTTCCTATGGAATATTTGGTATCAACCTAGAGGCAACGACTACACTGGGTTGATACTAGATATCTAGGAAGATCAAATGGTACACAAGAAATGTCAGAGTGTCTGATTCATCCACATGGGAGAGGTGAGCCTCTCTGCCGCAGCACGGGGGAGCCACAGACCAGACCCCCCCCCCTGGGCTGCAGGAACAAAGCGCCCATATAAGGACATGGGAGATCTTTGGGCAGACAGACCCAAGAACCAAACCTCCCGTTTTTAGTGTCAAGACACCTGATTGGAACAACTCCATGTTTGAATGTGACTCTGATTGGTTAAACCCAGTCTAAAATATGATGTCATATTGAGTATAAAAACCAGAACACAGTGTTAATTCATTAGGCCAGACACACCTTTTGGGCCTCTGGCAATAAATATGAGTGAAATTCTAGCTCTGTTGTCAAGACTGCACAGTTATTTCCCCTCTGGCTAGGAGTCATAAGGGGGAACCATTCCACATTCTATTTCCTCCATCCAGCTTAGCAAACATGTGTATACTGTAATTAACCTAGAAATGTACATGGAATATACGACAGTGGAACAGATGCTGATGTGAGAGCCAGGATTGGCAAGGCCAGAGGAGCCTTTCTCCAACTAAAAAACATCTGGATCTCAAGAGACATTTCCATCACAACCAAGATCAGGATCTTCAACACCAACGTGAAGTCAGTCCTACTCTATGGCGCTGAGACCTGGAGGACCACTGTCACCACAACCAATAAACTACAAGTTTTCCTAAACACCTGTCTGCGCCGAATCCTCCAGATTCGCTGGCCTAACACCATCAGCAACAAAGACCTGTGGCAACGAACACAACAACAGCCAGCAGAGAAAGAGATTCTCCAACGGCGTTGGAGATGGATTGGCCATACACTCCGTAAACCATCCCTGAGCATCACAAGACAATCTCTCAGGGGAAAAGAAAGAGAGGCCGACCATGAAACACCTGGCGCCGAGACCTGGAAGATGATGCCAAGAAGATGGGACACACCTGGGGCCAACTGGAGAGGTTGGCTCAGGATCGGGATGCTTGGAGAACCCTTGTTGACGGCCTATGCCCCAAACGGGGTAAAAGGCGTACGTAAGTAAAGTAAGTACTCTGTGTTCTACTCTAAGCCATCCTAGGTTGTCAAAGTGGGGAGGGGTGAGGTGGGTTCTAGGAGTAAGGTCAAGCAGTAGTCTGACCAGTTTGTTTTCGTATAATAATAATAATGATGTTCCTATAAGAAAGCAAATTCATGGTACAATTACCTGTATGATCCCATGAAGTGATGTCCGGTTCACATCTAGAATTGGACGTGTTGGAATATGTTTGGCCATAGATATATATATAAACACTAGATGGCTCAAGGCGGAGTCTCCCGCGTAGTTCACCGGCGGCCATCTTGCTTGAGTGGACTAGCCTACTGCTGATCTGCACAAACAAAAATACTCTTAACTCGCTGAAATCTTGACGGATTTACAAACGGTTTGGTTTATTGCAAACTTTATTAACGTGGCTATGATTCTTGCTTGGAAGAATTCATTTTTTATTTGAATTTTCTTTTCATATCAAAGTCCATTATAAGTATGCAGGATGTTAACTACATCTCTGACGTTTTTTAACAAACCAAACGGTTGAACATTTTGCAAGCTATGGTTATTTCAATAGTAGACGCACCATAGACATGCATGTTATGAGTGGGTGTGCTCCACCCACGCAAGATGGCCACCATGTGGCAACGTCCGTCTCCGTTGGCCAGCAGCGTGGGTGAGTCATCTAGTGATATATCTGTGTTCGGCTACCTGGGCACCTGCCAGGGCAGCTGAGGCTATACACACAGTGTCCTCCAGGTGACTCAGACATAATGAAGGAACAAATACACAATCTCTGTGGGGAAATTCAGTTGGATGAAAAATCGATAACAAATCATTTTCAGAGTGAGAAAGGAATCTCCCATGAGGCGTGGCATTAACTGCAAAAGTTATTATCTCTGGGATTCTATCAATATAGGGACGGACTTACTGGCTTTTAGGCTCCATGCTATACGTTTCTATAGTGGTTCAGTACAGTTCATTTTCATATGGGGGAGTACTATCTAGAATGGAGCTGGAGCCAGAATGGAGTCATAACGACGAGTTATATGAGTACTGGCTAAGCGTCCCGCTCTTAAGCCATACCGAGATATACCTCATCTCATGTACCTATTGTACTCCATCAACGAATAAAAAACCAAATACACCCACCACCTGCCAGGCCCGCCCCTTTAGTGGCATACTATAAAGTACTAGGCGTGGTCACCACTCACTCTTTCTCGGAAAAAGCTTTTCCAGGAAAAGATTCCCCAAGGGAACTCAGGGGACGCTAAGAGCGGGACGCTTAGCCAGTACTCGTTATATATCGTACTTGCATCGCGTCCCGCTCTTAAGCCATACCGAGATATGGGGTAGAGCGGACGCGAGGCCCGACAGATGCACCCCCTGAGGACCCGTAAGCCCACATCAAGGGGGAAGGGGAGTCCCGTCACCCCATCCTTCCTAATGAAGAGGGGGCGCAGTCAACTCCACCCGAGTGCAAACAAGAGGGAACTAGAACCCCTTGAACACACAGCACAGGCGGAACCACGTGTGACACAACACACTGTGGCCCATACCCACACACCAAAGGACGGGAAGCAGGAGAGGCCACAGACCTCAGAACCGCCTGGGAGACAGAACCCCCGGTCATGTCCATGAGGTAAAACCTTACGAAGGGACCCGGGGAGGACCATGAAGCTGCAGCACAGATGTCCTCCACCGAGGCCCCACCCAGCAGAATTTTAGGCTCACTATAGTGCCTCCAGTCTGGCCTTGACTGCTCTGGCCTACTGACTGAGTCAGGAAACTGCAGAGAGGGTGCCACTGACGGTGCATCCTGGTACCCACGCCGGGGTGCAGGTGTTGGCAGGTCAAGTCTGGGGTTGCTTGCTGTCCCTGGAGTTGCAATAGGGTCATGCAAGTTTGGGGCAGGTAGTGAAACATTTTGACGTTGCTGGGGAGCTGGTTGAACTAGTGGAAGAGAGGTCCGCAGGCCTCGAATCTCTGCCAGCAGGCCCTCCTCTCTTCGTTGCTGTCCTGCTAGGAAGTCTCTCATTATTACCAGCAGTTCTCCCCCTTGTCCACCGGTCGGCGCTGGGGCTGCAGCGCCCTTCTCATCCTCCGGGTCTGTCTCCCACGCCCGGTCTGTATCACCGGTTGCCGACTCCTCATATCGCTCTTGTTTCTGGGAGCGCAGTCTGGCGCGCGGCCTGGGCAGGCGGGTTATCTTCTTCCGACTAGCCATCCCACTTCTGACACCATATGTGACGGGGTCCTCTCTCAAACTCCTTTGAATCTCTCATAAACAGGCATAGTCGGAAGGATCTCGTTGGTGTTTTTATTTATTTCCCGCCTCCCAAAAGTGCAGAGGTGATATAGTTTTACAAAAAAGGTAAGTAACATAAAACAAAATACCCTATACTTATTATATCTAACAAAAGTGGAAAAAGACGCTACAGCCAGCAGTTGCACCAGCCGACCAGCAAGCGGCGACATCCCCTCACCGAAGCCCCTGCAGATGAGGCGAGAGGCGAGAGGGAGAGAACCGGAGCTTACAACCATGGAACACAGATCGGCGCGGGATGTCGAAATCATATACACGAGGACCCGCCGGTTAGCTCACCTAGCCCCGCCAGGCTAGCTAGGCTACCTGGTCCAGGACAAAAGGCAGACCCACCCCCCCTCCCCCACAATGGAGGACCTCCAGACGCATCTGTAAGCAACAACCAGCCCCCCCCCCCACATCCCACATCACGGACTTTCACACCGAGGATTACAGACGATAGCAGAGGACAAAGGATCAGCCAGCTAATCACCCAACCCACAAGGGTATGTGATTCGACACAAACCACCATTTACCTCATTTTGACCTCTGACAAGTCCATGATCTCCAATAAAGGGGTGATAGCATGCGGGTTAAGTGATCATTATATGATTTTCTGTACCCGCAAAAAGCTAAAACAGAAGGCCGGCTGTCACAAAACAGTCACATCTAGAGACCTCAAAACCTACTCTAGAGAAGCCTTTAACCAAGAACTGGAGAGCATGGACTGGTCAGATGAACTCAGTGGTACACAGGTTGAAGAAACATGGCTTGGATTCAAAACCAAATTCACAACAATACTCAACAACATGGCACCCCTAAGAACCACCAGGGTTAAAAATCGTGCTGAGCCATGAAATACTGGCCGCTATGAAAACCAGAGACAAAAAAATGTCTGAACTTTGGAAATTACTCAATAATCAACAAGGCTGCAGTAAAAAACTTAAAACCAGATTCTCAAACATAAACATAAAGACAGACAACACGCTCATCACAGACAAGCTGGATGTAGCCAATTACTTAAACATCTTCTTCACAAACATAGCCACAACACTGGTAAACAAACTACCCTCCCACTCAGGGCATTATGGGGTAGAACACATAGTAGCATACTACAAAAACCTAGGGGTCCGCAAAGACGACTTCAAACTAGAAATGGTAACAACCGATGAGGTACTCAAAAAATTTAGCGCCCTCCAACCTAACAAGGCCACTGGCCATGACAACATCCCCTCCAAATTCCTCAGAGACTCAGCAGCCGCCATCACCCCAGTCATCACACACATAATAAACCTCTCCATAAAACAGGGACACGTCCCCAAGGACTTCAAAATTGCGAGAGTGACCCCTCTGCACAAAAAGGGCAGCAAATTAGACCCAGGCAACTACCGCCCTGTTTCTATTCTTACCTCCATCTCGAAAGTCATGGAGAAAATAGTCTACGAACAGGTCGAAAAGTACCTGGCGGAAAAAAATCTAATCTACGAATTCCAATCTGGCTTCAGAACGTCCCACTCCACTGACACATGCCTTCTCTATTTGAACGACCACATCAAACAAGAGGTGGACGCGGGCAAATACTGCGGCATGGTCATGCTGGACCTACAAAAGGCCTTCGACACTGTCAATCACTCCATTCTGATTGACAAGCTAAAAGCAATTGGTTTTGAACTTTTGATAGTTTATCAGTGAGCTGGATGCAATCCTACCTGGAGGGGAGAGAACAGATGGTGGAGGTAAACGGTACTCTATCCGCCCCCCCCCCTCACAGTGAGCTGTGGTGTTCCACAAGGAAGCATACTAGGACCGCTACTGTTCCTAATTTATGCAAATGACATGTCGTCAGCCTGTGACTGCAACTTGTTCCTGTTTGCGGACGACTCAGCCCTGCTGGTCTCTGACAAGAACAAGTTGCAGGTTGAAAAAACCCTCAGCTTGGAACTAGGCAAAATCTGCATATGGCTCGCTGATAACAAACTATCATTACACAATGGCAAAACCCAGTCCATTCTCTTCGGTTCAAATAACAAACTCAGCAGAACTAGATTCTTGTACCGGATCTCCTCTATAAACAAGAATACCCTGAAGACTCTGGCAGGAGCACTCATTCAAGGGTACTACGACTATGCTTGCACCTCATGGTACCAAAGCACCTCAAAGGCACTAAAAACAAGATTACAAACATCACAAAACAAACTGGTCAGACTACTACTTGACCTTACTCCTAGAACCCACCTCACCCCTGCCCACTTTGACAACCTAGGATGGCTTAGAGTAGACGACAGAGTACAGCAACTTGCAATGGGCCTGGTCTACAAGATACACTATACAACTAAGGTACCCATGTACATGTCAAAATACTTCCCAATGGTCAGTGAATACCACGACCACAACACCAGAGGAAGCTCAACAAATCATGTTAAACCCAGATTCGGCTCAAACAAGGGACTAAACACATTTCGCAATTATGCCACATCAATGTGGAACGCCCTACCTAAAGCTGTAAAGGAATGTGAATCCCTACCCACATTCAAAACCGCTCTTAAAGAGCACCTACGGGAGGCTGCAATTCGAAACTGGCCACCGTAAATGTCCAAACCCCCCACCCCCTCCTATTAGACAGTCTCCTCCCCACTGCATGTATATATTCTTTCCCGCCGTATGTATATTTCTCTCCCACCCACCCACCCCCTCCAAATGTACAGTCTCCTCCCCAACCCACCCACCGCCTCCAAATGTACAGTCTCCTCACCACCGTATGTATATTTCTCTCCAACCCCCTCCTAATGTACAGTCCCCTCCCCATCATATGTATATACTCTGTCAGGATCTATGGGTAACAGTACTGTATATTTAAATACCGTTTATGTCACAAATGTATCAGTACTAAATACCTGTATGTCCCTATGCCATAAATGTCATGTATGTGTATGTCATAAATGTCAATATAAATTGAAAATGGGGGACCCTGATGTAAACAAGACAAACGTCTTTCTCTGGTCTGCATCCCCTTAACAATTGTGTGTATTGAGCCGTACTGTATTGTACCCATTCTGCAATCTGTTAAATAAAGTTTTCATTCATTACATTATACGGTTATATGGTATATAAGGAAAGACAGACAATGAATGTGTGTGTATGTACAGTATGTGCACTGCCCGCAGTCAGTGACGGAGCCGCTCCGTCACAGTCTGACTCAAACCGGAAGAACTCACAGCTATAAAGTATTTTCCCTAGCAACAGCTCTTAGCCATAGCAACGATGCCCTATCTCTTGTCACTAAGCAACGGTGGCCGCTTGTCACCTCTGACGCTGCTATAGCTTAAAATGAACACTCTCTCCATCTCTTGGAGTGACCTTGAGTCTCTCTCTCTCCCGTTTCTCATCTCTCCTGTTACGATTAGGCATGACAGAAGAACCCAATATGCGGAATGACAGGAGGAAGGAGATGGTGGTTGCTCTTCTCAACGTGGTGTTCTTTTAATATCAGAACTCAGGAGCAAGGCAGGGATATATACAAGTACAAAACAAAAGGTACAGCAGCGCTGACGCTAATTACAAACGGACTGAGATATACGAAAATAAAGATGAACAAAACAGAAAACTAATAAAACTTACTAAGACTTTAACAACAGCAGGGCAAGGCAGACGACAGCTATGTACAAACAGGAACGGGAACACGGAGGTATGACGCCACACAGGAAGTGGGAACAGGACACTAATATACCCAGACTAATTACAATGATTACTAATGATAAACAGCTGGGGGAAGAAGGCACTAGAACTAATACAATACAACAATACTGGAACAAGGACTAGGCTAGGCTAAATACAAAAACACAGAATCAGAATGCTAACACAGAACACACCTAAACAGACAACACTTGTAACATAGACACTAATTGCCACAGTAGAATGTTATTGATATGACCAAGCAAGATCAGTGTTGACTGCATCGTCTGCAGGTGACCGCTAGATGGCGCAATAACACAACTGTCAAGTCTTTGCCTGGGGCATTCTCTCTCCCAGACATGAGCTGGTCTGGGAGCGTGACACTCTCCCACACTCTGTCTGTGTCTCTTACAGTCTCTAAGTTCAACACACACACACACACACACACACAGAGGAGATGTCTGTCTCAGCATTTAGAGTTTAACACTTTTACAATATCTATATGTTATAACCAAATGAAAATCATTGATTTCCTTCAATATTATTGGAAGCTGCTATGGTCGAGGAACCACAACATATATAATTTCACTCTTTCTTTGCTGTAAGGTACTGAAATACGTGACAATAAAGGAATCGGAATATCAAAGCAAAGGAGTCCAGCAGGCTCAACAAACTGATCAATAAAAAGGCCAGCTCTGTCACGAGACAGAGACGGGACTCTCTGGAGGCCGTGGAGGAGGAAAGGATGAGGTCCAAATCATCCCGGTCATAAACGATACCTCCCATCCCAGTGGCGGCCGGTGTGAACTACATTTGGGTGGGCGCGGGCATCTGACCAAGCTGACCAAGCGAATACTGACTCATAACGTTACCAACGTTAAGTCGAGTTAATTGATTCATACTATACTAGTACACGCAGGGGTGTAAAGTACTTGAGTAATTGTACTTCGGTACAATACTTAAGTACTGTTTTTAGGGATTTGTACTTTACTCAAGTATTATTATGTTTGTGTACTTTGTACTTTTACTCAATTACATTTCAGAGAAAAAAAACATACTTTTTACTCCTTACATTTAAAATGCAGACCTACAAAGTACTAATCTCGCAGGTCCAACCATTTTAATTAGTATATTTGTTTCTCTGGCCGAACTAACGTTAACGTTATTAATCCTGCGGCCACACTTTATTTAAAAATAGCCAATAAAATCCCCATCAATGGAAAATGAACCCGCCCATACCCATGCTGATTGGTCCTTGTGCAAGACTAGAAAGCGGGGATCTTTGATTAAACACCTGCTATCAGAAGAATAGACAGTCAGAACAAAAGTTTAAACTTTTACTTTTTAGTACTTAAGTACATTTAAATGTAGAAACTTTTTTACTTTTACTCAAGTGTGTTTTTAGCCAGATACTCTTGACTTTTACTTGAGTACGATTTTGAGACGGTACCCATACTTTCACTTAAGTATAATTTCTGGGTACTTTTTACACCCCTGAGTACACGTATGATCATCAATCCAATAATGAACACATATATATAGGCCTATCTTGTAATTTTAAACAAGTTACCATTCATTCATTCATCCATTATGCAATACCCACAGTGAAATTAACACGCTGTGTTGAGAGAGCGAGAGAGAGAGCAAGAGAGAGAGAGAGAGAGAGAGAGAGAGAGAGAGAGAGAGAGAGAGAGAGAGAGAGAGAGACAGGGCTTGATAAAGTGTATAATGTCCACTGTCCCACGGTCCCAGACTGTTGTTGTCGATGTATATCCACTGTCCAGAGTGACTGCATCACAACACAACAGCATCGAGTAACTAACTAACTAAGCCTAACCAGAAACTGGCGTCCGCCAATCAGAGAGAGCGTCTCCGAGAAATGCGGCTACGGAAAGTACTGTCGTCGGCCAATCAGAGAGCGTCTCCGAGAAATGCGGCTACGGAAAGTATAGACGCTGCTTGCTTAGATGATAATAGATCGCTTGAAAAAACGCCCGGCTTCCATCATAATACATCATATTTCAACGCACAGCGCGTTACGCACTGATTGGCTGCAACGGATACAGCGATGAAACCAGTGCACGCCCACTGTAAGCGCTATTGCGTCTAGCCCGAGAGAAATGCGGCTACGGAAAGAATAGACGCCTATTGCGTCTAGCCCGAGAGAAATGCGGCTACGGAAAGGAGTCACTTCCTGTTAACACTTTGATAGCCACTCACGGCTAAACTCGTGTTTACGATAGTTACGTTGAAAGCCACTCACGAGATTTCTCAGAATTATTATTATTTATTTTTTTAGCGATCTGAAATCATATTGCATCACGCGAGCCTACCCTAGCCTACCCAAGGGCCGCCGGCGATCAGATGTGAAAAAAGCGCCCCCTATCGTCTCCCAGATGGTAAATCACCCTTTTGGAATGGACTCAATGAAAATGGATGGGGAAAAAAAATATTCCAGTCCACATTTCACTTCTCACCCATGCAGCCGGAGTACCAGAGTTCATTCAGGGGGCTCTGAGCCCTGCGGATCATGAGTTCTACTGTATACACGTTAGATCTATACACTTATCGATTTTTTCGAATGGTGATCAGGAATTGGAATATACCAGTTGGATACCATCTGATGTCAGGTAAGGAATCTATGTTATCAGTGTTAGGATAATCAGACTTGTTTTGATGAAGATATAAGCTTTTTTGTGCTCCAGCGGTTTCACTGTAAAATCGACGACGAAATGAAAGCAGCTATTATCAGCGCGCGCCTCGAACGTGCGTGCGTGCACGTATACTAGCGTTTATTTGAAAACGATTCATAAATAGGCTGACAAATATCAACGTTCTGGAATATTCCAGTAAAAGGCGATTATCACAGAATGGGCTGTTTTTCACCTCAAAACGGTGCTTTTCAAAATGCTCTCAAACGGAAATGAAGCGATAAAAAACCAATCTGCCTTGACAACACTGACTGGAAAATGATTCTTTGATAAGCGACGGGCAGATTAGACACATAGCCATAATTTAAAACATAGATTAGGCGATATTAACGTTAACATTGGCGCCGATGGTGGCATTCAAGCACTAAGTCGTGCGCCCCCTGGTGGCACTGAAAGTGTTAATGAAAACAATTATTTATATTTGATATATTAACGTTATATTGTGCATTGGAAACACAAACATACTTAAAATGAGTAAATATTATTCATTATTTAAACAGGTTCCGCCTGTACGGTGTGTTCAAGGGGTTCTGGTTCCCTCTTGTTGGCATTCAGGTGGAGTTGACTGCGCCCCCCCTTCATTAGGAAGGATGGGGTGACAGGGCTCCCCGCACCCCTTGATGTGGGCTTACGGGTCCTCAGGGGGTACATTTGTCGGGTCTCGCGTCCGCTCTTCCCCATATCTCATAAGGCTCAGAGCGGGACGCGAAAGCAAATACGATATATAACGATAGGTTATGTAGATAACCTAGTTATATTAGTATTGGCTGAGCGTCCCGCTCTGCGCGGCCCTGAGTTCCCTCTTGAGTTCGGTTTGCGCGATCTGATTGGCCACTGACGTTTCTGGTCATGTGACATCTGCGCCAATCGTGTGACGCCTGTTTCTGCACCTATTTCCGCCTCGAACAGCCTGCAAACTACCTAACGCCTAGTTTATCACTGGTTAAGCTTAGGCGACTCTTTCGAAGTTGGTTATGGTTAGAGTTTGGAATGAGGGCTGGTGTTCTATCGCCCTGCTCTAAGACAAACTCTAACCTTAACCGACTTCGAAAGAGTGCCTAAGCTTAACCAGTGATAGAAACAGGCGTCACACGATTGGCGCAGATGTCACATGACCAGAAACGTCAGTGGCCAATCAGATCACGCAAACCGAACGCGGAAGTGCAACCCCGTTAGGGAAAATATTCACGCCGCCTGCACAGCAAAAGACAGGAAGTGGTGAAGGCAGCGTGACCTCCCACACGTTACACTTCACCAATGAGAGTCCGCACTGCCAGGTGAAAAGAGAGCCGCTGGCTGTCTCTGCATGTGTCGGAGGAAGCATGTGGTAGTCCTCAGGGCTCCCTAGACCGAGCAGTAGGGGGCACATGCGCACAACGACCAGGTAGGGGAGGGGGGAATTGGTACAACGACTAAAATTGGGATGGGGGGGGGGAAAAGTACAGAAAAATCTGGCGGAGAAAAAGAGGAATATAGAATATAGTATAGAAAGAATATAGAATATCAGGCATAAAATGGTTATGTGATTAAAATGCGATTAATTAGATTAATTAATTACAAATCTTGTAATTAATTAGATAAAAAAATTTAATCGCCTGACAGCACTAATAATAATACATGTAATTTATTGAAGTTCCTATGTCTCTGTGCCACCTCCCTCCGCCATAACTTTACGAGATAATTTGTTCTTATAGTAACGAGTGATCCTAATTAAGTCAAGTCAAGTCAAGAGTTTTATTTGTCACGGCATACAAGTATACAATGAAATGCGGGTGGTCTTGCCCGCAACGATGTGCAATACAGTAGTAACAACATATAATAGAATCCAATAAAACAACATTGTGCAATAAACAAGTAACATAGTAGGGCATATCGGTATTTGTACATAAGTTATTTACAGAGCATGAAGGACATGCTAGGTCCTGTGGTAGTGCAATACACTGTTAGCTACGGATGAGGCACTGGGTCTTTCTGTACATTGCTATTTTATACAATCTCAGGTTATACTATACTATTTTTAAAGTGACCTTTCCTTAGTGGCCATACGTGTGGGCGTGTGCAGCATGAGTGTGTGCTTGCTCATTTTTACCAATGTTCAGGAGCAGGCTGTTGTCCTGGCACCAGCGTTCCAGTACCTCAACCTCCTCCCGGTAGGCGTTCTCATCGTTGTCCGAGATCAGCCCCACCACCACTGTGTCGTCCGCAAACTTCACTATGGAGTTGGAGCTGAACTTGGCCACACAGTCGTGTGTGTATAGTGAGTACAGCAGGGGGCTCAGAACACAGCCCTGGGGGGACCCGATGCTCAGGGTGATGGTGTTGGAGGTCTGACCCCCCACCCTGACTGCCTGGGGCCTTTCGCTCAGAAAGTCCAGTATCCAGGCGCTCAGAGCGGAGCTCAGACCCAGCTCGATCAGCTTGTCCACCAGTCTGGTGGGGTCTGGTGTTGAACGCTGAGCTGTAGTCAATGAACAACAGTCTCACATAGCCCCCCTTCTGGCGGTCAAGGTGAGAGAGGGTGCTGTGCAGTACTTGGGAGACCGCATCGTCAGTGGACCTGTTTGGCCTGTATGCAAATTGCATGGGGTCCATATCACTGGGGAGGGAGGCACAAATGTGATCCTTGACCAGCCTCTCGAAACATTTCATGGCCACAGAGGTGAGTGCCACCGGTCTGTAGTCATTGAGACATGTTGGGGAGGGTTTCTTTGGTACAGGGATGATGGTAGACATCTTGAAGCAGGCAGGGACCACTGACTCCGCCAGGGATTGATTTAAATATGGCGGTGAACACAGGGGCTAGCTGGTTGGCACAGGACTTAAGTATGCGTCCTGTTATACCATCTGGGCCAGCAGCTTTTCTGGTGTTCACCTGCATAAATGCTCTTCTCACACTGTGTTCCGACAACGAGAGAGCGTCCCCGCCCCCCCGCGGATGCTCGATATTGGCTTTTTTACCGATACCGATCTACCGATATTGTCCAACTCTTCATTTCCGATACCGATATCAACCGATACTGATATATGCAGGGTTCCCCCCCCCAAAAAAACAGAATAATTTCAGGTAATTAACATTACATATCTCTTGTCGTGGAATTAACACATCATTATGCATACTTTTGACAATAAAAAAAATATGAATGTGTTCTTACTTGCTTGCCTGGGTAAATAAAGGTTAAATAATTATAATTTTTTTAAACCGATACCGATCATTTCCGATATCACATTTTAATGCCAATATCGGCCGATAATATTGGTAGGCCGATAATATCGGACATCCCTAATCCTAATAAAATGTCTATTCGATTCATGCATGTCTGACTGTTAAACAAGTAAAAAATTATGTAAATATGTTGTTAGAATGGTACAAATATTCATCTGGTGACATTCTTCATAGCATTAACACATTTATTGACCCAGAAAATGTGTAGTTTGACACCAAAATTGATCTTCTATGTTCAACGTTCTAACAACAAACCCTAACCCAACATTCAAATTTTTGGCAGTTGTTCGAATGTTCGACACATTTGTACCACATGCACAAACCTGCTTGATTATTGCCCCAAATAGCATGCAAGTTGGACAAAGTGGGTATGTCTGGAAAGAAGAGGCTTGTGGGTACCTATAAAACCAATGTTCACTCTGATATATTCGTGTGAACGGCCAAGGGACCTTTTGGAAGATGAGCATGGCAGTTCTTTCTAGGCGAAAATTGAACATAATTTTGAATCAATTCCTATTAAAACCACCTTCCCAACAGTTGGGCTTAATGAAAATGATACCAATGTAAAGCTTAGCTTCTCTAGTTTACAGGGATACCAATACCTTTGTGTTCGCTCAAATATTGAGCACGCTATGGACCAAGATATTTATTAAGCAGAACCTTGATTTTACATGGCGGCCATCTTGAAATCCATCATGATGACGTGGCCCCTACCCAAAAATGAAAGCTATGATGATGAGGAACACGTGGGAAAAATTTGGTGCTTTTGTCCGGCGCGTCCACATCCTTCTCAAATCTGGTGCTAAGCCACCGCACTATTAACAATTGTGTGTATTGAGCCGTACTGTATTGTACCCATTCTGCAATCTGTTAAATAAAGTTTTCATTAAATGAATTAATTAATTAATTAATTCATTAATTCATTAATTCATTCATTCATTCGTGTTCTGTTCTGCCACGGAGTGTCGCTCCTCCGCGTGATTACGAAACCTAGCCGCATTTCTCGTAGACGCTCTCTGATTGGCCGACGCCTGTTTCTACACTAGGCACTCCTCGAAGTTGGTTAAGGTTAGAGTTTGTCTTTAGAGCAGGGCGATAGAACCATAGATATCTATAGTGTTCTATATATATCTATGGATAGAACGCCAGGTAGTTTGCAGGCTGTTTGACGTGGAGATGGGCAAAGACACAGCTCGTCACGGATTGGGCAAACGCGTCAGTGGCCAATCAGAGAGCGTCAGTCAGTGCCAATCAGAGAGCGTCTCCGAGAAATGCGGCTAGGTTTCGTAATCATAGCGGGTTACCACGTCATTTACGCGCCAGTGTGATCTCAGTACATGCGCCGTGGTTGTTTTGAAAGCTCGGCTAGGCTCGGCTCGGCGATTGTAGACTTTTTCAACGACTGCGTTGCTTTTGTTTCTGCAGAATATGCACGCAGTTATTTATAAAGCACGAGTTGTTATAGTAGGACAAGACAACTGTCGTAAGCATGCCGAAATCGATCAAAAAAGCATGCATCACTCAAACCTCAATTAGCCGGTACTTCGGTGGAGCGAGCATCAAACGTGCGTCGGACAGCAGTGGCACATTATCTGCTGTGCACCAGTCTTCCAAAGGCAAGGTGAGGAAAGCCCGAATTAATTATAAGGCACACACACCTTACACATTTGCGTAAGATATGTGATTATAGACATTACAGATTTGTCTGATTGCTGATCTGATCTCAGTTGCTTTTAGAAGCTAAGTTATTTATGTATTTCTTACCCAGGGACAGTGCACATTAATCAACATCGTTTTCACATCAATGTAAATTAGCTAATGAGCTAGTTTTCATATGTCCCTGCTGCCTACCATGCATGTCTTTATGGTGTGGGAGAACATGCAAACTCCACACAGAAAGCCCCCCTGCTGCGGTTTGAACCCAGGACCTTCTTGCTGTGAGGATTTGATTGATTGATTGATTGAACACTTTATTAATAGATTGCAGAATGGGTACAATATTGTACAGCTCAATACACACAATTGTTAAGGGGATGCAGACCAGAGAAAGACTTTCGTCTTGTTTACATCAGGGTCCCCCATTTTCAATTCATAATGACATTAATGACATACGCAACATACAGATATATCTTGACATTTCTGACATGCATGACATACAGGACGCCGGTATACAGTACTGTTACATTTGTGACATATACAGTACTGTTATCCTAACAGAGAATCCTAACAGAAATTACATACGAGGGGGAGGAAACTGTACATTAGGAGGGGGTGGGAGGGGGTGTTTGTACATTACAGGGGCCATACAGATATATATCATGACATTTATGACAATACATGACATACAGGTATACAGTACTGTTACATTTGTGACATACAAGATATGCAAATATACAGTACTGTTACTGTACTGCTAACCACTGTGCCACCGTGCCGCCCGGAACAGCAGGTTTCATTCAGTTGTCTTTTATCCTGCAGCAGAAGCACTCGCCTGATGGCGCTGGGTTACCAGGGAAACGAGCCAGGCTGTCTCAGCATGGACAGCACGTGGAGGATATGGACTGTGAGGTTGTGTCCCGTCAGAACTTCACAGGTACGTAGCCTGGCTGGATTTGATTTAGACACTGATCACAACTGCATTCCATAAGCAAACGTGTGCTTGAGTCGACAAAGAAGCTCTTCATTAGTGTATAATGTATATAGACCTAGGAAAAAGAGTCCAGGCCAAAGAATTGCACCCACACATTAAAATTAGGGATGTCCGATATTATCGGCCGACCGATATTAAAAAAAAACAATAACAATATTTGTTATATATATATCCATTATCCAGTGAAATGATTAGTTACCTGAAATTATTAAATTTTTTGGACGGGGAAACCCTGCATATATCGGTATCGGTTGATATCGGTATCGGAAATTAAGAGTTGGACAAAATCGGAATATCGGTATCGGTAAAAAAGCCAATATCGAGCATCCCTAATTAAAATAGTTCTTCACACTCATGGAAAGGTAATGTTGTTTACACACAGTTAAATCAATCACACGCATGGGACATCCCTCTGTGGGTTACCTTACCATCTCATATACATTTAAGTATTTAAAAACATTTACATCATTGTACCCTCTACTCACTTCTAAATTGGACATCTCTACACTTCTCCACTGGTACTGCTTCATCTATAAATCAATCCTCGGTCTGTTCCCTTCTTACCTGTCATCGCTCATGGTGCAGAAACTGAGTAGTTTTGGCCTGCGGCCACAGGATCTTTTAACTCTCTCTGTACCGCACAGCCTTGTCCTATTCTGCCCCGTCTACAGTACGTGGAACTTATTGCAAAAGGAACTGAGGCTCCCCAACCTAATTCCCATTAAGGATTTTAAACTTCTTATACGTAATATTGAAAGGGCATCCATGGGGGCCTGTTTTTGTTCTTGCTCTTAATTAAATTTATCTAGATTTTAGCCTCTTAGACTTTTAGTTGTGCTACTTGTATTGTATTTGTCTGGAACTTGTTTTATGTATCTATTGTTTGTATGTTTGTTTGGTGGATCAGGTAGCTCTTGTAAATGAGACTCAATGACATTTGTACCTGTATAAATAAAGGTTTGAAATTAGGGATGTCCGATACTATCGGCCGATATTGGCATTAAAATGTAATATCGGAAATGATCGGTATCTGTTTAAAAAACAAATTTTACATTTATTTAACCTTTATTTACCCAGGCAAGCAAGTAAGAACAAATTCTGATTTTATTTATTGTCAAAAGTATGCATAATGTGTTAATTCCACGACAAGAGATATGTAATGTTAATTACCTGAAATTATTCCGTTTTTTGGGTGGGGGAAACCCCGCATATATCGCTATCGGTTGATATCGCTATCGGAAATCAAGAGTTGGACAATATCGGTATATCGGATATTGGTAAAAAAGCCAATATCGAACATCCCTATTTGAAATGAAATTGTCATCACATCATCATCACTCTGTTCTTTACCTCTTCAGAGACCAAGGCACAGCTCTCTGGAGCAGCAGCGGGCAGCCTCTGCTCCTCCACCCTGAAGAGACTGAAGGGCTTCAGCTGTCTGACCGAGCCCAACACCAGAACACACCGCGGGGGTGGGAGCGACGGCGGAGAGCCCGGTGTTACAGGAAGCAAAACCTGTGACACTGACCAGGGAAAGAGTGGCAGGCCTCCCCCTGAAGCCAAGGACGGGGACCGCAGAGCGACACACCAGCAAGTCAACGAAGAAAAAGAGGAGGACGAGGAGGGAGGAGATGAAGAAGATGGGAGTTCGGCAGCGTCTGGTAAAAAGGAGGTACTAATCCATAGGGATCGTCACTGAGGGCATTTACATGTACGTTGATATTCCAATATTATTCAAGATAATCAAATATTCTGTCTTTGAGTTGATAGGTGCATGTAAACGTTTGCAATAGCAGGGTAAACCCATGTCCTCCTGACTGTAAGAAACGTGAACACGATTGTTGGCATGTGCTGCTGATTCTAGCCAGGATACACAGGCATGTAAACACCTTTACTGTTCCACCTTTGTGATAATGCCTGAATTGCTACTGTAGCTTCTGGTTAAATGATCAATGGTGCATTTATATAGCGTTTTTATCCAAAGCACTTTACAATTTGTTCCTCACATTTTACCCATTCACTCACACATTCACACACCGACAGTGGAGGCAACCATGCAAGGCGCCGACCTGCTCATCGGGAGCAGTTAGGGGTTAACCTGTTCCACACGAGGTGAAAATCCGCCTAAAATATATACCTCGGTAAATGGAATATTGCTCCACTTCTACATGGGCTATTTGCATATTCTTGGTATCTAGGTACATCTATGGACCTCAGGGAATGTATTCACAGTGTCAGAAATATTGTGTCTATTACTAGGCTTGCTTAAATTGTGATGAAACAAAGGAGAATATGAATTATGATTTTTCTTTGCATCTTTGACAGTGAATAACACCATGATAATAATGACCAAACTTAAAAAACTGACCTCGTTCAGTACCCTCTTGAGATCATGTGTACAACAAATCTAAGGAAATTAATTAAGGGAAGATGATTAAACCGAAGGTTCTGTAGATACAGTACTGAATTCTCCCATCCGGACCAATGCAATTTGAAATATTATTATAGAATATAGAATATGATGCTTATACATTACCTTAGTATAGCCAATTTGCACATTTATATATATATATACATATATTATCTTTCAAATGCCCAAGTTCAATTTGGATTTAGTATCACCAGGCGTGCATAAGAACAGATAATGAAATCTACTGTAATCTACTGTACTTTTTAATTTTCACCACAGTGCAACCGTTTTGAAACAAATTTCAGATCTAATTGTTCCTACATGCTAACAATAGGGAGGAGAAACTAACTGCGTTTCAATATTTGTCAAAAACTTTACCTTTTGTGGCTTATATCGCGAATCACAACAGTTATTGATATGATTCATTCAGAATGCTGAACTTTGAAACCCCACAGTATCTGACAGGAAGTGTAGTTTGGAAAAATTCCAACGCTGGTCGACAGCTATGCACCCCCTCTACAAAATGGCTCTACAAAAAAAGACTACAATTCCCATGGTTCAAAATTTCCATTTCCGTTTCCGTCTTGCAAAAGACTTCAGAAAATCGAAAACTTTAAACTATCTAATGGCACTTTTAACCTATTGCTAAACTAACGTATTGATGATAATATACATTCTACATGCTTTTGTGACATGTTAGTGATGTTAACACATTGAGTGCCACGGACGCTTTTTGTCGTTAGTTCATGCCGACCTTTGAGTGCCCCCGACGCTATATAGCGTTTGTTTGTCTTTTTTTTTTTATTGGCGATTTGAATTCATATTTCATCAATCGAGCCTCGGGTTAGTGCTGCAGAGTCTCTCTGAGCTCAATTGGGAAGATACCGGCCCCTATCGTCTCTCCCTGTGTAACTGCACCCCATTACTTTACACTGATGCAGGGGGGGTGGCCAGTTTCCTCATTTTACTTTTCCGTCGAGGGATCTGAAGGATCGATTGTGCTCACCGGCCTGGAAAACGTGCAGATTATGTATTTACAGGACTCAACACTGTAATCAATAACGTGATCGATATTTGGAATGGCGATCAGGAATTGGAATAATATTTTTGGATAACATCTGATCTCAGGTAAGGAATTTATTTTACCAGTCTTAGGATAATCAAAGCTGTTTTCACAGAGCTGTGCGTGTGTGTGTGTGCGCGGTGATCGCTGATGAGGAAATGAGAGAATCGATTTTTCAGCCCGCCTCTATAATTCAAGTTCAAGTTTCTTTATTAGTTGTCATACAGAAGTACAGAATACTTTTATACAAAATGCTTCTTTCTGTTACGCTCCAGAAAATAGATAAGTATAAAATAAAATAAGTATAGCAGTATAAAATAGAAGTCACGTACGTAGACACAAGTGTTCAGTATGTACATATGTACAATGTTCAATGCAGAGTAGAAGTAACTGAGTTACCATACAATATACTATACAATATACTAATATACAATATACTATATAGTGCAAAGGAGAAATGGGATGAGGTACAATTTAGGTACAATTTACAGTAAGGTGTAATGAGGTATGGGTTGTAGTGCAAATTCTTTACCAATAAATATAAAGTGTGTTTAGGTGTTCTAAAGTGGGTGCTGAGTTGTTTGTTTAAAGTGAGTGTGTGCGTGTGGATGTGTGTGCTGTGAGTGCATTTGATGGTTGTTACATAGTGTTATTGTTCGTTGAGCATCCTGATGGCCTGGGGATAGAAGCTTCTTCTGAGTCTTTCTGTGCTTGCCATGAGACTCCGGTATCGCTTGCCTGACCGCAGTAGTTCAAAGAGGCAGTTGTTTGGGTGGCTGGAGTCTTTGATAATTCTCTTAGCCTTACCCATGCACCGCTTGTTGTAAATGTTCTGGAGAGTGGGAAGCCCCCCTCCAATTGTGCGTTCGGCTGAACGGGCCACTCTCTGTAGTCTGCTACGGTCTTGTGCGGTGCTATTCCCTAACCAGGAGGTGATATAGCGTGCAGTAAGTACATTATACTATCGATAATCTAGCGTTTATTTGAAAACGATTCATAAATAGGCAGAAAAATTACAACGTTTTTGTGTATTCTAGAATATTCCAGTAAATGCCTTTTATCACGGAATCTATATATTTTCCTGAAAAACGAGGGCTTTTCAAAATGCTATAAAACGAAAATGAACCGATTAAAAAAAAAAAAAAAAAAAAAAAAAAACACAATCCGTTTCGACAATGTTGACTGCAAACAAGTCATTGATAAGCGACAGGCAGATTAGACACATAGCCATAATGTAAGACAGAGATTATGCGTTCACAACACTATCATTGAAGTGGGTGGTGGCATTTAACCATGTTTCCAATGTTAATGGCTGGCACTCAAACTGTTAATACTTGAAAACGTTTGATTAAAAAATCGCAACTTAAATGCAACACTCTGAAAAATATTGATTTATGACCAGATGTCATTTTTGGGTCGGTACCGACCCCGTGGGGTGGAACAGGTTTTAAGTGTCCTGCTCAAGGATACTTCGACACGCTGCCCGGGAGGAGCGGGAATCGAACCGAGAACCTTCAGATGACCAGACGACTGCTCTTCCTCCCCTGGTTGGTTACCCAATGGTTATGGGAATATTTAGGATTAAGATACCGTATATGAAGATGCATTTAAACATGTTATCCTGACTAAGACATTAACTGGGATATTAGCTAAGTATCTGGAATACTGCATAAACGCACTTGTAGCCATCATCACTCCCACCATTCAGACCATCAGCATCGCTCATGCTATGCCCTCCTCCTTGCAGGATTGGCGTTTCAACCCGACTGATGTATCTTATGTCTTTTGATTTATTTTCAGGGGTTAAGCCTGACTCAGTTTTCCAAGCCAGGAGGAGGAGGAGGGAAAGGAGCAGGAGGAGGAGGAGGAAAAGGAGAGGAAGGAGGAGGAGGAGGAAAAGGAAAAGGAGGAGGTGGTACAGGGGTCAGTCTTGCCTCTGATTCCAACGCCTCTGGCAAGCGTAAGAGTGTGTACACCCCCCTGGAACAGCAAGTCGTCCAGATCAAACAGCAGCATAAAGACACTCTACTGGCTGTGGAATGTGGATACAAGTACAGGTTCTTCGGAGAGGATGCAGAGGTGGGGGCAGAGCATTTTTTGTTTGATGTCGCAGACAGTAGTACGAGCTAAATGGTCATTCAAACGGCATCGATTGCATTCTGAACGTTGTAACCTTTCACGTCATTTGTTGGTGTGAACACAGATCGCTGCGAAGGAGCTGAACATCTTCTGTCATCTTGACCACAACTTCATGACCTGCAGCATCCCCACACACAGGCTGTTTGTCCACGTCAGAAGACTGGTGTCCCACGGTCACAAGGTGTGAGAAGGCTCTCCGAGTCTGACGTCTTTCATTCTGTAAAACATCAGATCATTTGAATCTCGGATATGGAAATGGAGTGTCTTCTCTCGGCATACCGTCTCTTATTTTTCTTAACCAGGGGTAAATGTTGTTTCATTTGTCTTTCAGCTATTCTGAAAGCAGCTTGTTTTGAGTTGTTAGCGTTCCACATTCTTCTTCATAGCTGTCAGCTAGCTACTTAGTTGTCAACTAGCTACTAGTGGCACCCATGGGTTTCAATGAGGTTTCAAACGCTAATGTCCCTCTTGTGCTAATACTGAAACATTGGATGTGTGTGAGATTATGTACAAAATAATCCTTTGGGCGAAGTGCCCCTTTAACATCTAAACTGTTGTCATTGGTTAATTTCTAGGTGGGTCTTGTAAAGCAGATGGAGACCTCAGCGATCAAGGCCTCGGGGGCCAATAAGAGCGCTCTGTTCACCCGTCAGCTCAGCGCTCTGTACACCAAGTCTACCCTGGTGGGAGAGGGTATCCTTAGTGTGTGTTATAACGGTCACAAATGTACCTATTATATTTTTGTGTTATTATTTAGTTGCAGTGCCATGTTTAGTCACTAAGTGGCGCTCCATTGTTTGTACCCGATGCAGCAAAAGGTTTAATTTGATTTAACTTGAGCCAGTGACTCACTTCACTTCCTGTCCAGCCGCCTGGCACAACGTTAACTTGTCTAGTTCTGTGTCTAGTTGAAGTGAGTCACTGGCTCAAGTTAAATCAAATTAAACCTGTTGCTGCTTCAGGTACAAACAATGGAGCGCCACTTGGTGACTAAACATGGCACTGCAACTAAATTATATTATATATATATTATATTGTATTTATATTTTATATTGTATCTATAGTGTATATAGATACTGGATTGGATTGTATAGGACTGTGAAGCTCTGTATCCCCCCCCCCTGCACCCCCCTCCATGCTGCTTTGACACCCAGATTTCCCCAAGGGGATTAATAAAGGATCATCTTATCTTATCTTAAATAATAACACAAAAATATAATAGGCACATTTGAGACTGTTACAGTGTTTGCACACGCCTGTGTGTGTGTGTGTGCATGTAAGTGTTGTCAGGACTGTACGTGTTTAAGTCAGACACGAGGACGAGGCTCAGTTTGGTTTCCTTAACGGTGGAGACGTGAACCCGGTGTGTAAACTGGGGGACATGGAGGACGGAGGCCGTGAGGACGTGGACATGGACCCGCCCGAGAGCTACCTGCTGTGTGTCAGTGAGACCTGGGACAAACTGGGGAATCAGCTCACAATAGGCCTGGTGGTGAGTAGGAAAATTGATCGATAACGACTAGCAAGTTAGCGATGGACTGCTTCTCAAGAGAAGGCTTCTGCTGCCTATACAGACCAGTAGGCCTTTGAGTATACAATCATAATAAATACCAATTTTCGTCTAAACTGTGCATAAAACTTTTAGGGATGGCCAAAACTCACAAAATTGTAACCTCTCCAGTCTCTCTTTCTTCATCTTTCTTTTCTGTTCTCCCAGCTGTTAACAGACTCTTATGCTACCCGGCTAGCTAGCGAGCTGTACCCAGCATGCCGTTCAAGTTTCAAGTTTCTTTAATAGTTGTCATACAGAAGTACAGAATACTTTCATACAAAATGCTTCTTACTGTTACGCTCCAGAGACTGTGCTAGACAAGATAGTATCAAATAACATAGTATAGCATGTAAATTATAAGTAGAAAATGAGGTCAGTGTTCAGTATAGACATATGTACAATGTTCGATGCAGAATAGACGTAACTGAGTTACCATATAATATACAATACTAGTATGCAGTGTACTAATGTACAATACTATATAGTGCAAAGCAGAAATGGGATGAGGTACAATTTAGGTACAATTTACAGTAAGGTGTACGAGTTGTAGTGCAATCCTTCATCAATAAATATAAAGTGTGGGGAGTGGGTGCTACAGTGTGTTTGTTTAAAGTGAGTGTGTGCTATAAAGTGTGTGGAGTGGGTGCTACAGTGTGTTTGTGTGGATGTGTGTGCTATGTGCGTTTGATGGTTGTTGTTGTGTAGTGTTCATTGTTCGTTGAGCAGCCTGATGGCCTGGGGATAGAAGCTTCTTCTGAGTCTTTCTGTGCTCGCCTTGAGACTCCGGTATCGCTTGCCTGACCGCAGCAGTTCAAAGAGGCAGTTGTTCGGGTGACTGGAGTCTTTAATGATTCTCTTAGCCTTGCCCCTGCACCGCTTGTTGTAAATGTTCTGGAGGGTGGGGAGCCCCCCTCCAATTGTGCGTTCGGCTGAACGTGTCACTCTTTGTAGTCTGCTTCGGTCTTGTGCAGTGCTATTCCCAAACCAGGAGGTGATGTTGCCAGTCAGGATGCTCTCTATTGTACATGAGTAGAAGTTCTTAAGGATCTTCTGACTGACTTGGAACTTCCTTAGGCGCCTGAGGAAGTAGAGGCGTTGTCGTGCCTTCTTCACAACACTGTCAATGTGTGTGGTCCATGTCAAGTCCTCGGATATGTAGGCTCCGAGGTACTTAAAGCTGTTGACTCTCTCAACCGGTGCCCCGTCGATGCTGAGGGGGCTGTAGTCCTTGACCCCCGACCTCCTGAAGTCCACAATCATCTTCTTCAGTAGTGTAACAGTTAACAGGGTCCCCTCTTAACCCTTTCTCTGCCACGCTTATATCCATCCTTGTAGCCAGTCTGCCAGCTCTATTTGTCTATGGAGATGTTCACCTACTTTGCAGGGCTATAACTTTTTAAATTGTATTGCTAAATTGACATTACTATGGCCCATTCAACATTGATTAGCTATCGTTCAGGGTGTAGGAACGTTTTACTTTTTCATTCACACATTCATACAAAAATACGGTCTAGAGTATAAATATGTTTTTATCGTTTTCTGCAGTATTTCATAGAACGTGAGTTATAGCCATAAATGCTATATATCCTGATGGCTTGTCGTACAGAACTTGTACGTCGCTTTGGATAAAAGCGTCAGCTAAATGACTAAATGTAAATGTAAATATTAGATCATCAAATGCAGTTTGATAGCGATTGACGCCAGATTAAAAATTTCAATTGTACAAGGTCCTAAACGTCATGACTCATCATCTGCTGGTGACCGGAGGGGGGGGGGGGGTCGTTTATAATGTAATGACCGACGTTAAATCAATCATGTAGTATGGGTGATATATTCATCATAGCAGTTTGTATGGATAATAATAATCAAAAACGCTGAAACTCACCGCAGCTTCCTCGTAGCGATGGGGGATGATACTGGAGCAAACAGATCGCTATTATGGGATGTTGATCTATGCGCTCCATTTCCAGGTTGTATAATACTATATACATCCAAATAATGTTGTTTATCGAGTTATGGCAACGGATCGATTATCCAGTGCAGGGGTGGCCAACCAGTCAGAGACTAAGAGCCACAAAAAAATGACTGTGGTACCACAAAGAGCCACACCATATACCAGCGTTTCTCAACCTTTTTTTTCAGTCACGGCACCCTTCATGTGTTTATAGGTCTCACCCTCTGGCCTCTGAAGTTGCTAATGTCTTTTTTATTTGGGCCTCACAGGGTTAAAAGTACCCTGTGAGACCCACTGTTGCAAAATTACAAAATCACTTTTAGCCATTTAAAAAAATAATGTTTATTTAAAAAATGTTAAAGGGGAACTATTTTACTATTTCTTTCACTATTTGGGCACTTTTACACAATTCCTGTGAGTCTATGGAACACCTAGGTTTTTTTCAAAAAAAATACATTGTTTTGTATTTCTAATCAAGTACTAAAAACCGCATTTTTCTACCTTAAGATCTTAAGCCGTTTTGAGGCTGGGCTCCAACCACTGTGTGGCCTGGTGCCAACTGCCACATCAACTGCCACATTATTATGCAGCTGAGAAATCTCTGACATCACAGATATGCACATTTTCAGATGACTCAGTTCAGTGAGGGTGAATATTGTGAGAGGAGAATTGGAAGAATTCGCCAATATGAGAATTAGAGACATATATCCTATTAATATAAGTCCACATAGCTAAGAAACAATGGTAAACACTGAAAAGCCATTTATAAGATAGTTCCCCTTTAAGCACATGTATAGTCAATTGGTCCTGTTGTTCAGCCTCACAATGCTATTTGATAGTAAATGTGTTTATATGTCCCACCCTCTGGCCTCTGAAGTTGCTAATTTCTTTTTAATTTGGGCCTCACAGGGTTAACCTCTTAAGCCCGAGATATACAGTAAAAGTGTATATTTTCAGCATTATGTTTGTTTACCAATTATTTGAACTGTTATTAGTGAAATATAAGATTATAGAAATCTCAGGGCATTGAGTCGGAAACCGGCGCATATTGACAGGAGGAAGTGGCACAGCCAAAAGTGAGTGTAGTCTTTTGAAGGAAGAGACTCAGGGCTTTCAAATTTCGAAAAACTACCCTACCCAGCTCACACCAGCCCCTGTCAATCATCTGACTTCTGGATTTACCTTTTAATTTCTCTTATTTTTTGGGATTATCTCCCACAAACCTGAACGTTATTGCCATAAAACAGAACGCAGTTAGTTTCTCTACCTTTCTGTGAACGTCTTGCAAAAAACGGTGTTGCAATATGATGAAAAATGGTGGAGAAATTTACATTATAAAAAAGATGGCAGAATTCAGTACTGTATCTACAAAACCTTCTGTTTAATCATCTTCCCTTTATTCATTTGCTTAGATTTTTCAGGTCTGGTCAATTTTAGCATGGTGTTATTTACAGTCAAAGATAATTTTTTTTTTAAATAGAATTGATATTCTCCTTTGGTTCATTACAATTTACTCAAGCCTAGTAACAGACACACTATTTCTGACACTGATCCATATATGTCCCTAGATTCAGATACCAAGAACATGCAAATGGACCATTTAAAAAAAAATTGTAAATGTTTATTCTACGTCCTTATGGAATGAGTGACATAAAAAAAAATAAAGTAAAAAAATAAAAATAAAGTAAAAAAAAAATAAAAAAAAAATATATTTTTTATTTTTATTTTATGGATGGAAGAGCCGCACATTGACGGGCAAAGAGCCGCATGCGGCTCGCGAGCCGCGGGTTGGCCACCCCTGATCCAGTGTGTCCAGATGGAGTCCCGCAAGCGATAGCGAGTGGCGGACGGAATAGGGGGGACACCAAGCACTTCCGGCCCCACTTCCGGTTTGGCAACTCACCGATCGGCCATAGGTGGCCGTATTGAAGCGCTGGAGAGTTGAGCGGAGTCCTACAGCACCAGTCAAGGATCCACGGGTGAAATATGAATACCATGACAGAAATGTGAAATATTGATCTCAAAGACGCTGTAAAACGTCATTGGCAGATTACGCATGGCGAGGAATGACGTCTTAACACGTCATTGGCGATTAAAGGGTTAATACACTACACATTGTAGGTGCCAGTAAAAACAAGGACAAATATATTTTTGAGACTAAACAATATTCGCGTAAACTAATCAATTATTATTTATACATTTTCTTTTCCAATTGAACGACTATTTGAAAATAGATGCCCATCCCTACACATTTGATCATTTGTATCTATGTTTGGCATTGTTGCTTTTCAGGAAATAAATGGGGAACCGTCTCATTCTATTGGGACTGTATGCAGGATGTAAATGCTGTTGCACACTTCTATTGTCTATTCGGTAGCACTTTATAATAACACCCTGTTATAATACATTTATAAGGTATTTGTAGATGATGAACTAATCATGACCAAACCATTTATATACATTCATAAATGATTATTAAATCATTTATAACTATATTTGTATAACATTTACAAAGTATTTATAATGCATTAGTGGATAATGAACTAATCATGAACAAACCATTTATATACATTCATAAATGATTATTAAATCATTTATAACTATATTTGTATAACATTTACAAAGTATTTATAACGCATTGGTGGATAATGAACTAATCATGAACAAACCATTTATATACATTCATAAATGATTATTAAATCATTTATAACTATTTGTATAACATTTACAGATTAGTTCTACATTATTTATAACTCATTATCAACATTGTTTGTACTTTATTTTATTCATCATTAAATAATGTTTAATGTGTAGTAACACATTTGTAGATGCTTTGAAAAATGGATATGAAAAAACGACTATACTGTATCTCTTTATTTTTCATGTTCAACAAATGATTTGTTAAGACATTCATAAAACATCTATAAATCATTTGCAGATGCTATTGTGTGCCCTAATCTGAAGTGAAGCCTATTCATCATTAACAAATGTCTAATACAGTTAATTATTTGTTTATTTTTTCATCACCTGTTACAAATGTTGTAGACAGCTTTCGGATACACCCTTCTTTGTGACATCAAACAGTGACAGAATTAGGACTATAGATAAATGCGATTTTATTAACATATAAAATACATGTGCATGACATATAGTGTAACATGGTGTCATAATCAAACATTCTAGAACATTTGTCATCACAGATCATGTCATAATAGAACATAGGCTACATGGCATGGTCCATCGTGATATTGTGTAGGCTGTTATTACTGTACTACCACCCATTGTGACAACAGCCTTGTGAGCTCCCGCACACAAACATGATGGAATTCAAGTTCATGTATTGATCACATAGGCAGGCTACATCATACATGGCAGTGAGATTCATTGTTCCTGTATATGCTCTCGTATTATTGTTTATATAGGCTACCCAATACTGACATCAAAATAGATTGTATGCCTCTAGAAATCATATGCAGCAGGTAGAAAATTGACGGAAAATCCGTCGCGATTTGGAATAAAATTTAGCAGAACTTTAATCCCTGGGTATTAATCAAACAAAACGGAAAAAGGCAGTCATATTCCAGCACGGTCTTTATTAGTGTTTGCGCTGCCCAGGCAGCAATGGTTAATAGATATCATATCCGACATCACCGTACGTGTACACGTCTGTCAGCCTGTCTCATAACATGCTTCCCTCGGTTTAGTCCATTTTTCCACATTTCATGGGGGTGTTCCATTACCGTATATGGTTAATCGGGGCGGTTTTGGTATGCAAATACGTGAAAGTGCGCACGGGCCTCGGCGTAGGACCAAGGTGATATTTATCATGACAGGTGTGCGTAGGACCTGTGTACGCACGTGTGATAAATCCCGTTTCTTTTGTGCGTGTACACATTCTAAATTCTGTGCTTACGTGTGGAAATAGAACATTTTCCAAGAAAACTTGATGAATGAGGGCCCTGGGCTTCTGTCTCATCTTCGATGGGGACGATGTGAAACTGGACAGGAAGCATGCGTACTACTACCAAGTACAGGCTCAGCTCCACATTGTGGGTGCTGACTATTGTGACTTTGTAGTGTGGAACACAAATGACATCTTTGTAGAGAGGATTTTGCCTGATGCGGAACTCTGGGTCAATGTCATTCCCAAAGTTCAAGAGTTCTTCAGACACTGTGTTCTTCCTGAAGTGTTGGGACAGCACTTCACAAAGTGAACCAAAGCATGTTTGAAATGTTTGTCTTTAATCTGTGCATATTCCTGTAATAAATTGTAAATAAATGGTAGTTTATAGAATATGAATATCACAACAGGTCAAAATCTTACAGCTTTAGTTATATAGGCACAAATAAAACAAATTGATATCTGAAATATATAGGTAGTTTAGGTTAATTAATTGTTTCTTTTGTTTGTGTAGTTATTCCTAGGTTGTTATATTTTTGTTGTTAACCACCCTGATAAAAATAAACCTAAAGGGCTTCACATCACTTGTTGCTGGTGGTTCTTGGGAGCTGGGAAGAGGAGTTACATTTCCATGTTGTGCCTGGGTTTCCCCTAGGCCGTTTCCTCTGAAAACTACTACATGATATTCACTCAAATGGTCACATGTTGTGAAGAAAGAAAGCGACCAAGTTGGACCATTTTTTCCAGGTGTAAGCTACATCCTACTACAACAAGCACCCAGTATTTTCATTGTGACTACATAGACAATGAATATGATTTTCTCAAGACAAAGATCATTTAATAACGGATTCAAAAATAGTTTAACTACAAACAACCATTCAAATCGAATTAGAACTGATTTAAAAATGACAAAGATTAATTGAATGAAATTAATACATTTTTATTTCAATAAAATAATAATGACACAGACAGGTAGAGGGAGACATATACATATATTTGAAATATTATTCAATATTATCATTAAACTATTTGTAGTCCGGGCTAGAACTACACACACCCGTTAGTGGAGGTCTGAGAAAACATCAACCCATTATTTATAATCATAAATCTACCTCAAATCATTCAATGCAAAACTATGCAGGGCATGCATCTTATTTTCCTATTTGACCTTTGGATGAATAGAATATTGCTTACTCCAGTGGGACAACAGAGTCCGAAAGATTGGATAATGCACAGCAAATTACCTCAATCTTATCAATCAGCGCCAGTGACTCGCCTGTTTTTACAGCCATGTGTTCAACGGGCAGGGTACTCTGCAGAATTTGGTACTTTCTTCTCACTAATCCTATGACCCTTTCCACGTGAATGCGCACATTAGCGAGTTTTCTTGTTTGCTCAACTTCATATGCAGATAGCTGGCTCTTCCCTTTTGTGAAAGCAGGCATCTTCAATGAAGCACAGTAAAACCCTACACTATCCCCTATAGTAAAGCCACGGTCTGCCAGAACAATGTCTCCGGGTAACAAATTATATAGAAGGCTACTCTCTTCAGTTATCTGCTTGTCACTCACTCTCCCTCCCCAAGCACGAGAGATGTATGTGACATATCCTTGAGGAGCAATGTCAATGAGAAATTTAACTGTGTTATGGTGTTTATAATTGGACCAGGTTTGTGCTCTTGCCAGCAAATTAGATGGCCTTTCAAGGAAAACTTCAAAACAGTCCACTATTACGGCAACCTTGCACCCAAATGCTTGCCTGAATGACATTGTCATTGTAGCTTGCAGCACCTCTCGCTCTGGCCACTCTATTATAAACTCTAATCTTTCATGAAGTATGCCAATTATCTTGTGCCAAATTCGAGAAACAGTGGAACAGGAAACATTGACCCTGAAGGCCAAATCTTGGAGTGGAAGGTTTAGTCTCAACCGAATTAAGACCAACATGAACTGTTTAAATTTGGAGAGCGCCGACAAAGAGCTATAGTTGATGTGTGGCTCACATACTGTAGATGAAACACTTGCATCAAAACTAAGAAATTGGGCAATCCTGTGTAAAATGTAGTCTTCTCTTCGTTGTTCTGAAAAGCATCTGGACTAAATTCTCTGTCCAGTACTTTTTTCCTGAGGTCACTCAGCTCCACTACTGAGTGATTCAGAACATCCTCCATCTTCTCAAGATCCTCCATAGTCAGGTCTGTCTGGCAGCCTGCATCTACATAGAATATATTTGGCAAAGGGGATAAGAGGGGAAAAGATAGTTTAGTTATATAATTTACAAATTGTATAAAGGTGGTGGTAATTATTTTGGTTAAATTATGATGTAAACAAGTGACATACCGGTACATAGTTGTCAAAATAAATTTAATTTAATTTACTCTTGTCTGTCTCTCTCCCACACACACACTGTCTCTCTCTGTCTGTCTGTCACACACTCTGTCTCTCCCCCTTTCTGTCTGTCTCTCTCCCACACTCCCCTTTCTGTCTGTCTCTCTCACACACACTCTGTCTCTCTCTGTCTGTCTCTCTCCCACACACACTGTCTCTCTGTCTGTTTGTCTCTCCCACACACACTCTCTCTCTCTCTCTCTCTCTCTCTCTCTCTGTCTGTCTCTCTCCCACACTGCCCCTTCTGTCTGTCTCTCTCCCACACACACTCTGTCTCTCTCTGTCACACACTCTGTCTCTCCCCCTTTCTGTCTGTCTCTCTCCCACACTCCCCTTTCTGTCTGTCTCTCTCACACACACACTGTCTCTCTCTGTCTGTCTCTCTCCCACACACACTCTCTCTGTCTGTCTGTCTGTCTCTCTCCCACACTCTGCCCCTTCTGTCTGTCTCTCTCCCACACTCTGCCCCTTCTGTCTGTCTCTCTCCCACACACACTCTGTATCTCTCTGTCTGTCTTTCTCCCACACTCTCCTCCTTCTGTCTGTCTCTCTCCCACACACACTCTGTATCTCTCTGTCTGTCTTTCTCCCACACTCTCCTCCTTCTGTCTGTCTCTCTCCCACACACACTCTGTATCTCTCTGTCTGTCTCTCTCCCACACTCTCCTCCTTCTGTCTGTCTCTCTCCCACACATATGATGTAAACAAGTGACATACATAGTTGTCAAAATACTTAATGTAACATTGGCTACATGAAAGCTCCTCCATGCATTATATTTAATTTACCTTTGTGGTATTCCGATGCTGGGCTCTGTGAGCCCTCACCGAGGTCCAGCAATGCCTCTGCTGCATCGGTGCAGGTCTCATCTGCTTTTCTGGACCTCAACCTTTCCTCAAGTTGACATGATGCCTCTGTCATTGGTTTACCTTGCTGGTAACCAATGTTAACTGTAGGAGCCCAGTCTGGAGAGTACATCGTTGGCAGCACTCGGGCAGCCTGAATAAAATAAATAGCAAAGTGATAAACACCCAACAATGACTGCAGATAGCGTCAGCTATCTACCTGCGAAACACAAGCACACAGGGTGATATCACAGATGTAACGTTAGCTATGTTTCCAGCAATATTGCCTCCTGGTCTGTATTTTTGTCAGTTTTATCCAGCTATGTAAGTAGCAACATTTCTGCCTTACCTTTCACAAAGTGGTCACTGCATATACACGCGTTGTCTGATTCGGCTCCTCCAGACCTCAACCGGAGATTTCGGATCCACGCCTGCCGCCGTTTTTCTGTGACTTTTTTTAAACTTCTCCCCTTTATGTATAACCACTTTCGGGACTAGAAAGTACCCCTTGTTTTTTTTCCCGATTCGATCGGTTGGTACAGCCGTAAACCGCGCAAAACTTTGGCATTTTAATCAGAGAGTCTCACTGACTAAGTATCTTCGTTATGTGCAAATCACTTCCTGCCCCCCAACAACATTCCACTAGAGCGAATGACGTCACCTGCAAACAACCTATTGGCGCCGATACAGCCTGAAAATACAAATAATTATTACTTGTGTGTCGTGTCATCATCACATACCGCAATATACTGAACAAATGTAACGTTAGCGCCCACCACATCAAGTACCGTACTGTACGTCTACACAACATATAAGAGTTGTTTGTAGGTCGGAAATGATGGAATAGATTTACCAACAAAAAAGGTGTTTAACCTGCTCATACCTTTATTAAAAGTGTGGGGCAGGAGCAGCACGGATAACTTGGTTCTGCATGTATCGTGCTTCCATTCAAACAGACGGCAACACACGTGACGTCAAGTCTCACTCGCGTGAGTCTTCCTCTCTAGATACTACCTGGCCAGGGTACTCCTGGGTCCTAGTGCCCCCCCATGTTACACTATATGTCATGCCCACTACCAAAATGAGAGTTTACCCAAATCAAAAACCCTGGGTAGACAAATCCGTCCGTGAAGCTCTGAGAGCGCGCACCAAAGCATACAACGACGGCCTAGTGGCAGGCAACATGAATGACCACAAGGTGGCGCGATACAACGTAAGGAGGACAGTGACAGAGGCCAAACGACGCTACAAGGATAAAATTGAACTCCAGTTTGAACAGGCTGACTCTAGAGCAGGGGTCTCAAACTCAATTGACCTGGGGGCCGCTGGAGGTAGAGTCTGGGTGAGGCTGGGCCGCATCAAATATTCCACAAAAAAAGGGTTTCAAGTATTCAAAAAAAAGTACAACTGATCCAATCTTCTCAATCTTTAGCAATAACATTTCAGAACATGAACAGTTCTTCAGAACATGAACGGTTCTTCAGGCTTCTCAGTGGTGTCAGTGGACTCATCCACAGCTATGGAAATGCACTGTGCATTTTTTTTATTCTATCACAAAGCTGTTTAATCAAATCACCAGCCAGTATTTCAGTTATTCTGGTTGCTGTGCGATCTGAGGGGGATTTGCTTTTGTTTGCCTTCAAACATGGTCTCCATCACTTCAGTCATACATTATTTTCAAATAGCTACCGTTTCTTGGCATATAGTCACATAATTGGTTTGGTGCTGGGACCAGGGGGGGGGTTAGGATGATTCCAAGGGCCCAACACTGGGGGGGGGGCCCAGAGAACACTATTATTATCTTTTTATTAATATGGTTTTATTATTATCCTAAAGTTAATGTAGATGACTCAAAAGTATAATTGCCTGTATTATAAAAAAATAGGTAAAAACCATATTATGCGTTTTCATCAATAAATAAATGCCCCACATTTTTTTTATAGATTGGGGGCCCCACATTTTTTAATAGATTGGGGGCCCCAGAATCTCCAGCTACGCCCCTGGCTGGGACTCAGGATGAACGCATATTTTCTGCTGGCTGCCTGCTGGCGAAAATAGGCTAATAGCTACATTTATCTCACAGAGATAAAACTGGGAGCGAGTTTACTGTAGATGCGCTGCCAACTCTGCTCCGACTTAAACTGAAAGAGAGAGACGACATGCAGTCCGTGAAGACCCGCCCTACTCCCCTACTCTGCCTCTGATTCGCAGACTGTGGGTGAGGGGGAAAAACGCTGACGGGACGCGTATGTGATTGGACCAGACTCGTACACACAGACAGACAGTGGCAGTGCAGCCGGACATGCAGAGCACTTCAGCACTGCTCGCAGAGGAGAGAGATAGCGAGGATGCATTTGCTTCCACTTTACTTGATATCACTCCGGAATCACGTTTCAACCAAGTCACTAACATAACGTTGCTGTCATGAGCCTGCGCTATGGTAGCCTACAAGTGATCAAATAAATAAAACTTCCAACTCTCGCGCAACGACTCGGCAAACAGTTGCGCGCGGGCCGCATTAACAATAAACTTTGATGTCCAGTAGGGGGCCACACAATATCATCCCGCAGGCCGCAATTGGCCCGCGGGCCGCGAGTTTGAGACCCCTGCTCTAGAGCTATGTGGCTGGGGCTCAAAACGATGACAGACTACAAAGGCGCCTCCCTCAAACTGAACAGTGACATCTCCTTAGCAAATTACCTCAATACCTTCTATGCGAGGTTTGATGCTGGTAATAACAACACCAGCCCACAAGCCACGGCAATGGGGGGGGGGGGGGTCGGCTGCTGATGGAGACGCAGTGTTCAGGGTAACAGAGCATGAGGTGAGGCGGACCTTTAAAAAAGTGAATATCAGGAAGGCAGCAGGTCCGGACGGCATCCCCGGCCGCGTCCTAAAAGTCTGTGCCGACCAACTGGCCCCGGTATTCACTGACATATTTAACCTGTCCTTAGAACAGGCTGTCATCCCCACCTGCCTGAATAAGTCCACTATTATCCCTGTACCCAAAAAATCCAAGCCTGCTTGCCTCAACGACTACCGCCCTGTAGCTCTCACCTCCATAGCCATGAAGTGCTTTGAGAAGCTAGTAAAGGGCTACATCTGCTCCTCCCTCCCCATCAACATGGACCCCCTGCAATTTGCATACCGCCCCAACAGGTTCACGGAGGACGCCATAGCCCATGTGCTGCACACAGCAGCATCACACCTGGACAAGAGGCAGGGGAACTATGTGAGAATGCTATTCATCGACTACAGCTCGGCATTCAATACCATAGTCCCCTCCATACTCATAGCCAAGCTCAGGGACCTGGGCTTGAACTATGACCTCTGCCAGTGGGTCTTGGACTTCCTGACTGGCAGACCCCAGGTGGTGAGAGCAGGCAACTGCACCTCCTCATCCATCACCCTCAACATAGGGGCCCCCCAGGGCTGTGTTCTGAGTCCCCTCCTCTACTCCCTGTACACACACGACTGTGTGGCTCAGCGGAGTAGCAATACAATCATCAAATTTGCTGACGACACAGTGGTGGTGGGCCTGATCTCTGCCAACGACGAGAGGGCCTACCTGGAAGAGGTCAAGGTCCTGGCGGGATGGTGCCAGGAAAACAGCCTCTCCCTGAACGTCAGCAAAACAAAGGAGATGATTGTGGACTTCAGGAGGTCGGGGGTCAAGGACTACAGCCCCCTCAGCATCGACGGGGCACCGGTTGAGAGAGTCAACAGCTTTAAGTACCTCGGAGCCTACATATCCGAGGACTTGACATGGACCACACACATTGACAGTGTTGTGAAGAAGGCACGACAACGCCTCTACTTCCTCAGGCGCCTAAGGAAGTTCCAAGTCAGTCAGAAGATCCTTAAGAACTTCTACTCATGTACAATAGAGAGCATCTTGACTGGCAACATCACCTCCTGGTTTGGGAATAGCACTGCACAAGACCGAAGCAGACTACAAAGAGTGACACGTTCAGCCGAACGCACAATTGGAGGGGGGCTCCCCACCCTCCAGAACATTTACAACAAGCGTTGCAAGGGCAAGGCTAAGAGAATCATTAAAGACTCCAGTCACCCGAACAACTGCCTCTTTGAACTGCTGCGGTCAGGCAAGCGATACCGGAGTCTCAAGGCGAGCACAGAAAGACTCAGAAGAAGCTTCTATCCCCAGGCCATCAGGCTGCTAAACGAACAATGAACACTACACAACAACAACCACCAAACGCACATAGCACACACATCCACACGCACACACTCACTTTAAACAAACACACTGTAGCACCCACTCCACACACTTTATAGCACACACCCACTTTAAACAAACACACTGTAGCACCCACTCCCCACACTTTATATTTATTGATGAAGGATTGCACTACAACTCGTACACCTTACTGTAAATTGTACCTAAATTGTACCTCATCCCATTTCTGCTTTGCACTATATAGTACTGTACATTAGTACACTGCATAGTATTGTATATTATATGGTAACTCAGTTACGTCTATTCTGCATCGAACATTGTACATATGTCTATACCGAACACTGTGACCTCATTTTCTTCTAAATTACATGCTATACTATGTTATTTGATACTATCTTGTCTAGCACAGTCTCTGGAGCGTAACAGTAAGAAGCATTTTGTATGAAAGTATTCTGTACTTCTGTATGACAACTATTAAAGAAACTTGAAACATGTATTTTATATGTTAATAAAATCGCATTTATCTATAGTCCTAATTCTGTCACTGTTTGATGTCACAAAGAAGGGTGTATCCGAAAGCTGTCTACAACATTTGTAACAGGTGATGAAAAAGTAAACAAATAATTAACTGTATTAGACATTTGTTAACACTATGGGTGCCGGCCAGAAATCCGGAAAATGACTGTGGATTGCCAGTGCTATTTGTCTATGGAGAAATTCCCCTTCTTTGCAGGGCTATAACTTTTTTAATTCTATTGCTACATTGCCATTATTAGGGCCCATTCAAAGTCCTATATGTATTGTTCATTGTGTAGCAACGTTAAACTTTTTCATTCACATATTCATAGTAAAGTATGGTCTAATGTATAAGTATGTTTTCATCTCTTTCTGCAGCTTTCTCCAGAACGTGATATATAGCCCCAAATGCATTATATTGATGATGAAATACAGTTTGATGGCAATCGGGGCGATATAAAAAATTTCAATTGGACGTACTTCTAGAATGATCTACGTATGATCTGATGATGACCGGATGGGCGGGGGATCGTTTATAATTCCGTGGGCAGCGTTATATCATTCATCTAGTGTGGGTGATATGTTCATCATAACAGTTTATATGGAATACGATCAAAAATAACGCTGAATCTTACCGTATCCTCCTCGCGCCGTTGGGCGATGAGCGTGGAACAGTCATTTACCTATTATGGTATGTAGAAATATCGGGTCCATTTCCAGCTTGTATAATAGTATATATGTCCAAATCATGTTGTTTATCGAGTTATTGGCAATCGATCGCTATGTATTGTGTCGAGATCGAGTCCCGTGAGCCAAACAGAGTGCCCGGAAGTAATATGGTCGACCAGCACAACCTCCATAGCACTTCCTGTTTGGCGATTGCGCCGATCGGCCACCAGATGGCGCTCCTGAACCGCCAGAGAGCTCAGTGGGTCCTCCTGGTGGATCTCAGGCCAGCGGAGGGGAAATATGAATCCGATCGCAGATTTTTGAAATATTGATATAAGGACGCTGTACAGCGTCCTCTAGCAACTTGAGCATGGACCGGGAATGACGCTTTAAAGCGTTTTCCGGCAGTCAAAGTGTTAATGATGAATAGGCTTCACTTCAGATTAGGGCACACAATAGCATCTGCAAATGATTTATAGGTGTTTTATGAATGTCTTAACAAATCATTTGTTGAACATGAACAAATAAATGGAGGTACAGTATAGTCGTTTTTTCATATCCATTTTCAAAGCGTCTACAAATGTGTTACTACACATTAAACAACATTATTTAATGATGAACAAATCAAGTACAAACAATGTTGATAATGAGTTATAAATAATGTAGAACTAATTTGTAAATGTTATACAAATATAGTTATAAATGATTTAATAATAATAATTTACAAATGTATATAAATTATTTGTTCATGATTAGTTCATTATCTACAAATACCTTATAAATGTATTATAACAGAGTGTTATTATAAAGTGCTACCGTCTATTCTGTATTCTTCTGTTCAGTCTCCTGGTCAACTGCAACTGTCAATATACTGATAAATGCTGGAGTGGAGATGATTTCTGCTGTCAAGCTAACACTATAACCTACACTTTTGTTGTTAACGGTGTAATTTTGGTATTATTTGTGTGTAATCTATTGTATGTGTGCTTGTATGTGCAGGCAGTACAGCCCAGTACTGGAGAGGTGCTATTGGACTGTTTCCCGGATGGCCCGTCTCGCTCCGAGCTGGAGGGGCGTGTCCTAAAGGTTAACCCCGTGGAGTTCCTGGTGCCCTCTAACCTCTCCGAACACACCCACAGACTGTTGCAGAGCATCGCCAACGACAGGTACACTCATGACAGGGTATCATCATCATCATCATCATCAACCTTTATTTATTCTCGAAATTACAATTGAGGTCACCCTTATTTTCAATGTAGTCGAGACTTTACAGACATTTCAATGCACACACTTCTGCAATATAACAATAATAAATATGAATAGCTATCTACATAGTACTCTCAGTCCAGAGTGCACCACAGCAATTAGTATAAATTCTTTTAAAGAAAATAAAAATGAACATGGGCATAGAATCAGCACACAAATGGACAAAATAAAAAATTGCATAAACTTCAGACATAAGAATAGGTATAAAAGACAATAAAAGTATTTTAATGTAGACGTGCAGATTTAAGAATAGGCATAAAATAAGTACAATAGTATAATGTCGCTCGAAGGCATGTGAACCCCCCCGGAACAGTCAGTCCCCCAAACACCTCACACATCAATCCCCACCACATCCACATCCAAGACACACCCCCGATAAAGCACGCCATGACCGAAGGAAAACACAAACAGCCCGCGCGCCATTCACATCGTCGTGAACGGCGATGGGAATGCCAACCCCACGGGCCGCTCCATCTACCCCAGCCCCGGCGCCTCCGCCACCACAAGGGAAACCAGTTCTCTATACTGTATAGAGAACAGACACACTGTCCATAATGGAGCTCTTCGGTGTGCTGCTCCTCTCCATGGCAACACTAGAGGGCAGTTTGCATCCATTTATTGCAGAAAGTCCTCCCAGGGAACATTTTAATGGCCACAACCGAAGAGCTGCTGCTTTTTACATTCACACGTTAGGCATTTATATAGTGCAACAGAAGATTGAGCTGAAATTCTACTTTCAACGTAGAAGGTGGCCAGTAAGAGCAGAACAAGAAGTGCAAGTAATTAGTGCTCAGTCAATAGCCTGAGAATAAGACTCATCAATTAGCCTGAGAATAAGACTCATCAATTATAGGTAGCCTATGATAAAACCTGTCTGTTTGCATGTGTGTGTGCTTGTGCGTGTACATGTACACTATATATATGTGTGTGTGTGTGTGTGTGTGTGTAGTCCATCTCTCAGTTTGAGGGGCTTTGTGTTTAGATTTCCCAAGGCAGGCATATTGTTGATTTGGCTGAATCTCTCTGAACCTTGTATGAGGAAATCGATGTAGGATGACGAAGAGGTTGTGTAAATATGGCCCAGGAGAGGCTGGTTTCAGACAAACCACAAGACTCTCACCCAACGGGGATGAGCTAGAACATTCCTCTTGAAACCTTGGCAACATACCGCAGAGCGACACAGCGGCGGCCCGTCGCTCTCGAACACTCCTCATCGCCATACTCCGTAGAAGGGTTCGCACAAGGTCCTTTAAGTGCTTAAAGTGCTTGATTTTTTTACCAAAAAAAGTCTAGGCCTGGAATTCCTTGAAAACAGCAAACATTTTTACAAGGTGCTTAAAAAGTCATTGAAATTCAAATCAACCATTCACATTGAATGTTTTGTTCATCCATGATAAAAAATTTCTAAATCAAGAAATAGTTTTAATAAAATCTGATGAGTTGCTGTCTCGCACGCACCAACTGCTTTTCCTCATTTCTTCGTGTGTGATGCTCTAGCTTGCTCTAGCTGGCAAGCAGGCCAAGAAGATGTTAAAAAAAAAAAAAAAAAATCATTTAAAAGTGAATTGTATCCTTCGAGTGACATCCGTGAAAATGAAAAATAGTGCTCGGAAAAGTTCTTAAAAGTCCTTGAATTTCATTTTGCAATGTCTGTGGGAACCCTGCCGTAGACAACTCATGGAATCCCGTGGCGTCGTCGGTAAACATCAGCCGCAACGCTCTCTTTTAATCCAGCGTTTCCATGATTGTTTTTTGGCAGCTTGTCACCAGTAGAGATGATCGGGGTTAAATTATTCAGTATTGCTTTCGATTCTATCTCGTAAACCTTCCCGTAAAGGTCAGTGTGGCCGTGGCTGCCTCCACCGTAGGAGGAAGTGAGAACGTGCCTTTTGTTACCCGTCATTCTGTTCACAAAGCTCCAGGTGAAGGACCTCACATTTAGACGGCTCAAGGCCGCTGAACAGCGTGGGTGCCGCTGTCCATTATGAAGCACACTCAAGTCTCTAGATATGTAATCATAGGGATTTATCCTGGACTCTGAGGCCAATGACCCTGAGCATTCATAATATCCAGGGTTCCTATGCTGGTATTGAGAGTATGGAAAAGGAGGTTCTAATTTCTCAAATAATTTCCATCTTAACAAGTAATTGAATCTTGTATTAGTCTTTTTAAAACTTTTATTTCACTTGTTCCATTAGTACAAATGAGCCTGCTTTCTGTTCTGTTGTTCAGTGTCTTCGTGCAACACATTGGATATACTTGCAGATTACTTACCACTGTCGCTCACTCCGCAGATTTTAGTGCTTGTTGTTTTGATGGATAATCAGCTGTAGAGTGATATGGTCTCTAAGTGACGGCCCTATTGCCCAGACACTATCGGTATGTATCATACTGAACTGTGACCACAATCTACAAAGATTCAGTCCAGAAATTAAAGGAACATTATGGCAAATGCGCTTACCGAGTCAATAGATACCGATTTCCTCTCTGTGCGTTCAGTAAAAAGCGGTCGGCTGCAAGCTAGCCTAGCACAGCACAAATGAATGGAAGCAGATATGGACCAGCTTAGGGCTGCACGATTTTGGGAAATAATGTAATTGCGATTTTTCGGACTGATATTGCGATTAGCTGTTGGCCAAAAACACCTCTCCCAGGGTTTTATGCTAGGCTAGTGGTCCGTACAAATACATCATTCTAACAAAATATACAGTAACCCTGTCAAACCCAGTCAAACCACAAATTCTTTGTTCAAAGACCGACTGATGGGCAATGAAGTGACTTATCGTGTCTATGTTCTACATTTAGAAAATAGAAAAACTACTTATCCACAGTAAGATTCAGCCAAAAAGAGAATGGCCTAAGAATCCGAAGCTTTCATTTTGTATCTCCAGGATCTCTTGTATTTTGCACTAGAGACTAATATCACTGGACTCTCATCACTGGACTATCTTGTGTTTGTACTTTATTTTATATTATATTGTATTTGTATCTATACTTTAAGTGTACCTATAGTGTATATAGGACTGTGATGCTATGCATCCCCCACCATGCTGCTTTGACACCTGAATTTCCCCAAGGGGATCAATAAAGTATCATCTTATGTCCTTATCCAGACACCTGGCTGTCGCACCACCATCCACCATCTCTATGCGTACGACCTGCACCATCACGCCCATGGTGTCTCTGGATTTGTTTTCAGGCCGGGATGAGTCCGAATTTGAATATGAATTCGGGACAGCATGGATAATGAGATGGACGTGGATATTTCTTACACTGGAATATGCTCGTTGTTATCTGGAGAAAAAGAAAGTCCCTTATGCTATGCGCTTCATTGACGCAGCGATGCGCTCCACCCTAGGCAGCTCCACTCGTCTCGATAGGCTCTCCGCTGCATGTCACGTTCATTGAGAAAAGCCTGGTGTGTGTGTGTGTGTGTGTGTGTGTGTGTGTGTGTGTGTGTGTGTGTGTGTGTGTGTGTGTGTGTGTGTGTGTGTGTGTGTGTGTGTGTGTGTGTGTGTGTGTGTGTGTGTGTGTGTGTGTGTGTGTGTGTGTGTGTGTGTGTGTGTGTGTGTGTGTGTGTGTGTGTGTGTGTGTGTGTGTGTGTGTGTGTGTGTGTGGGGGGCTGTCTAGTCTGTGGCAGCTGCATTCTAAATGGAACCCGTAGTCTTTAGCTGAATTTCCTCCATAAAAAAAAAAAGATAAAGAAAACCCAGTCGAAGGTCGTTTCATTTAGTACACATTATTGAAATGTTATTTGTTAGATTTTGTGGACCTCGTCTCAGTAGCAGGCAGCGGGCTGAGAGTCTTGCATGCAGGCAGGACGCATGAAATCCTTGTATCTGGCAGGTGGATTTCTTTAAAACCCTGAAAACAACACGTCAAAATGAAGCTTAGGACCAGAGGACGCCTTTGCTATGTTTAATTTACCTTGGGAGGCAGCTGGATTCTCATGCATCACGTTTCACCCGGTTCAAAAGCCCCCCGACTCATATGCAATAATTGAATAATAACAAAATGTATAATAATATTATTAACTAGAATGAGTGCTCAATGGAGCACAATCATTATGTCTGTGGTTGGTAATAAATACTTCTCCTCAATGAATGAAGGACGTATGGCATGTATTGTACACATACTATTGTACACATACATGTTGTCTCTTGTGGCCTTTTCAGGATGTGTGTGAGTCACAAGTGCTTTCATGCAGTTTGTGGTTTTCATTGAGATTGATGTGCCTTTTATCATACACAAGTTGTTTCCAATAGAAAACGCTAGCGTTTACGTTAGGTAGTCCACAATTTGAAACTGAAACTCTTGATTGCCCAACCAGAAGTCTGCAAATCATGTTTTCTCAAAACGCAACTGAGTAACACTAGCTGGTTATACAATTAACACTGATTTCACTGGTGAAATCCCTTAGACACACTATATCATGCTGCTTTACGATTTGTAACAAACGGCTCATCCCTCGCACATCACTGTGTATTGTATGAATTGTCAGGTCATAAGACTTCCCTGGCCATAAGAAGAAATACATTGGTATTTGTTTGTATACAAAGCCATCCTGAGGCTTCTACCAACTTACATAAGCACTTTACTCATTCAACCAAGAGGTGCAAATTACAACAAAATGATATCTCATATCATTTTCCCACTGATTGGGAAACATGTTTTCAGCTATGCGGCGCCGGCGCCACTCTCCTGGAACCTGTTACAAAACGATTTGAAGCTATTCCCTAATTGGAATTGATCATGTTCAAGAAAAAAATGTATGCCTTCTTGCCATGGAGTGCTCATGTTTTTTTATGTTCTTGGACAACACCAAGAACCTTGGTGTTGTCCTCGACGACCAGTTGAACTTCTCTGCTCACATCGCAGCGACAACCAGAACCTGCAGATTCCTCCTGAGCAACGTCAGAAGGATCCGCCCCTTCCTGACAAAAGAAGCCACCCAACTCCTCGTCCAATCAACAGTCATCTCCCGCCTCGACTACTGCAACGCACTGCTCGCTGGCCTCCCGGCTCCCGGCCACTGCCACCAAGCCTCTTCAACTCATTCAGAACGCAGCGGCCCGCCTGATCTCAAACCTACCGAAGTCGGCCCATGTCACCCCACTTCTTAGGGACCTGCACTGGCTCCCCATTGCTGCACGTATCCGCTTCAAGGCCCTCGACCTAGCATACCGTGCGGCAAAGGGAACCGCTCCCGCCTACCTCCGGTCAATGGTCTCTAACTACACACCCTCAAGACCCCTACGCTCTGCATCTTCTGGCCGCCTCAGACCTACTCCTATCCAAGCTCACGGAGGGTCATCAAAGAGAAGCCTATTCTCAGTCCTTGCCCCACAATGGTGGAATGAACTACCCATCCCAGTTAGGACAGCCGAATCCCGTCCAATCTTTCGCCGTCGACTAAAGACTCACTTCTTCAACCATTATCTGAAATGATAATAATAATAAAAAAAAAAACTCTAACCCTAACTAACCTTACTGTCATGCACTTGTCCTAATAAAAAAACCTACACTGTAGGGGTGGGGGCAAAAATCGATACGTAGTAGTATCGCGATACTTTGCGTAGCAATACTGTATCGATACAGGGACGCCAAGTATCAATATTTAATCATTCATAAATTAAATTTTTTAAACACACACACATGTGCATTCAGTTAAGTTGGAATATGACTGTAATACAAACAGTTCAGTTTGTCAGGTACATGCAACACAGATTACAGTGTTTACATCTGTCTGCTTGAGAAAATACCATGTTCTGCAATACAGATGATTGAAGTGAGATGAACAGACTTTATTTTATTAGATAAAACATGTTGACAGTTTCGCGATAGTATCGTATCACGAGATCTCTGGCGATTCCCACCCCTACTACACTGTAACACGCAACACTTTGATGAACATTGTTGCTCAGCTGATAGAGTTGTACCCTTCCTGATGACTTGTCATACAGAACTTGTAAGTCGCTTTGGATAAAAGCGTCAGCTAAATGACTAAATGTATATGTAATATGTGAAGACATTTTCTTAATTTATTTGTATTTGTGTACGTCTTGTTTTTATTTGGGTGTTGTTGTGTTCTATATGTGAACATTTTGTGTATGCTGCCTTCTTGGCCAGGGCCCCGTTCCCCGTACCTGGCTAACTGAGTTAGCCGGATAATTTCCAGCATAGCCTGACTTAAGCCGGACCTTTCTGTTCCCCGACGCTCGATTGTCTAAATCACCATGACAACAGATCAAAAAGTTTGAGCCTGGTCGAGAGCAGGGTTAAGTTCAGTTAGCTGGATGAACCATGGCCACGCCCCCGCAAAGAAATGCCAGCTCGCTTCCTGAAATGATTCTCACAGTCTAGATCTGCATTATACCATTCTGAATTATGTTTCTGTGCTTCGTTTTCCTAGAGGGGGCTTTTGAAATGTATAATAATAGAACTAGAGCTGCCGCGGTATTGATATTTTCCTTACCGCACGAATTTGCGAAATATTTCCTACCGCCGCGGTTATTACCGCACAGTGCGCACAAAAAAAAATTTGAATGCATTTTTTTTTTTTTAGTAGTCTACTCTTATAGCCTGCCTCTAGTCTAATGGCGCTTTTCCACTGCATAGTACCTACTCGACTCGACCCGCTTTAGGCACCTGGTACTTCGTTCCTTTTCCACTGCAGCCAGGTACTACTCCGTTTGTCTCCGTGTGGGGATGCAGGCGGGGCCGCTCGCTTGTGTACACTGAAAGCTCCGTGGGCATAGATGTCCGAGGGCTTGCAGCAAGCCAGAGTTTAACACAGTTTCAATCAATCAATCAATCAATCAATAACAACATTAACCAGACTCTCGTTGCGTCTATTCTGCCAAAGCTAACGTTACCTCTCATTGTGTATTCTACCAAGCAAACCCGGGTTTAACGTTACCTCTCGTGTATATCGGCTGACGGTAGTATTAACAACAACAAACTTAACGCATCAGCGATCTTGTTGTGACACTAAACTCTCCGCTCGGTGGTAAATTGGGTTGATGTCGGTTTTGTTTCATCAATAAATAAGGCAGAATACACAGTGAATCCATTCTTTTTTGTTTATTGCTTGGTTCTGTCGCAAACAAATCCTGAACGAAATGCATCCTTAGCGAGGCAGTAAAGATGGCGGCGCCGGCGTTCTGTTTTTGTTCAGACTGAGGCTACAAAGTGTGACGCGTCTCTCTTCTGACCAGTCAGTGGTCTGCAATGTTTCACATGACTTTTCTGGTACCACTTCTACCCAATAGGGTCGCTTGGAACCGAGTAGGGTATATCTGCAGAGCCGCAAGCCAACTTTATTATTATGATAAAAAACAGCGGTGACGCGGTATTCAGCCTAACTCTGCGGTGAGCGTGATGCAACAGCGATACCGCGGTAATGCGGTTATCGCGGCAGCTCTAAATAGAACTAAATGCTGATAATAAATCATATTCAGCCTATAGATTTACTTTGTCCTAAATAAAATAATGCACGTCATATACGGCGCTCGGAGTGCGATACACGCTGCATGTGGTTATTTTAATAACGGCGCATTGCAAATGTGAATCCCGCGGGGATATTTTTAATGAATGAAACCGGCCGTTTGGCTCTGATTAGTTTCATATATTCTCCGCTGTAGATTTGCTTAACGGAGCGCCCGGATTGTGTTTCATTCAAGCATAAAATTGAAGTGTCTATGCGTGGATTGTGGTTTTTGTGGATTATGAATTACGAGGACTCTGAGGATTGTTGAATTGTATCATCACTCACACGTTATTGTGATATTGTAACTGGGATTAAAATGTCTGAGATGCGCTGTTTGACGGATTTGAGAAATTGAATGAGCCATTGACGTCACATTAATGCATTTGAGAATAAAGAGATAAAACTTCATTCAAAAGAAAAATATTCGAAACACGGGTCTCTTGTGCATTGATGGATACACAATGGATATATCCTGTCTGGCACAGTGGTGCAACGGCCAGTGTTCGCTCCTGGCAAGCGGGCGACCCGAGTTCGAGACCCCGTGTTTCCAATATAATTCTTTTGGAATATAATATTAATGATTATACGCAAAAGTAGCCTAGTTTTAAGTTAAAATATTATAAATCTACATGCATTGAGGATGTCATTCTTTATATAGCTCTCAACGTGCACCAAATTGAATTATTCCTACATTGCAAAAAGAAGAAAAAGACTAGAAGAAGTGGGATTAGAACGCGGGTCGTCTGCGTGAAAGTCAAAACGACCAACCGTCACACCACAGTGCAGATAAGTAAAACATCCACCATACATCAATCAATGGGTAAGAGAGCCGTATCCTTACTCTGTATAATAGTTGAACTAATTATTTTCGCTAGCAAGATCTCATTTGATTATCCATTCCATAAACCTACTGCCAGCAGGCAAGTTTAAAGAAATATAATCTGATTGATTGGGGTAATGAGGGATTTAAAATGAGCCTATAGATTATGCATTTAACTTGTCGGCGAGGCTATTGAGCCGTACTGCAATCTGTTAATAAAGTTTTAAATCAATTAATCAATCAATGCCGTTAGAAAATCAGGATTTCTGCTATCGATACTTGCTGGCTTTTCAACTGAAGCGCACTTATCCTGGGTCTCAAGTCTGGTTCGAGTTAACGAGACTGAATCCACCTTCGAGGAACAGGAAAATCCCGGCTTCAAACATCGGGTTAATTGAATCTGGATAATGGGACTCTTGATCGACTTAGTTGAACCAGGTACGGGGAATAGGGCCCAGGGCCCACTTGAAAAAGAGGTGGAAATATCTCTCAAAATGAAACCGAGTGACTAAAACACTAACTGGTTATGATGTACAATTACTGCTGATTCCAATGGTGAGATCCATTTATTGCACAGTTGCTCGGTTGCTGAGAAAGTAGTGAACATAGAGGCAAATTTTGGCAATTTTTATTTGTTTATTATAATTTTAATATTTTTTAAAATATTTATAGCACCTTGCAATTGTCTCGGTAGCAGCATTTGAAGCTGTTGTTGTTGCCCTCTGGCAGTAAAAAGGTGTACCACCTACACGAAGGACTACATGAAAGTCAATGCTAGTCAATGGAGAATGCTAGAAATGAATCTCCAAAAATGTTTTCCCGTTGCCAGATGTGAAACATTACGACACGCTCATCCTTGTGCCTCTGTAACTTCCTGTGTAAAAGCACAGGCTGATCGGCCCCATAGTTTGCGAGATATCGTGCGGATTCACACACCCACGCACACACCCACACACAGACGCTACCGAATGCATACTGTCCTCGGACAGGCTCTGCCTTCCATATACATAATAAAATAAACAAAAAATGTTCACTCAATGTGTATAGGCTGCGACCCACTTGTTCTTTTTCCTCCAATCCCTTTTGCTCTCTGCAGTAGGCACTGGCAGCAGACCTGATGGGAGCTGTCCCTGGTGCTGAAAGAGCTCTCCAAATCCAATCCAATTTCAAGTTTCTTTATTAGTTGTCATACAAAAATACAGAATACTTTTATATGAAATGCTTGTTCCTGTTCTGCTCCTGAGAGTGTGCTAGATAAAAATAACATAGATAAGTAAAAAAAATAGAAGTCAAAAGTACGTAACAAGTGTAAACAAAAGTGTTCAAAACAAAAGTGTTCAATATACATATATACAATATACAATACAGGGTAGGAAAAATTATTAGTAACTGAGTTACAATATAAAGTACAATGCAGAATGGGATGAGGTACAACTTAGGTAAGGTGCAATGAGGTATGAGTTGTAGTGCAAATCTCTTTACCAATAAATATAAAGTGTGTTAAAGTGTCTGACGTGGGTAAAGTGGGTGCTACAGTGAGTTGTTTATTTAAAGTGAGTGTGTGCGTGTGGATGTGTGTGCTGTGAGTGTATTTGATGGTTTGTTACATAGTGTTATTGTCGTTGAGCATCCTGATGGCCTGGGCAGAGAAGTTCTCCAATTGATAGTAAACTAGTACCAACAGCAGTAGTTTCAGACACGTTTCTTTTCTCCTCATTCTAAAGCAAAAATAATTAAGAGAATTAAAAGTTTGGATTTTTTATTTCTATGTTTAGCTGTCTATGATGATGCTGAAAGTGCACATTATTAGCTGTATGTGTTAATTTCTTCCACTTAAAAAAAACCCAGTCGAAAGTCTTTTCCATGTTATGTTTCATTGAATCTTAATTCGATTACGTCTGTTCTGATCTTGTATTGTTGCAACAACGACGAAAAACCGACTCCTGGTACAAACCACGGAACCCACTTCCGGTATCCTATCAGAATACAGATACAGATACTTTTGCTGATTGGAACAGAAACAGATACAGATAGGGAAGTCTGCACACCCCCTAGGTTCAGGTTCCACCGGAGGCTGTGACTGTAATTGCGTTACACTCTGAAAATGAAATGAGGGCGTGGGTGCCGGCGCAATTAGATTAGAAAGGGGATGAATGGAGGGATGTCTGCTGTCTTCTCCAGCCTCTTTTGTCGCCCGCTCGTGTAATTTTCTCTCTGCAAAATTTGAGCTTCCTATTTCTATCCATTTCCTTTTTTACTCATTCACCCCCCCCCCCCCCTGTTTCTGTCTCCCTCTTCCCTTTTTTTCTTTTTCTTCAGACATTAGTATTATTGAGTCATTATGGCTGAGATGTGGTTGTAAAGGCCATTCCAATTATCCTGTTTGAACAGCGCCGGTCCCCAGCGTTGTGCTCGGCTCAGAGGCATGGCACTTCTCAGTCTGCTGCATGTCTCGCACACAGATACAAGGGCAGGTTTGTTTGTTTCAGTTTAGAGCGAATATTTACACACGCACGCAGGCACGCACACACACACACACACACACATACACATACATATACACACACACACACACACACACACACAACCCTTAACACTCTTGCCATGCCTTTGTCTGAAGCAGTGCTGGCAGTTACCAGGGAGGTGGGGAGCAGTGATGCCGATTACTGATGACTGATTACTCCTTTAAAAAGTAATCCAAGTTACTTTACTGATTACTTGATTATCAGAGTAACTTAGTTACTTTGAAAGTAACTAGGTTACGAAGTCGTCGTCGTTCCCCCAACAGTTTTTTTTAAACGCTTTATTGAAAGTGCATAAATTGTTTTTAACTTGTTTCTCTGCACATAACGTAAATTGTTAAACTAGTGCTTCAGCTTCTGTACCATCAAGTATGGTAAAGCAACAGTCTATGATGCTCACAGCATTAGAGCAGCCAGCCAGTGGTTTTACAAAACCAGTGTATCATATCTAACAAATGCAGGCTGAACTATTCAATTATATCAACTGTAACTATTAAATTGTTTTTATAAATGTCTCTCTATAAACATACAATCAGTCTCTCTTTAACATGTAAATTAACTGTAAATCTGGCAAATAAGAGCTTTTGCTCTGCCACCATCAAATATACATTAATCAAAAGGGAAAGAAACAATCTCTCTCTTTTGCTGTTTGGCCGGCCTCCGAGTCCTCCTGTACCTAGTCGAAGCGTCGGCTAGTGTTGTGATTCCAGATGCTTTCAATGCAATTGGATGTGCTGTTTTTAGCGGTAGACAGTATTTTGTTTCCTCCGCATATGAATGTTTTTTTCACCCGGCTTAGCTGACGCAAACGTGAAGTAGTGACTGAGGCTACGTTTAGACGAGCGTTTTGGGGTGGAATTCTCCGTGCTGCAGACGAGGCTGTAACGACGGAGCCCTGCTGTCACACGATTGGCGCATATGTCACATGACGTGCTGTGAAGACCCGCCCTACTCTGCCTCTGATTCGCAGACTGTGGATGGGGAATGTGATTGGACCAAAGCAGAGTCACTCACAGACAGAGGGTCCAGTCACGCCGCGGGACACAGTGTATTTAACCCTTTCACTGCCACACGACGTCACTCCCAAATAAGAAAAACAGCTCAAAATGTATTTTTGACTGTCGAAAACGAAATAAAATACTGCATTCCGCCTGCATTATGAATTTATGATGAGATAGTAACGAAATAGTAACGCACAGCCACTTGGACAAGTAACTGCAATCAGATTACTGGCTTTTAAAGATTAACGCGTTAGATTACTATTTTCGGGGAAAAGTAATCAGATTACAATAACGCGTTACTTAGTAACGCGTTACTGGCATCACTGGTGGGGAGTTATCTTTCTCTCTCAGCCCCGACCGATTGTATACGTCTAAATGAGTTGTACCCGTGAATGCAAACATGTTCTCAATCTCAAAGAAGTATTCTGTTGAGTTTTAGCAGCATCATTGTTTGTAGCATTAGGCGGACGACGACGACGACGACGACTCCTCTCCCTGTTGATTTGGAATTAGATACGAATATTGCTGGTTGCTTACATACGTACTGTATGTATAAGACCCTCCCAGGTGAAGGTGCGGACAGGGGACTTGGCAGCTGAGCTGATTGGCTCGCGTTGTATTTGTCTCCCTCTCTGGGGTGGGCCGGCGAGACGGGCCCCTAGGCAACCGTGTGTGTGTGTGAGCGTGTGTGTGTGAGCGTGTGCATGAGTGTCTGCAGAGAGGCAGGTAATGAGTTCCTAGGAGGATGGTGGTAATGGCAAGGTGCGGTATTAACTGCTCTATCCATCCACAGCCTCGAAGCACCGTGCATCAGGGCTGGCCGAGGGGAAGCTGAGCGGAGGGGATTAGACTGATTCACTGGATGACATCATCAAAACAAATCTTAAGTGTGTAAGAAATAGACAAGACACACACACTCATTGTTCTTTATTAGTGTGTATGTGAGTTAGGGCTGTCTTAAATACTTCGAAGCTTCGTTCGATGGGCATGGGATTCGAATATGAAAATACAATTCGATTATGTAAAAAAAAAAAAAAAAATGTATGCATTTTCTTTATTTTTATTTTTTGCTAAATCAACTCTGCCTCTCTTTGTTACAGTAATTACAACAAGCAATGCTGTTTGTTATTTAAGATGAGGTCGGACTCGGCACTGACAGATTTGTGTTCATTGTGCTGCTTTTATAAAGCCTCAAATGACGGCTAAGTACAATATTTCATGGAAGCAAAGTGTTTAGTTTGTCTAAGATTTAAAAAGGTTTAAACTTGGGTTCCGGTTTGACCGCGGAAGAAAATGGCAGCTTAACTCACGAGCTCCCCGACAGCAAAATTATATAGCCCCGGAAAACATTTATTAACAACACCAGGGTATATATTTAATAGGGATGAAAGAAGGGGCTATCACAAGACGTAGGGCGAACACGATTACAACTGGAAAAGACGACGGAATGGCAGAGAATGGCGATACAACGGGAGGAAAAGATGGCGACGATGAATCTGAACAAGAAGCCACGCTGTTGAACATCTACAGGGAGCTTAAAGAGTTCAGAAGAGATAATGAGCGTCAATTTCGGGAAATAAAAAATTAGATGAACAAAATGAACGACAGACTTGGTGAGGCGGAGGGGAGAATCGGAGAAAATGAAGATGTGCTTGATGCGGCGACGGTTTTGATCAAGAAGCTAATACAAAGACAGGCCGACACGGAGGCTAAACTGCTCGACCAGGAGGGCAGAGCGAGGAGGGAGAACCTACGAGTATATGGTATCCCAGAGGATAAAGAGGGAAAGGACATGCATGGATTTCTAGACGGCCTGTTTAAGGACGCACTCTGCCTGCCTCGTGACATGGACCTTCATATCGAACGAGCACACCGGGCATTAGCCCCAAGGCCTACCAGCCCGCAGCTGAAACCACGGTCAATCGTGGTTAAGTTTGGGAGCTACAAAATGAAGGAAGAGATAATACGCCGGACGTGGCAGAAGAAAAACGTCTCATGTGACAATGAACGTTTCTTTGTCGATCATGATTTCCCCACTGAAATACTGAAGAAACGAGGAGAATATGCCGAGGCCAAGAGAGTGATGAAGGAGAGGAATCTCAAGTTCCAGACACTGTATCCTGCGAAAATGAGGGTATTTTACAAAGATGGCACCCGCCTGTACCAGAACGCGGCGGAGGCGACGGCGGATATGGCAAGACGTGGCTTCAAGATCACCGTGGTGAACCCTACTGCCGACCCAGATCGAGAGGAGATACTGCGGCTGTCTACCTGGCAGACCGTAGGAAGAAAACGGGGACCGGGAGGCGACATACAGGCGACGGAGAATGAAGGCCCCGCACAGCAGGGCAATGAACAGCACGGGTACCGGGAGAAACTCCAGGGATTCAGACGGGGACAGTCGGAGGCGGTCAATTAAGATAACGATCAAGAAGCACGTGGATACAGATAAGTCGCAGGGGCATCGTCATAGAGTAACAAACATCGCAAAGTGCCAATTTGTATAAAAAAAATTAAATAAAAATATCCTGGATAGATAAAAAAGGGATGACGAAATGAACCACAGTCCAATATGGATATGACATAGAAGTTACAATGTACCAATATGTATCTAGGGGATATACAAATGTTAATTGTTGGAAGAGAAAAAACGTCACCATTTTGACAAGTTCAGTTGAATTGATCACACTGTATATAGACTACAGTGTGAGCCATACGTTACATTAGGGTATACAAAATAGTAGGGGCACAGTTTTGGGCAACCTGCCTTGTGCCAAATGCACTCCTCTGTTAGACGAGGGGGACCAAAGTGCACGGGTGAGTATCGATCTCACCCTCGGTACAATTGTTCTATCTGGGGTCATATCGAACGTAGCTTGGGTAAATGTGGGGGGGGGGGAATGTATTTATGTTTTTATGTGTTCATTTTTATTTCATCATATACTATGCTGTTGTATGTATATCATCACAGTCTCAGGTCCTAGATATGGAAATATGGGATATAGCGCCCCAGACATAGAAGCACTATGTGCAGGAGTGCACAGGGGAGATGCATTAAAAGGGATATGGGGCTGATTAAAATAGTATCGTGGAATATAGACGGATGTCATCATCCCATTAAGAGAAAAAAAATACTGACGTTCTTGAAACAAAAAAAGACTGATATTGCACTAATTCAAGAATCACACCTGAATGAGGAAGAGTCGGCCAAGCTTAAGAGGGATTGGGTGGGACAAATATTCTATAGTACGTTCTCTTCTAGGAAGAGGGGGGTGGCAATATTACTGAGAAAAAACATAGACATTAAGGTGCACAACAGTTTCTCACATGATGAGGGGCGATGGGTTATATTGGATGCTGATTTGGAGGGACAGAGAACTACATTATCTAATATATATGCGCCCAACGTGTCGTCCTCAGACTTTTTTCATGAAGTATGTGAGGTCATTAGGAAGATAGGGAATAGCAACGTAATCATAGGGGGGGACTTCAACCTGGTTGGAAACACCTTGCTGGACAAGTCATCTCAACCCAGGACCGCTGACAACGCAGGGAGACTTGCGGTCGGTGTACTGGTAGAGGAATTGGGTCTAGTGGATATCTGGAGGGTTCTGAACCCACAGGAAAGAGACTACACATTTTACTCTCACCCACATGCCTCATACTCTAGAATTGACTATTTCCTGATCTCTAGCGCACTGGTAGAACAAATAGCAGATAGTAGGATAGGAAACATTGTAATATCTGATCATGCTCCGGTTGATTTGGTAATCACATCCATGGAGGAGGGGCAACGGTCTCGGAGATGGCGATTCAATAACCTAATGTTGAATGATGAAGTGTCATGTGCATACATTAGAACTATATTTAAGGAATTCTGGGAACTTAATGAAGGGTCAATAGATGATAGTGGCATAATGTGGGACACATGTAAAGCATACATGAGAGGACGACTCATACAATACAGTGCAATACTAAAAAGGGCAGAGAAACAAAAAATTTCAGCATTGGACGAGGAAATTAAAGCGCTCTCGAAACAGCACAGTCAGAGACCAGACCCAGAAACGTGGAGAAATTTGAACAAACTTGGAATCAGTTGCACAGGCTGACTGGTGATAGCCCATATCTGACTACAAGAGCCTCTATATGGTATAATAAAAAGATTGGTAAGAAATCAGTCATATGGGACGACTGGATTAAAAGGGGGATACATGTACTAGGTGATATAGCCGGGGAAGATGGGGTTTTACCTTTTGAGGATATTAAAGAGGATTTTGGTATAGATAATAAAAACTCCTATAAATTCCTACAGATTAGACATTGTATATCATCATCAATGGGAGGGCCAAAGTGTGGCCCGATTACTGCAATTCAAGAAATATTTTATAAAGGATGGCGTAGGAAAGGCGGTGCGTCAAGATTCTATGATGTTATAAGAGAATACAATGCACCCAAGTTGGCGGGTCTGAGGCTGAGCTGGGAGAAAGATGTACGTGAGGATATTACTGAGGAAATGTGGGAGAAGCTGGTGTCCAAATGGGGTAAATTCTCTCGGGAGGCGCAATCACAACTTATTTTTTTACAAAGTGTTGAACAGAAGCTATTGGACGCCTAGTAAACTGGCCAGACTGAAATTAAGCGACGGTGACATCTGCTGGAGATGTGAGAAGGAGACAGGCACTTTACTACACATGCTATACGAATGTGAGAAGGTCCGGAAAATGTGGGATCAAATTGTGATATTCCTAAGTAAGGTTCTGAATGTGAAGATAAATAACGCCCCAATGGCATGTGTTTTGGGTATAGTACCGAAAGGGATTAAACTGCCTAAATACCGGGGAATGTGGTATAGAATGGCCATGATATCAGGATGTAGAATTGCATTACGACATTGGAAATCACCTGTTGATATTACTTTTAAAGAATGGATGGAACTAATGTTCCGGACAGCATCATATGAAAGGGTGACATATAGAGTCGCAGGAAGAGAGGATAGCTTCGCTGAGGTATGGGACAGTTTTCTACACCTGACTGAACGGTCTGGGGACAAATGATTAAGGTGGGGTTTCAGTATTATCAATGATGAAGGTGAAAAATGGGATCTGACCTGATGGTACCTATACTTTATATTGTATTATGTATGTATATGCATTAACGTATATGCATCTTGGTTATATATGCACATTATAGTAATGTTTTTTTTTTGTAAGTATTTTTTATAATTTCCATGTCTGTTTTTGGTATGTCTGTATAAGTCTTTTGTATGTTTTTATATGTCTATACGAAAAAGAAAAAAAATCTTGGAATTTGCATATTATGCTGTTGAAAAATATCTTTGAATATTTGTAAGATTTGTGCAAAAATATCAATAAAAAAAAAAAAATTTAACTTTACAGCACTGACAAAGTTGAACAAAGTGCTGTACTAGTCCCACAACAAAAAAAATATCTATATATATTTATAATTTTTATAAAAATTATTTTATTTTGAAGCTTCGAATTAAAATCGAATCTAGGCCCCGAAGCTTCGAATTCCAAAAAAAAAATCGAAGGTCAGCCCTAATGTGAGTATACGGCTATTGACGACAATCGGAGTTCTCTAACAACATTAAATATCTGACCCCGCTCCATTTTCCAGCTCTTGCACTTAATGACCATCGATGTTGCTCAGAGCAAAGGAACACTATGCACTGGAGCAAAGCAACACGATGCACTGGATCAAAGCAAACATTATGCTTTAAGGAAAACCTTCCTTATCCAATCCAATGCATGGCACAGATGGACCCATGACCTGTGTACCTGGATCAATACCTGCAGTTGTCACCGTTCTCACCCCCAGTAAGCTAGACTAAATGAAACGGCATGTGTTGTTGGGAGACGAGAAAGAAAAAAGGCTTCCATTCCGTCCAGACTAAACCACGTGTTTGCCTTGGTTGCCCTGGCAACAGCAGAGCCGACAAAGTCCTTGAGTCCTTGAAATCAACAACGCTGAATGAGTGAAGAGAGAGAGAGACAGGGGTGCTTTATGTGTGACAAAGAATAATTTGTCTGCCAGTGAAATTACATTGATTGTAGAGTTGGATGATTAATCGACTTTCAATTTCAATTACGATTCTGGCTTCCCACGATCATGAAAACAAGATAATCGAGATAAAACGATTACTCTGCCGCATGCCGCGTTGCTCTTGTTTTGTCTTGTGTTGTAAATGCAGCACACTCTTCCTTCACAGCGGTGCGCTCCACCCCTCCTCCCCTCAGCCCAAACAGTAGTTTCAGCTCATATTGAGAGGAGGGGGAGGAGGGAGCCACAGCGCATTTCTCCAGTATTTTGAAATGTCTTTGGTAACTTGTAAAAGAAGGCAGCCTTTGGTCGAGAAGAAAGGTAAACAAATCAATCAATCGTCATCATATGATGTTCTCAAATCAATGAGTAATCGTGTTTTAATGATCACAATTTCAATATCAATCAAAATAATTGTTATTGTGATTTTTGGCATAATCGAGCAGTCGTAATTGATTGTGAATAAAAGGAAGATTTGAACAGACTAAGGCTACGTTCACACTGCACACGCGTCCATTTACGGCATTTTTATGGGCGCAGGCGTCTTTTTTTCAATTGTTCCCAATGAGGAGGGAGCGTATGCGGCCACATGCTGCCGCCTATAGGAAATGCGCTGCAGTCGGCTTCTTTTTTCAGCGCCTTTCAGTTTTTTTGTGTGGCCGCACCCAGCATTTAAAGTTCTGAACTTTTCAGAGTGATGAGCTGAGCGCCTTTTCAGACGACCAATCACAGCCAATCATATTGACCGTGGCACGCGTGTCACATTGTAACCTGACACCGGAGTTGCCTGCCTGCCTGCCCACAAGAGACTGGCCAGGAGAAGTAAGAGGGCAAGCGTCTGCTGGTTGGTGGTCATTGCGATTCGCGACAAAGCACAAATACACTAATAACTACACGAATACACTAATAAAAAGCTAATAAAAAGCAAAGGGCGAACTGTGGTGTCAGGCAATAACTATATATATAATTAAACCGCGGCAGTAAAATACGATAAAACGTTTTTAACAGTGATACAAGATGGCTGTCGCTAGATTTCTTTTTCTCTGTCATCAGGTAGGTTGGTGAGTGACAGCTCGTTGCCATAGCTACAAAAGGCACGTGCTGTGTATTTTTTTTCTCTCCGCAAGCGCTTCATCCCAGCACTACCAGCGCTCCGCCAGCGTTTTTCAGCTGGAAATGTGCTGTAGGTGGATGCATGCCCTACTGCGCAATTCTCATTTATTGCACAGATCAGGTTTTTTTGTTTGACTTGTTTATTTCTCTTTTTTTATGTGTCCAAGATCAGATTTCAGTGTGATTTCAGGTTTTGCTTGTACAGAAGTATCACCCCAAATATATTAGATTAAATAAAAATGTATTGTCATCATTATACAACACAAGTACAGTACAACGATCCAACCATAGTGCAAATGTACTTTCCCTCCAGTCTGGCCACGTTCCCTCTGCTCTAAAAACTGCCATCATCACACCCCTCCTCAAAAAACCCACCTTGGACCCGGCAGTCCTTGCCAACTACAGACCCATCTCAAACCTCTCCTTCCTTTCCAAGGTCCTGGAAAAAGTGGTAGCTGCACAGCTCCAGGACCATCTCCAACGCAATAAAATCGCAGAGATGTTCCAGTCTGTCTTCCGCACCGTCCACAGCACTGAAAAAGTGCTCGTCAGGTCACAAATGACCTGTTGATGGCGGCTGATGCTGGCTCCCCTTCACTCATCCTGCTTGACTTAACCGCAGCATTTGACACTATTGACCATCACATCCTCCTCAACCGTCACTCCATCGGACTTTCTGACTGCTCTCAACTGGTTCCAATCATACCTCTCAGAAGAACTGAGTACATCCCGGACCCTTCCTGTAACCTTTGATGTCCCCCAAGGATCCGTCCTCGGCCCGCCCTCTTTACCCTTTACTTGCTCCCCCTCGGCCATGTCATCAGCCAGCATGGAATCTCCTTTCATTGCTACGCTGATGACACACAACTGTACCTTAAGACTGACTCACCCCCCTCTGCAGCCCTGCCATCAGGAGGGCAAACCGTCTGTGATTAGACAAGATAAGATAAGATAAGATAAATTAAGATATTCCTTTATTGATCCCCTTGGGGAAATTCAGGCGTCATAGCAGCATGGGCAAGGGGGGGAGGGGAGGTACAGGTATGGGCATGGTAATAGTAGAAGACATAAATATAGGCAATACAATTATAGTATAGATAGAAATATGTGTAAACAATATAATTAACTCTGAATATAAGCATATGAGCAAGTAGGCAGTGTAATCAAATGTGCAGATGAGGGTCTGTATGCCCTAGCAGTTATATTATACGCAGGGGTGTAAAAAGTACCCAGAAATTATACTTAAGTGAAAGTATGGGTACCGTCTCAAAATCTGACTCAAGTAAAAGTCAAAGTATCTGGCTAAAAACGCACTTGAGTAAAAGTCAAAAAGTCCTACTTTTAAATGTACTTAAGTACTAAAAAGTAAAAGTAAATTTTTTTTTGAAAGGGATAGACCAGGGGTCTCAAACTCATTCCATTGTGGGCCAAGTTTTCACTTTAACTATACATTGCACCAGGTGAGTTAGTTGAAGAGGTGAGCCAATTAGTGAAATCATCAGCTGGTGTTTAGGCAAGGCTGGAATGAAACCAAGCATACACTCTGCCCACAATGGAATGTGTTCTGCGATAGACAATGCTGAAATGAAAGAACAGAGTACACTTTTTTTGCATAAAAATTATTTAATGCACTTCTCCATTGAAGGTAAACTAACATGGACGGCATTCACACAGCATGAATAATATCACAATATTAAAAACAGAATGGTGTATCCTGAATAATATCACAATATTAACCACAGCATACTGGATTATCCTGAATAATAACACAATATTAAAAGCAGAATACTGGAGTACCCTGAATAATATCACAATATTAAAGACAGAATACTGGAGTACCCTGAATAATATCACAATATTAAAGACAGAATACTGGAGTACCCTGAATAATATCACAATATTAACCACAGCATAATGCGGTTCTGACTGTCTATTCTTCTGATGGCTGGTGTTTAATCAAAGATCCCCGCTTTCTAGTGTTGCACAAGGACCAATCAGCATGGGTATGGGCGGGTTCATTTTCCATTGATGGGGATTTGATTGGCTGTTTACCTGCGGTCGCAGGATTAATAACGTTAACGTTAGTTCGGTCAGATAAACAATTAAAATATACTAATTAAAATGGTTGGACCTGTGAGATTTGTACTTTGTAGGTCTGCATTTTAAATGTAAGGAGTAAAAAGTATGTTTTTTTTCTCTGAAATGTAATGGAGTAAAAGTACAAAGTATACAAACCTAATAATACTTGAGTAAAGTACAAATCCCCCAAAACAGTACTTAAGTATTGTAACAAAGTACAATTACTCAAGTACTTTACACCCCTGATTATACGTTATAATATATATGGTCAATAGCACTTAGAATCTGAATTTACACTATGAGTAAGTATACAGTAGGTGTCCTTGACAATGCTGCATGCCTTCCTCAGACACTGTTTGTGATGAATGTCAATCTAGAGTAACGTAAAAGTCACATGAATTCTGTCATGAACCAAACTCAAGGTACAGACAAAACAAGGGAGACCACACAAGTACTTAGTTTGTAAAGAAAAGTAATTTAATTATGCTATTTAAACATGTACAAACAAAAAAAATTAAAGAATGAATGGATCAGTAATATCAGTAATGTAGTGAGTGCATGAGTGAGTCAGTGTGTGGTGCGTGTAAATGAGAAATGAGAAACAACCAAACCAAATTCAAACAAACAAAATGTCAGGACCAGCTTGGAGGAGAGACAGACAGACAAATGGAGAAGTCAGGCCTTTTATACAGGTGTGCCTCCTCCTCCTGGATGACAGACAGGTTAATGGAGATATCCAGGTATATCCCTGAGTCAACCTGTAGGAGAGGGATGGGGTTGTCACAATTACGATACTGAGGTTGCAATGCAAAAATAATCTGATCTGTATCTGATTTAGGACCATGTATGAAAGTGTTAAAAAGATCAGATTTCATGGGATGTGTGCTGTTGATTGATTGATTGATTGAAAAGTTTATTAACAGATTGCAGAATGGGTACAGTACAGCTCAATACATACAATTGTTAAGGGGATGCAGACCAGAGAAAGACTTTCATCTTGTTTACATCAGGGTCCCCCATTTCACACAAAAGTCAGATTTGGGCCACCTTCGCCTGCAGTGTGAACGTAGCCCATGTACACCTACCTGTAAGCAGCAGAGTTGGATGGATGTCTCGTGATCAAAGTGTCCTCTTGGTATCTCAACCATGACGATCACAATAAGACCACCCTCTCAAGCGTCTTCAGTGAATCCTTCTCCATTTGGAACAACGCTTGTCTTTTTTCTCTCTCTTTCGCCCTCTCATCTTCTCTTTTCCTTCTCTTCCCCATCCCTCCCTCTCTGTTCAGCGTGCAGGCAGATGACCGCATGCGCATCGAGATGAGGGACAGCGCTCAGTTTGAGTTTGTCTCTGCAATGAACACAGTCACAGAGTTCTACTGTCACGCCCAGGACACAGGTGTGTATTTGTGTGTGTGTGTGTGGGTGCAAGTGTGTGAGTGAGAGAGAGACGTATGGAAAGTTGGACGATGTTCTTGGCGAACATCTCTGCCTAAAGAGGAAGTAAACTAACCGGCGCTACCTATGCTTGTTTTATTTGCCCTTAACACATTGGGCGCCAATAATGCCGTACACCGTGTTTAAAGGTCATGCTAATTTTGCCAATCCACGGCGTACGACGTTATTGAGATCATATTTCATTTTTTCGCCATGGTATTCATAATTCCCTCACCCAGCCTCGGCTGATACAGTGGGAGCCTACACAACTCTGCAACGCTTCAATACTGCCGCCTGGTGGATGATCGGGCGAGTTACAACCGGAAATGGATCTCTGGTGATCTCAGTGCATCTGGGAAATGCGTCCGGCACTCACATATTGTTGCGGGACTCTAGACACACATCCGTGTATATGGATCGCTGCCATAACTCAATAATCGATATGATTTGGGCGTTTATTATTATTATACAAACCGGAAATGGATCTAGTCGATCCACGTCAAATAAGTGGGATCTTTTTCCTCCAGTCTCATCGGCGAACGGTAAGAGGACGCTGACGTCATTTTTAGCGTGATTGTTTATTATTATTAATGCAAACTGCTATGATCAATATATCACCCATACTACATAAAGCATTTACTGACGATCACGGAATTATAAACGACCCCCCTCCCCCCCGTTCATCCGCCCATGATGAGTCATAACGTTTAGGATCGTATTCAGTTGGATTTTTTAATATAGAGTGTATCACGAATAAACTGCAATTGATAATCTTTTTTTGTATTTTATTTTTTTATTTTTTAAACAAACACATAAACAAACATGACAACATAAAATTAGATATACAAGCATTAATTAACAGTGCACATCCAATGAAATCACCATTTAAATAAATGTCTTATACAAGATATACACCTAATACCTGCTATCTAATACCCTACATACATATGCTCTCGCTCGCTCCCCCCCCCCCCCCCCGGGCCCCCCATTGGATAATCCATCCATTATCATTCGCTCCTAACCAGGCACTGCAATTATATGCTAGCTTTTATTCTCTCCACCACTTCTAACCACTTTGTAATTTTGGATTCACTGAGACCCAAAATTCTTGCTGTAGACATTTCTAGATAAATCACATCGAGATATGTGAGAATCCAGACCTTCCGGCACATTTATTCCGGTTGAAACCATCGTGATGCTATCAGCTTTTTAGCCGCTGTGATACCAGATAAAACCAATCTCTTTAGCTGTATAGGTACTGCACACTCAAAAACATCATTAAACAGTAATACAGAGGGGTGTACAGGTATATTCAGAGTTAAGAGATTTGATAATTGCTGGGTCACTTCTTTCCAGAATATCTTGACTGGTGGGCAGTCCCAATACATGTGCATAAATGTACCCTTGTCCCCATTTGTACATAAGGAGCATTTGGAGTCTTGTTTAAGATGTCAAGTTAGACCGCGCTCTCAAGATACGACACTGGGTGCTGAAATCCCATTAAGTATTATAAAAAAGAAGCAGTGAAGCCAGACCAGCACTCTCAGGTTCAAAATTTAATGGCAGCCTGAAACAAACATGTTTCGGAATTACATATTCCTTCTTCAGTGTGCAAGCTATAATACTGAAGAAGGAATATGTAATTCCGAAACATGTTTGTTTCAGGCTGCCATTAAATTCTGAACCTGAGAGTGCTGGTCTGGCTTCACTGCTTCTTTTTTATTATGAGTCTTGTTTAAGACCCATTCTGTTCAGTCTTATAGGAGTCAAGTATGTCCTATGAATATAGTTAAGATTGATTTGTTGATGGTCCGGGTTCCGTGATGCAAGTCGAACATTTGCCCAGGCTTCTTGCCAATCAAAATCTATTTCCAGGTCTGGTACTGTATATCCTTCCTCCAGACTGAGTCTAGGTGGAGGATTTCATACGAGGACGTTAGTAATTGATGATAAAAATCTGATACAAAACCTCTCGATGTCTCTCTTTCATAGAAGAATTTGTGGTATCTGTGGTGTACAATTGGTATCCTTAATGGGACACCGTGAGCCTTCAAACACAACAATAACTGTGCGTAGAAATAATATGTGGAACCGGTGAGATAACATTTTGTGTATTTCCTCATAACTACAAAAACCCTGTTTGTTGAAAACATCACCTAATGTGTGTATGCCCTGCTTTTCCCATCTAGGGAATCTTATAGGTCGTTTTCCAATCCAGAGTGCATTGTTATTGAATAAGGGAGTATGATTATGCCATTTATGTGGGTTAGAATATTTTTTTTGTGTTTCACGCCATATCTGGATCGCATGAGTAATAATGGGGCCAAATTTCAGTTCGCATTGCTTAATTGATAATTTGGTGTATACTATGTCCTGCAGTTTATGTGGTGCTACTATATTTACTTCTAAATTTCTCCAGGATACTGATGCTTGGGGATCAAACCTGGTTGTCAGTGGTCTTAAAGTGTACGCCTTAAAATAGTGGAAAAAATCTGGAAATGCCATACCTCCGTCGGCTTTGTTTCTCTGTGCGGTGGATCTTTTTATACGTGGTGGTTTGTTATTCCAAATAAATTTGTATGCGGAAGAGTGTAATATTTTCCAGTAACCATCTGGAGGGGGTAACTGTAGCATTGAGCTGATGAAGTTGATTCTAGGTAGAACATCCATCTTAACTATTGATACCCGTGCCTGTACTGAGTTTTTAAGTTTTGACCACCTGTCAAAGTCGTATTTGATTTTATTTTGGATTTTTATGTAATTGTGCTTCACCGTTTGGCTTATGGTAGGGAATACTTCAACTCCCAAACATCTAAAGTGTTTAACCATTGGTATCGCTTCTGGAAGGAGTATATATTTTTTTGCAGGGGCGTTAAGTGGAAGGAAAGCCGACTTCGGACAATTTATCTTAAATCCCGATAGATCGCCAACGTCATCAATCAACTTGAGAAGATGAGGCATTGCGGTGTTGGGGTTTTGCATGAACAGTATTACGTCGTCCGCATATAAACTAATTTTATGTTGTGTGCCCTTGATTACGATTGGTTTTATGGATTGGGATTGTCTTATATATTGTGCTAAAGGCTCTAATGATAAATCGAATAGTCCGGGACTAAGAGGGCAACCCTGTCTAAAAGAGCGTGATACCGGAAAGATTTCGGAGGTGATTATACCTGTTGTAATCATGGCCGATGGGTCTTTGTATAATACTTTAATCATATCAATGAATCCTTTTCCTAACCCCATCCTTTCTAATACTGTCCATAGATACGACCATTCCAGCCTATCAAAAGCTTTCATTGCATCCAGGGACAGCATCGCCTTAGGTGTGGTGTCGTCCTTGCTGGCATCTAGTACGTGTAGTAATCGTCTTATGTTATCAGTGATCAAGCGGCCTCATATGAAGCCAGTTTGATCCAGATGAACTAAAGACGTCATATGCTTTTGAAGTCTGATGGCTAATACTTTAGAGTACAGTTTGATATCGGTTCCGAGGAGGCTTAATGGTCTATAACTACCGCACTCGGTGGGGTCTTTGTCTTTTTTAAGGAGGACTGTTATGAGTGCAATATTGTCGTTCTTATGGAAGTTCCCCTCCTTGACGGAGTATAAAATCATATTAAGTAATAGTGGTCCAATATGTCCCAACATGAGAGGTACATTTCTGGTGGGATACCGTCTCTTCCAGGAGCCCTACCACTTTGCATTTCGGATATGGCCTCCCTGAGTTCCTCTAGTGTGATAGGTGTTTCTAACTGTTTAGCGTCATTTTCTGAAAGTTTGGGGAGGTTAATTTGAATAAGATATGTGTCCATTTTGTTTTGGTCGAAGGTCGTTTCTGATTTATACAAGTTGGAGTAGAACTCTTTGAATGTCGCGTTTATTTTTGTAGGGTCTGTAACAAGTCCTTGTTGTGCTTTAATGGTAGTTATATCTGCAAATTTTGCGTTAACTCTTAATCGCATAGGTGACTTGGTTTAGAACCTTGAGAGTAATGCTGTTGTCTTGTGCTACGTATTTGTACTTCAGATTGTTGTTTATAAATGGCGTTAATCTCTTTTTTTAGTACATTAACTTGAGTTTCCAGTCGAACCGAGTCGTTGTATTGTAAAGAAGTAAATAACGTAGAGTAAAGCGTTTCCAGTTCCGCCAGTTTTGAGCATCGATTCTTGCGTATTTTGGAGGAAAAGCTATCGGTGAAATCCTTGATCATTCCCTTTACCGACATCCATAATATTCTGGGGTCCTGCACCGAATTCGCATTCTCCAGTAGGAATACTGAGAGAGCTTCTTTGAGTTGTGTAATGAATTCCTTGTTATTAAGCAGCATCGAGTTAAATCGCCATCTTGGGGCTCGGGATGACAGTATACCAAATGATCCTTTTAGGAGTAAATAACAGTGATCTGATAATGTATTAGGTACCATTTCCACATCATAGTTATCAAATAGTCTCGGGGATGCAAAAACATAATCTATTCTGGATAGTGTGTTATGTCTTGCAGATCGACAAGAGTACTTCCGGGTCGTGGGGTTGAGTGATCACCATAGATCATTTACACCTGTATTCTTCGACCAATCCTATTAGCATTAGATCATACTCCCTTCAATTCAATATTCAACTTCCGTTTAACGACTATGGCAACTCCACGGGTTCTCGTTCCAAAGGAAGAGTGACTAATGTTATGGTATATGTTGTCCGCTAACGTAGCTATGTCTTTCCCTAATATGTGCGTTTCGCTTAGCAGAGCCACGTCAACCTGATTGTTTTTCATCAGTGTGAGCACGCTTTTGCGTTTGTTTTGATTATTTATTCCCCCAGTATTCCAGATCATTATATTCAAACTAGCCATAATCTATACATGTTGTTGTGTAGTTGTTGGTAATGCTTCTGGAGTGCGAATCTACAATAGATATACATCCAACTATTGAGGTCCCGTTGAGAGCCGAGCTTAAAAACATACATATATACAAATAATAATCCCCTAAGTCCCCCTCCCTCCGAGAGTCGTACAGGACTGTGTTCCATAGACACATCCTACGCGTATGACTCCCTCCCTTAAGCCACCGGGTTGCCCAAAAAAGCTTTCTAACCCTAATCTTCCTATGCTAATTGCCATAGGATCTAAAACTTTCATTCTAATTTAATAGAATGTCACTTTTGGTCTTGCGCCTTCCCATTAACACTTTAATCGCCGTTGACGCTGGAACACGTCATTCCCCGCCATGCTCATTCTGCCGAAGACGCTGGACAGTGTCTTTGATATCAATATTTCAAAAATCTGTGATCGAAATCATATTTCTCCCCCGGAGACATGAGATGTACTGGTGAGCCCCTATCAACTCTCTAACGGTTCAAGAGCGCCATCTGGTGGCCGATCGGCGGATCGCCCAGGGAAGAAACAGGAAGTGGAAGCTGGTGCTCATTTCAATTTGGTCCGATCACTCGGTAATAGTCCCAGGACTCGAGCTGATCACGACGGATAGTGATCCGTTACCAATAACTCGATAAACAACATGATTTGGACGTATATACTATTATACAACCTGGAAATGGATCGGATATTTCAACATCCCATAATAGAAACAATTCTGTTCCACGCTCATCTCCCAACGGCGAGAGGAAGCTACGGTGAGTTTCAGCGTTATTTTGTAATGTCTTCTATACTAACTGCTCTAATGATCATATCACCCACACTAGATGAATGATATAACGTTGCCCACGGAATTATAAACGACCCCCCCCCCCCCCCCCCCCCCCCCCCCCATCCGGTCATCATCAGATCATACGTAGTAACTTCTAGAAGTACGTCCATTTGAAATTTTTTATATCGCACAGATTCCTACCAAACTGTATTTGATCATCAATATAATGCATTTAGGGCTATAAATCAAGTTCTGGAGAAAGCTGCAGAAAACGATAAAAACATACTTATACTTTAGACCGTATTTTAGTATGAATATGTGAATGAAAAAGTATAACGTTGCTACACCCTGAACAATAGATATAAGACGTTGAATGGGCCATAGTAATGTCAATTTAGCAATACAATTTTAAAAGTTATAGCCCTGCAAAGAAGGGGAACTTCTCCATGTTAAATAGGGCTGGCGAGGGATGGTAAATTATTAATTTAACCCCGGCGATCAAAGTGTTAATGTAATAAAAATAGTGTGAAAAATGAAAAATATACCTCCATTGATATATTTATTTGAACCTTCTACTAACTTGTATATGTTGGAACCTTCAGAAAAAAGAAAAGAGAGAAGAAGAAAAAACTAACAAAAAATAAGAAATAAAATAAAACTCAACAAAAAAAATAGATTTTTAGAACTAAATTATGCAAATCCCTAAAGCAGTGGAGTAATTGCTTAAAATATTAGAATAACCTTGTCATGCTTATACCTTTAGATGAGGATGATGTTTTTAAAACCTTATTGAACTTCCATCTCTGGTTCATATGCATGTACATACCGGATGTTGTTGTTACAGGCCTTCATTGTAGGAGTACAGTGTATGCTAGAAAGTTGTAGAATATCCTTGTAAATTTTTTTTTTTTTGTATTTTATTTTTTTATTCTTTTTTAAAACAAACATAAACAAACATGACAACACACGATAAGATATACAAGCATTAATTGTCAGGGCACATCCAATGAGATCACATTTTGGTTAGTTGTTTTATATAAGATATACCCATAATACCTGTTATCTAAAAAAAAACCTACATACATATGCTCAGCTCGAAACCCCCCCTCCCGGACCCCACCTTGAGAAGTACCTCCACTATCCCTCGCACCTAACCAGACACTACCATTATAAGCTAGCTTTTATTCTCTCCACCACTTCTAACCACATTGACATTTTGGATTCATTGAGACCCAGAATTCTTGCTGTAGATATTTCATGGTAAATTACATCGAGATATGTAAGAAACCAAACTTTACGGCACATTTTTTCCGGTTGAAACCAGCGTGATGCGATCAGCTTTTTGGCTACTGTGATACCCGATAAAACCAATCTCTTTAGCTGTGGATTCACTGCAAACTCAAAAACATCATTCAACAGCAATACCGAGGGGTGTACAGGTATATTCCAAGATACGAGTTTTGTAAATCCTTGTAAATTTGTAAACACTGATGTTATGTTCCAGAATGTTTTTCCTGTCCGAGAGTTATGACCTTCTAGTGTTTTTCCATTATATTCCAGTGTGTCCCTGAACGGTCAAGGGAAGAATCCAGAATATTCCAGAGTGTTCCCAATGTCACTGTTGGATTATTGCCTGCTCAAAAACCAGAAATCTATAAATATAGTGTCTATCGTTTCGTATTTTTCAGTTTCCCCCATTGATTGCGTGCCTCTCTGATGATTGCGTCTCTTATTTCTGTTTTGCGCAGAGTAGCAATGATAACCCTCGTCTTGTTGCCTTTGGGGTCTCGTGTACCGATTCTATAACAATGGTCCACTAACGGCACTGTGGAGAGGATCTGTCTACCTAGAATTCCAGCTAACACTGTTGGAAATGTGTCGTCTGTGCAAATGACTGATTCATCCAATCCCACAATACGGACATTATATCTACGGTAGTGACGTTCGGTCTCCAGCCGCCTCTCCATTGCTTCCTCTTCGATGTCTTGTATTTTCTTCCGAAGCGCTTTGTCCACCTGTTGTATCTCCGCCGCTATCTCCGTGAACCCATCGTGAACAGTCTTCTTATTCTCCTCGACTTTCAATGTGATTTCGAGCACAGTGTTCTCCACTGCAGTAATACGCCCGGCTTGATCTGCGGCCGCTATTTTAACCTCTTTGAATTTAGCATCGATGTGTAATTTGAAATCGTCCATCCGCTCCTTTATCAGGATAGTCAGAGACCTGAAATCGGTTGAGGTTGTAGGAGCGTTGGGAGTCACGGTGGAGTTGTCGGATATTTTCTTCTCAAATTCCACTGCTTTCTCTCTCACGGAGTTCATCCCCGCCGGTACCGTTATATTGTCGTCTGCTGTCACCCTCTCGGGGCAAGTTGCCATCGGGACCGTTATATTATCAGCTACTGTCTCCCCAACGGGGCAAGTCAACATCGGTGTTGTTGTATTGGCGGCTGCTGTATCCCTCGCTGAGCGTGTCACAGCTTGCGCCGTTGTACTGTCTCCTCCGTGTTTCTTTCCAGTCTCTTTCTTTTCCTTAGGTCCCATGTTGAATCTTTATTTCTTTTGATATAGTTAGTAGAAGGTCTTATTTAATATATACGATGAGGTTTAAACTCATTAGTGTTGTACAAATAAGGTTTTTAAGCTAAATTAACGTTGACGGGAGCGGAGCTTTGACCAAACGTGTCTGCTACATGTTGTTTTCAAACCGGAAGTCTGCAATCGATAATGTATATATTATGCGTTTAGGCCTATAACTAGCGTTCTAGGAATTACTGCAGAAAACGATAAAATCCTATTTATATTCTAGACGGTATTTTCGTATGAATCTATGAATGAAAAAGTATAACGTTCCTACATCCTGAACGATAGATAATCGATGTTGAATGGGCCATAGTAATGTAATGTAAAGGTATGAGAGGGGCAAACTCCGTGGCAGTTAATGTGTTAACATAATGAAAAAATTATATTATATTATTGTTCCCCCCATATTTTGTCACTTCTTATAGATGTAATTATTTTTTAATTTAATTTCACAGCATCTGTGCAGCCTTGCAGCCATATACAGTAGGTATGGTTTCCTGATGCAGAAAAGATAGTCTGTTTACTTTTCTGATAACTACATCACTGCGTAACTCATGAATGTTCAAACTGAAAGTGTAAACTTTGGTTATTAGTGATACTCTGTGGGATATTCTTTCAAACTTTGGTTTGGTCACGGATGTCTGGATTTGGTCACAGATTCAGTCTCTTTAGCAGGCTGTGATGTACATGCTTAGAGACAGCTCTGTGTAGGAGTGTGGGTCTGGTTCTGTGGTGGAGCAGAGGGTAGATGGATCTGTTTTGTCTAGACACAGGTACGGGGTCATTGCATTCTGTCCACTTTTTAATTGAAAAGTAATGTCCGTGTGTGTGGTGGGTGGATGTTCTGTATCTTCTTGGTTTTAGTGGACTGGGACTAATGATCAATACAGCCATTCAGCTATGACTGAGTCAGGATCTGAGGGACTCATAGCTGTCTCTCTGTCTCTCTGTCTCTCTGTCCGTCTGTCTGTCCATCTGTCTTATCTGTTTGTCTGTCGGTATGTATGTCTGTCTGTATCTGTCTGTCTGTCCATCTGTCCATCTGTCTGTATGTCTGTATGTTGTCTGTCTGTGTCTGTCTGTCTGTCTGTCTGTCTGTCTGTCTGTCTGTCTGTCTGTCTGTCTGTCTGTCTGTCTGTCTGTCTGTCTGTCTGTCTGTCTGTCTGTCTGTCTGTCTGTCTGTCTGTCTGTCTGTCTGTCTGTCTGTCTGTCTGTCTGTCTGTCTGTCTGTCTGTCTGTCTGTCTGTCTGTCTGTCTGTCTGTCTGTCTGTCTGTCTGTCTGTCTGTCTGTCTGTCTGTCTGTCTGTCTGTCTGTCTGTCTGTCTGTCTGTCTGTCTGTCTGTCTGTCTGTCTGTCCGTCCGTCCGTCCGTCCGTCCGTCCGTCCGTCCGTCCGTCCGTCCGTCCGTCCGTCCGTCCGTCCGTCCGTCCGTCCGTCCGTCCGTCCGTCCGTCCGTCCGTCCGTCCGTCCGTCCGTCCGTCCGTCCGTCCGTCCGTCCGTCCGTCCGTCCGTCCGTCCGTCCGTCCGTCCGTCCGTCCGTCCGTCCGTCCGTCCGTCCGTCCGTCCGTCCGTCCGTCCGTCCGTCCGTCCGTCCGTCCCCAGGCTCTCGTTCCCTGTCCAGTGTAGCGTCCTTGGAGAGCCCAGTGATCTGCTGTCTGGGACCTCTCATCCATTACCTCAGAGAGTTCAGACTGGAGAGAGTTCTATTGACCGACAGGTACACACAGTTAGACTGCACGCATCATCATCACCACCACCACATTTCAAAATCTCACAAGTTAATTTACTACGCATCACTGTTTTGAGTGGCTGGTAATTCTGGGTGTGTACATATGTTCCCCAAAGCTTGTTTCGGCTGTTGTCCTGTGAGGCAGACGGCATGGTTCTCAGCGCCACCTCCCTCAGGAACCTGGAGATCCTCGTCAACCAGGTACACACCACATCTGGGTGATATGGCATTTGCTATTATTATTATTACTAATTCTCAATGTTGATTTTAACTTGCTCGGAGCACCAGACGGATTGGGGTTTACCGCATCAGGACAACTCGGAAAACCATCAGTCAGGTGACTTATTAAGTCGGTTACACATCCAGCTGATCTCAACACAAATCAATTGTTCTCCACACAAACACTGTAGTTTGTGATGTTCTGTGACTAGTGAGAGAAAATGGTGGTTTTTCAATGTATGTGATGTATAGATTGGGGGAGATGACCACAGCTAAAACGGTGCCGGGTCAGAGAGATCAAAATGTGCATGGTTTGCCTATGAAGAGAGTGATAGAAGAAGAGGCAGTAGCCAGCACTGCAGAATGTTTAGCAGCCAGCCCAATGTTTTGCATTCCTTGGAAGAACTCAGATAAGAGCAAGTGTACTGTAGGCCCAGGAGGGAGAGAGGTTCATCTTAATGAAAGTTTAATGGTGTAAAGGTTTAAGCAGTTGTCATGACAACACGTCGCATGACAACCAGAAGGCGGGGCCGTCGTTGCGACGACGAACCTCTATAAGTCGAACGGTGTTTCCGGGTGTAAGGCAGACTAGAATCTGACTCAGACCAGAATCTGACCAAGAGCGAGTAGGACTGAGATCACACAGAGGAGAGACTCTTCCTCCTCCACCACGGAGGGGGGGGGGGGAAGGGAGAATGCCACATCATCATTACAGTAGCTTCGGCTAACACAAGGAGGGTTCGGCTAACGAACAGGCCGGAACACTATTGGACTGAATAACAAAAGGACGATAGATGAACACACCGAAAGATCATTAGAAATAGACTCTTCAAGGACAATACAATCTGTTAACATCTGAGCTGAGGTTTCTGTTTAGAGAAATAAAACCACGCTTTTCCTTGTAAGGTATTTCACGTTGTCGAAGTGTCGAATTCTTACGGATTGGAATTATTATGGTTTATGGATTGCACTAACGGGGGGAGATAAGGATCTTATCTACCAGTATCGGAGACGTCAGGACCATTAAAAGTACACAACGCAGAGGAATTGGATGGAGGGCCAAACAGACGAAGACATGATACTGGCCAGTTTGATCAGAATCTTACAGTTGGTGCCGATGACAGCCGGATTTGCAAGAGATTAAAACAACGGGAACAGTTGGTTGTTGATGACAGCCGGATTTGCAAGAGATAAGAACAACGGATAAAGACTTTTTCAATAATGGGGCGACAGTGGACAACAGTCATCAATGTGTGGGAGAATCATGATCGAAGCAAGGCCGGCCAGCCCTGGGAGAGAGCGGCGAGTCGAGCGGTCAGGAGGCGAACCAGCGCTGTAGGGGAAACAGCGCTCCGATCAAAAATGTGAGTTCACTGTGCACACGGTTGTTTTGATCTTTTAAGCCAAATAAAAACGAACAGATAGTGAATCCGTAAACGTAAACATTTCTAGTTCGACAGAGAGAATGCCAGCTGTAATAATATGAGCAGAGAGCCATGGTGAAAATCGAGGGTGTTATCTACAGAGAATGAAAAGCAAACGAGCTGCAGGCCCAAAGCCACGGTAGACTAATAGAAAACACAGGGTCGAGTGTACAGAAAAACTGCCGGCGTGGTGTTTCTGCTTTCAGAGTCTGGAGAGGGCCGACGGCGGTGGAGATGAGCCTCAACCAAGATGACCGACAGGGCGGAGATGACCGACGGGGCGGAGACGGCCAACGGGGCGGAGACGGCCGACGAGGCGGAGTCTAGCGGTCGCAGGCGGTGTTGCCCAGGGGAGAACGAGGCGGACATCGGAGGGGGTTTCCCTGCGGAGACGCTGTTTAGAGAGCGTTTTGAAACAACAGAGCACGGGCGGTGAATCATGAACAAAACAGGGACTTCCTTTCAGAGTCAATCAGGAGATCGAGAGACGAGACAACAGCGAGAAGTCCTGTGTTCATTGATTAGGAGTATGAGATATAAATGGAGGATTCATATATAAGATATATGTATAGAAGGATATATATATATATAGAAGGTATGATAAGAGGGAGAACAGTAAAACAACAGGATATAATTATTGGGAGCAGACAGGGGGGGCTCCAATGGTTATGAGTCGTTGGATGTTGTTGGTTGTGGTGGTCGGTTTCGGTTCCCTTTGTGCACGAAGGGGGGCGCAAACAGACATCAGGCAGCAAGATCACTGGGTTGACCGTGGGCCGTCTTCATTTCTTGTGCACGGGAGATGAGGTTGGTTTGCTTCAACCACAGGCTATTTTTGGCATAATTAATTAAAAAACCAAATAATGATTTATGATTCTGAAGGGGTGATAAGAATCAAGGGGGGATTGAGAGAAAATGGTGGTTTTTCAATGTATGTGATGTATAGATTGGGGGGAGATGACCACAGCTAAAACGGTGCCGGGTCAGAGAGATCAAAATGTGCATGGTTTGCCTATGAAGAGAGTGATAGAAGAAGAGGCAGTAGCCAGCACTGCAGAATGTTTAGCAGCCAGCCCAATGTTTTGCATTCCTTGGAAGAACTCAGATAAGAGCAAGTGTAATGTAGGCCCAGGAGGGAGAGAGGTTCATCTTAATGAAAGTTTAATGGTGTAAAGGTTTAAGCAGTTGTCATGACAACACGTCGCATGACAACCAGAAGGCGGGGCCGTTGTTGCGACGACGAACCTCTATAAGTCGAACGGTGTTTCCGGGTGTAAGGCAGACTAGGGCTGGGCGATATGGAAAAAAATCATATCGCGATAACGATATGATAATTTTATTTTATTTCTCGATATCGATAATTATCGAATTGTTATAAGTATAAATTTTTTTTTATTTTTTTTTTTTTTTTAACAACAGATGTATGTTTATTTTGCAGCAATTCTTTGTCATTGCCGCCATCTTTAGTGTTACATCCCCTCACACTCCAGTTCTCAGGCTGCAGCTGGTTTAAAAGCTAAAGTAAACCGGCTTCTCTGCTGGCTGTGGCTCCAGAGGAGTTAAACAGTTCTGGCTCTGCTAGTTTATTTTCGATCTTTTGGCGCTTTTTTGGTGGACAAACCACCGCACATGTGCACTGTGACTCGTGACTGGAGTCTAGTTCTGCTAGCACACATAGCCTACTGTGTACAGACGGTTTCAAAATGTATTTTAAATTAGAAAGCAAACAAAATAAATGGACAAGAGAAAAAGAAATCTGAATTTGGTCAGTATTGTCATTTGGACAAGCAAAGCCATTACTTTAAGTTGCAGGCAAGAAAGACAAGTCTGTCCACTGTCTCTGGTTTTAAAACTGCCCTGTTGCAGGTAAAAAAAAAAAAAAAAAAAAAAAAACGATTTTTCGATTTTTTTTAATTTCGATATTCGATATCGATTATTAAAATATATCGCGATATTTATCGTTATCGTTATATCGCCCAGCCCTAGTTACACATGCCCATGTTACTTCCACCCCTCATAGTTACACATGCCCACGTTACTTCCACCCCTCATAGTTACACATGCCCATGTTACTTCCACCCTCATAGTTACACATGCCCATGTTACTTCCACCCCTCATAGTTACACATGACCACGTTACTTCCACCCCTCATAGTTACACATGCCCATGTTACTTCCACCCTCATAGTTACACATGCCCACGTTACTTCCACCGCTCATAGTTACACATGCCCATGTTACTTCCACCCCTCATAGTTACACATGCCCATGTTACTTCCACCCCTCATAGTTACACATGCCCATGTTACTTCCACCGCTCATAGTTACACATGCCCATGTTACTTCCACCCCTCATAGTTACACATGCCCATGTTACTTCCACCCTCATAGTTACACATGCCCATGTTACTTCCACCACTCATAGTTACACATGCCCATGTTACTTCCACCACTCATAGTTACACATGCCCACGTTACTTCCACCCCTCAACGTTACACATGCCCACGTTACTTCCACCCCTCATAGTTACACATGCCCATGTTACTTCCACCCCTCATAGTTACACATGCCCACGTTACTTCCACCGCTCATAGTTACACATGCCCATGTTACTTCCCCCCCTCATAGTTACACATGCCCACGTTACTTCCACCCCTCATAGTTACACATGCCCACGTTACTTCCACCCCTCATAGTTACACATGCCCATGTTACTTCCACCCTCATAGTTACACATGCCCATGTTACTTCCCCCCCTCATAGTTACACATGACCACGTTACTTCCACCGCTCATAGTTACACATGCCCATGTTACTTCCACCCCTCATAGTTACACATGCCCATGTTACTTCCCCCCCTCATAGTTACACATGACCACGTTACTTCCACCCCTCATAGTTACACATGCCCACGTTACTTCCACCGCTCATAGTTACACATGACCACGTTACTTCCACCCCTCATAGTTACACATGCCCATGTTACTTCCACCCCTCATAGTTACACATGCCCATGTTACTTCCACCCCTCATAGTTACACATGCCCATGTTACTTCCACCCCTCATAGTTACACATGCCCACGTTACTTCCACCGCTCATAGTTACACATGCCCACGTTACTTCCACCCCTCATAGTTACACATGCCCACGTTACTTCCACCGCTCATAGTTACACATGCCCACGTTACTTCCACCCCTCATAGTTACACATGCCCATGTTACTTCCACCCCTCATAGTTACACATGCCCATGTTACTTCCACCCCTCATAGTTACACATGCCCATGTTACTTCCACCCCTCATAGTTACACATGCCCATGTTACTTCCACCCCTCATAGTTACACATGCCCATGTTACTTCCACCCCTCATAGTTACACATGCCCATGTTACTTCCACCCCTCATAGTTACACATGCCCATGTTACTTCCACCCTCATAGTTACACATGCCCATGTTACTTCCACCCTCATAGTTACACATGCCCATGTTACTTCCACCCCTCATAGTTACACATGCCCATGTTACTTCCACCCCTCATAGTTACACATGCCCACGTTACTTCCCCCCCTCATAGTTACACATGCCCATGTTACTTCCACCCTCATAGTTACACATGCCCATGTTACTTCCCCCCCTCATAGTTACACATGCCCATGTTACTTCCCCCCCTCATAGTTACACATGCCCACGTTACTTCCACCCCTCATAGTTACACATGCCCATGTTACTTCCACCCTCATAGTTACACATGCCCATGTTACTTCCACCCTCATAGTTACACATGCCCATGTTACTTCCCCCCCTCATAGTTACACATGCCCACGTTACTTCCACCCCTCATAGTTACACATGCCCATGTTACTTCCACCCTCATAGTTACACATGCCCATGCTACTTCCACCCTCATAGTTACACATGCCCATGTTACTTCCACCCTCATAGTTACACATGCCCATGTTACTTCCCCCCCTCATAGTTACACATGCCCACGTTACTTCCACCCCTCATAGTTACACATGCCCATGTTACTTCCCCCCCTAATAGTTACACATGACCACGTTACTTCCACCGCTCATAGTTACACATGCCCATGTTACTTCCACCCCTCATAGTTACACATGCCCATGTTACTTCCCCCCCTCATAGTTACACATGACCACGTTACTTCCACCCCTCATAGTTACACATGCCCATGTTACTTCCACCCTCATAGTTACACATGCCCACGTTACTTCCACCCCTCATAGTTACACATGCCCATGTTACTTCCCCCCCTCATAGTTACACATGACCACGTTACTTCCACCGCTCATAGTTACACATGCCCATGTTACTTCCACCCCTCATAGTTACACATGACCACGTTACTTCCACCGCTCATAGTTACACATGCCCATGTTACTTCCCCCCCTCATAGTTACACATGCCCATGTTACTTCCACCCCTCATAGTTACACATGCCCATGTTACTTCCACCCCTCATAGTTACACATGCCCATGTTACTTCCACCCCTCATAGTTACACATGCCCATGTTACTTCCACCCCTCATAGTTACACATGCCCATGTTACTTCCACCCCTCATAGTTACACATGCCCATGTTACTTCCACCCCTCATAGTTACACATGCCCATGTTACTTCCACCCCTCATAGTTACACATGCCCATGTTACTTCCACCCCTCATAGTTACACATGCCCATGTTACTTCCACCCCTCATAGTTACACATGCCCATGTTACTTCCACCCCTCATAGTTACACATGCCCATGTTACTTCCACCCTCATAGTTACACATGCCCATGTTACTTCCACCCTCATAGTTACACATGCCCATGTTACTTCCCCCCCTCATAGTTACACATGCCCACGTTACTTCCACCCCTCATAGTTACACATGCCCATGTTACTTCCCCCCCTCATAGTTACACATGACCACGTTACTTCCACCGCTCATAGTTACACATGCCCATGTTACTTCCACCCCTCATAGTTACACATGCCCATGTTACTTCCCCCCCTCATAGTTACACATGACCACGTTACTTCCACCCCTCATAGTTACACATGCCCATGTTACTTCCACCCTCATAGTTACACATGCCCACGTTACTTCCACCCCTCATAGTTACACATGCCCATGTTACTTCCCCCCCTCATAGTTACACATGACCACGTTACTTCCACCGCTCATAGTTACACATGCCCATGTTACTTCCACCCCTCATAGTTACACATGACCACGTTACTTCCACCGCTCATAGTTACACATGCCCATGTTACTTCCCCCCCTCATAGTTACACATGACCACGTTACTTCCACCGCTCATAGTTACACATGCCCACGTTACTTCCACCCCTCATAGTTACACATGCCCATGTTACTTCCACCCCTCATAGTTACACATGCCCATGTTACTTCCACCCCTCATAGTTACACATGCCCATGTTACTTCCACCCCTCATAGTTACACATGCCCATGTTACTTCCACCCCTCATAGTTACACATGCCCATGTTACTTCCACCCCTCATAGTTACACATGCCCATGTTACTTCCACCCCTCATAGTTACACATGCCCATGTTACTTCCACCCCTCATAGTTACACATGCCCATGTTACTTCCACCCCTCATAGTTACACATGCCCATGTTACTTCCACCCCTCATAGTTACACATGCCCATGTTACTTCCACCCCTCATAGTTACACATGCCCATGTTACTTCCACCCCTCATAGTTACACATGCCCATGTTACTTCCACCCCTCATAGTTACACATGCCCATGTTACTTCCACCCCTCATAGTTACACATGCCCACGTTACTTCCACCCCTCATAGTTACACATGCCCACGTTACTTCCACCCCTCATAGTTACACATGCCCATGTTACTTCCACCCCTCATAGTTACACATGCCCATGTTACTTCCACCCCTCATAGTTACACATGCCCATGTTACTTCCACCGCTCATAGTTACACATAGGGCTGGGCGATATGGAAAAAAATCATATCGCGATAACGATATGATAATTTTATTTTATTTCTCGATATCGATAATTATCGAATTGTTATAAGTATAAAAAAAAAAATAAATAAAAAAAAAAAAACATTTATTTTTTTTATTTTTTTTTAACAACAGATGTATGTTTATTTTGCAGCTATTCTTTGTCATTGCCGCCATCTTTAGTGTTACATCCCCTCACACTCCAGTTCTCAGGCTGCAGCTGGTTTAAAAGCTAAAGTAAACCGGTTTCTCTGCTGGCTGTGGCTCCAGAGGAGTTAAACAGTTCTGGCTCTGCTAGTTTATTTTCGATCTTTTGGCGCTTTTTTGGTGGACAAACCACCGCACATGTGCACTGTGACTCGTGACTGGAGTCTAGTTCTGCTAGCACACATAGCCTACTGTGTACAGACGGTTTCAAAATGTATTTTAAATTAGAAAGCAAACAAAATAAATGGACAAGAGAAAAATAAATCTGAATTTGGTCAGTATTGTCATTTGGACAAGCAAAGCCATTACTTTAAGTTGCAGGCAAGAAAGACAAGTCTGTCCACTGTCTCTGGTTTTAAAACTGCCCTGTTGCAGGTAAAAAAAAAAAAAAAAAAAAAAAACGATTTTTCAAATTTTTTTTATTTCGATATTCGATATCGATTATTAAAATATATCGCGATATTTATCGTTATCGTTATATCGCCCAGCCCTAAGGCAGACTAGAATCTGACTCAGACCAGAATCTGACCAAGAGCGAGTAGGACTGAGATCACACAGAGGAGAGACTCTTCCTCCTCCACCACGGAAGGGGGGGGGGAAGGGAGAATGCCACATCATCATTACAGTAGCTTCGGCTAACACAAGGAGGGTTCGGCTAACGAACAGGCCGGAACACTATTGGACTGAATAACAAAAGGACGATAGATGAACACACCGAAAGATCATTAGAAATAGACTCTTCAAGGACAATACAATCTGTTAACATCTGAGCTGAGGTTTCTGTTTAGAGAAATAAAACCACGCTTTTCCTTGTAAGGTATTTCACGTTGTCGAAGTGTCGAATTCTTACGGATTGGAATTATTATGGTTTATGGATTGCACTAACGGGGGGAGATAAGGATCTTATCTACCAGTATCGGAGACGTCAGGACCATTAAAAGTACACAACGCAGAGGAATTGGATGGAGGGCCAAACAGACGAAGACGTGATACTGGCCAGTTTGATCAGAATCTTACACTAGTCACCCTTTGCGTGCAAAGGTTCAGCGAGATTCCGCTGAATGTTAACGAGCAACGCACAGGGGTTTCACAGACCGCTCATGGCTTCCCTTCCACCTGCTCACTTTTCATTTATTTTTATTAATGACATTTGTTTGACCGTCAGTTTACCGTCTGAATTGACCGCAGTTTGTTCCTCGTAGGTTCTTAGGTTCTTTCAGAGGAGCAGTGGAAAGCGTGTAACACAAGATATTATTATTTGTGGTGGGCTGCTGCGATAAATAAAGATCAAATCAAATCTAAATAGAGGTGGGCATAGATTAATTATTTTAGCGATACTACTACTCTTTATCGATACTGCTTAACGGTTCGGTACTTTATCGATACTCTTATCGGTTATTTTTTTATTATTTTGCAAGAAAGAAAGACAATTAATTAAGAACAGAATCGACATTGCTTTATTATTTATAACTTTATAAATAAATATTATTTCTTCAGCAGCAGCAATGTTCTTTTATATAATTTTATAAATAAATTATAAATAAATACATTTTATTTCTTCAGCAACAGCAGCAACAATGTTTTAAATGTGTCTGAATTATAGACTTTTTATAATAAACAACAAATGTAAGATAAAAAAAACTATATACACTGAATGATTAGTTGTTACCTAAAGCCCTTGGACTCCACTGTAGAGAAGGGGTGCAGGCCTTTGACAACAAACTGGCTTGTCGTTCACCCTATGTCATCCTTCCTAGCTGCTAGGGTGAAGGGACTTTGGGCTTGGCTGGGACCGGTGGTGGTAGAGGGAGGAGCGGTGGGCTGGGACATGGTGGCTGCAGCCTCAGCCTGACGATCTATACAAAGTTGTTATCTTTCAAATATATTTGTAGCTAAACAATTAGCTAAGCGATTATATTTTATTTATTAGCCTATTCGTAATAATTCGTTATTAGCCTAGCTAACTCCGTATCTTGGCTTACCTGCAGTGGATGGAGATGGAACACTGCGAGCAAAGCAGTCGAAAACGGCGCATTTCTGCAGACTAATGTTATGTTTTGACAACAGATGTTTTGACAAATTGCTTGTATTGCCACCCTTACTTGCAAATGTTTTATTGCACTTGTGGCAACGTGCGTTGTCGGCATCGACTTTTGTAAAGTGTACCCAGACTTTAGAGCGTTTCGTTCTCTCCGCCATGATGAGCGCATGCAGAGCTGTCTGTGCAGCGCGCTTCAACACGGAGCCACGGACAGGCACCTCCCTTAACACCAACGACGCTATATGTCGTTAGTTCATGCCGACCGTTGAGTGCCAGCGACGACAAATAGCGTTTTTTTGTCTTTTTTTTATTAGCGATTTGAATTCATATTTCATCAATCTAGTCTCACGTTAGTGCTGCAAACTCTCTCTGAGCTCCATTGGGAAAATACCGCCCCCTATCGTCTCTCCCTGTTGTACTGCACCCCATTGGATTAGACTGAATGAAACACATGGGGGGGGAAATCCAGTTTCCTCATTTTACTTCTCCGGCAAGCCATCCGAAGAGATCCAAGTCATTGCCGAGTCGCAAATCAGCGTGGAATACATATTTCCAGTACCCAGCGCTGAATCAATAAACGCGATCGATATTTGGAATGGCGATCAGGAATTGGAATAATCTTTTTGGAGAACATCTGATCTGAGGTAAGGAATCCATTTGACTAGTCTTAGGATAATCAGAGCTGTTTTCACAGAGATATCAGCGTGTGCCATGTGTGTGTGTGTGTGGGTGTGTGCGCTGATCAGGAAATGAGAGAATCAATTTTTCAGCTCGCTTCTATAGCGTGCATAAGTACACATATACCATCGATAATCTAGCCTTTATTTGAAAACGATTCATAAATAGGCCGAAAAATTACAACGTTTTTTGTGTATTCCAGAATATTCCAGTAAAGGGCGTTTATCACAGAATCTTTATATTTTCCTGAAACTTTCAAGAAAACGAGGGTTTTTCAAAATGGTATAAAATGGAAATGAACCGATTAAAAAGAAAGAAAAGAAAAAAGAAAAAAAAAATCCGTTTCGACAATGTTGACTGCAAACAAGTCATTGATAAGCGATGGCCAGATTAGACACATAGCCATAATTTAAGACATAGTTTATGCGTTCACAACGCTATCATTGAAGTGGGTGGTGGCATTCAACTGGGGTAAGGCGCACCGCATGGCTGGTAATCAAAGTGTTAAGTACCCGTATGTGTATTTGTGTGAGTGTGAGCGGCTCGCGACGAGTGTGTGTAACGGCTCGCTGAGTCGCTGCGGCTCGCTTCTGTTTGACAGTGATATGCGCAGCATATTTTCGAGTGCTCTCTCTCGTGACTGAGGAGAGGATGGCCCGCGGGAATTTCTATAAACATTCTGATACTTTGATGGAAGGGGTGGGAAGGGGGGATGGCCGTTTTAGAAGGGGGATGATATTGACTGTTTTTATTTCAGGGGGGATGCCATCCCCCCTCATCCCCCCTCAACTTGAGTACTGCCTATAGTACATTTATACACACACACAAACACAAGAGAGGGAGAATAGCTTATAGCAAACTTAATGATTTTACAATATTTTTGCTAATGAAGTGAAATATGTATTATCATCAACTATCCAGTTAGTTTTTATAGTGTACTTCAAATCATTGAACGTACAGAGAGAGAGAGGGAGAGAGAGAGAGAGACGGGCTCAGGAATGGCGAGGATGTAAAGCATGTTAGACGCATTGGACCCATTGCTCGCAGTTCTCATTGCACATAGAAACAGCGCAACTCACGAGAGGAGTTGTCACAGGGCTGTAGAACGCAGGGCTGAATAGAATAGAAATACTTTAATTATCCCGAGGGAAATTTGACACTACAAATTGCTCACATTAAACATTTAGACAGAACAAAGTCACGAATAAGAATAACAAAACAAATTGCCTAAGAATAGAAAAAAATATACAGAAGTCTACAGTAAGTGTAATATTGCACAGTGTTGTTTCAAAAGTAAAAGGCCAGGAAGATGGTACAGTAACTGTCAACCTGTGCTCAGTCAGTGATGCAGTGAGGCACAGTGATGCATTATAAAGTCTGATGGCTGTCGGAATGAAGGACTTCCTGTGCCGTTCAGTGCTACATTTATGGAGTGTGAGCCTAGCACTGAACATGCTCCTCCTGTCAGCCAAGTCTGTGTATAGTGGGTGGGAGGGGTTTTCCCTGATGGCCTGGAGCTTAGCAAGGCTCCTCCTCTCTGCCGCCCTCGCTAGAGAGTCCAGCTCCACCCCAACCACGCTACTGGCCTTCCTGACCAGCTTATCCAGAGCCATCTTATGTTATAACTTCTCAAATTTAAGGTGGGGGTATCGGGCTTAGCCCCTCCCTTACAGCTAGAGTTGACGTGAAACACGGAAGTTATCAAATGTCAGCGAAACGCGCACGGTCGAGTCCTGGCTCTAGGCCGAATCACAAATAGTGGTTTAAGAGAAGTTATTTATATTTTGAACGCGATTCATTGCGCACTAGTTGATTGATTTTATTTGACATACAATACACAGGTGCATACAGTATAAAAATATATCAGGATAGCGCAAGAAAGTCCTTAGACTTATTTCCATTGCGGTCCCATACAAGTAACAATACGATGTGTCAATCATATATGCAAATCGGCGATTTGTTGCAGCACTAGTATACAGTACACCCAATTCAAAATTATATCCGCATTTTCTTTCAAACTAATTTGGTCACGGATGTCTGGATTTGGTACAGATTCAGTCTCTTGGGCAGAGCTCTTTAGCAAGCTGTGATGTACAGGCTTAGAGACAGCTCTGTGTAGGAGTGTGGGTCTGGTTCTGTGGTGGAGCAGAGGGTAGATAGATCTGCTTTGTCTAGACACAGGTACGGTCATTGCATTCTGTCCACTTTTTAATTGAAAAGTAATTTCCGTGTGTCAGATCGGTTCACACTTGCTACCATGTAGCCTATCTTTTTAAAGAACCAATGATGAACCAATAATCTGTTGAATCTTCACAAATCAAGACCCGATAGTCTAGCAAAGGCATAGCCGTCAGTTCTGGGGGGGGGGGGGGGGGGGGGACGACGACGACGACATGTTTACATCGAAATCGTGACCTTAAAATTGAAACAGCACACCCCTAGTACCTAATATATTCCAGCGTTTGTGCATTATGTGTAAAACTGTTCATTCTTTCTCTCTCAGACGGATGGCCGAGTGAAAGGCAGTCTACTGTGGGTGTTGGACCACACGCGCACACTGTTCGGGAAGAGACTCATGAGGAAGTGGGTCAGCCGGCCCCTCACAGATGCAAAGTGAGTGCTAATGTTGCGTGGTCACTTCGGTTCGAGGTCTGTCGATTATTGTTATGCCCACAAATGGCACTGACAATGCGTTTGGCGGCGTGTCTCAGAATAAAGCAGACTGTGTGGGCAGAGGCCGTGAGGCACTTTATTTGAACGATAGATGTAAGGGTACAATAGAGGATGGGAGTGAGGTTAGCCTTCATGACCACTTGGAAAGAATAGAAAGAAGGAGGAAGTGGTTATAAATTGATAACCCGTCCCCGAAGTGCAGGATGGGAATTTCCGGGAATATAGAAGGGAATTTGTATAAAATAAACGATAGAAATATTATAAAATGCTCATTTTGTAATTTCTCAAGCATGCTTTGGTACATAGATGGTACTTCTAGAGACATGAGGTAACAAGAGAAATTATTTTATTATTATCTTTTTCTTTTTTTTAACAGGGGTGTTTTGGGATTTTCTGTTTGGCCTGATGAGGACACAAGAGGAAAGGTCATGGGGTCACCCAAATCTATACATTTCTTCCTCTTGGGGTCATGAATGTTCATAGCAAGTTTTGTGACTGTACAGCAAACATAGATGTATTAAATGAGATGCAAAATGTTGGCCTGATGGTACAACGCTACAGGAAAGGTCACAGGGTCACCAACATGTTTATTTCATTGGGGTAATGAATGTGTACAGTAAATTTCATGGCAATCTGGCCATTACTTGTGGAGATATGTTGCTTGCGGATATACTTAAACTCTTGGCCTAAGGTGCGGCCGGGTAGCTTGAAGCCTTTTTACAACGCTTCCGGGTTCCCGTTTTGCGCTCTGATTGGCCAGGTCATGTGACATGAGCGCCAATCGTGGGACGGCAAGTTTCTACATAAGCTTAGGCACTCTTCGAAGTTGGTTAAGGTTAGAGTTTGTCTTAGAGCGTGACGGCAAGTTCTTTCGCCGGTTAAGCTTAGGCACTCTTTCGAAGTTGGTTAAGGTTAGAGTTTGTCTTAGAGCATGGCGATAGAACGCCAGGTAGTTTGCAGGCTGTTCGACGCGGAAATGGGCAAACAAGCTATTGGGCGCACATGTCACATGACCTAGCCAATCAGAGCGCCGGAAACGCGTATGCGTTGTAAAAAGGCTACACGCGGCCGGGTAGTGCTGTGGACTAAGCACTCTCCTACCACCGCAGAGACTGTGATCGAATCCAGCTGTCAGCGGTACCTCCAGCTTGGTCAGTCGTCCCTACTAACACAATTGGCAGTGTTATCGGGTGGGAAGCCGGTGGGGTATGTGTCCTGGTTATTGTAAACTGTGACTCCTACTGGTTAGTGGTTGGTCGGGGCGCCTGTTCAGCAGGAAGGGTATCTGGGGGAAATAGCATGAACCTCTGCACGCGTTACGGCCCCCCAGTGAAACTCCTCGCTGTCGGGTGAAAAGGAGCGGCTGGCGACTCCACATGTATCGGAGGAGGTAGACCAGGAAGGGAATTGGCATAACGACTAAAATTGGGATGGATGAATAATACAGAAAGCCCAGAAATAAATAGAATAAAAAAATAAGAAAAACTCTTGTCCTGATGGAGCCAGATGAAAGGTAATGTTGTCACCAAAATCGGCAGTGTTGGCGGGTCGGTCAGGGCACCTGTTCAGCAGAGAGGGGATCCAGGGGAGATAGCATGAACCTCCACGCATGTTACGCTCTCCAAGTGAAACTCCTAGCTGTCAGGGGAAAAGAAGCGGCTGGAGCCTCCGCATGTATCGGAGGAGACATGTGGTAGTCGGTCACCTTCCCCAGACTGACAGTAGGGTAGCATTCATAATTCATAACTCATTCATAATGTAGCCTGAAGGTGATCCTCGCCTTCACTACATTCACATTTACATTTAGTCATTTAGCTGACGCTTTTATCCAAAGCGACTTACAAGTTCTGTAAGACAAGCCATCAGGAATGGCACAACTCTTATCAGCTGAGCAACAATGTTCATCAAAGTGTTGAGTGCTACAGTGTAGGTTAGTTTATTAGGACAAGTGCATGACAGTACGGTTAGTTAGGGTTAGATTTTTTATTTTATTTTTTTTATTCAGATAATGGTTGAAGAAGTGCGTCTTTAGTCGACGGCGAAAGATTGGAGGTGATTCGGCTGTCCTAACTGGGGTGGGTAGTTCATTCCACCATTGTGGGGCAAGGACTGAGAATAGGCGACTTCTCTTTGATGACCCTCCCGGAGCTTGGATAGGAGTAGGTCTGAGGCGGCCAGAAGATGCAGAGCGTAGGGGTCTTGAGGGTGTGTAGTTAGAGACCATTGACCGGAGGTAGGCGGGAGCGGTTCCCTTTGCCGCACGGTATGCTAGGTCGAGGGCCTTGAAGCGGATTCGTGCAGCAATGGGGAGCCAGTGCAGGTCCCTAAGAAGTGGGGTGACATGGGCCGACTTCGGTAAACAAATAATCATAATTGCGACTGTTTTATAGTTGGCACTTCCATTTATTAGTCAAATAAATAAGAAAAACAAATCCAATTTCCTCAAATTACTGAACATAGTAGAAGATAAAACTCAAAACCGATAGTCTGACACAAACAAAACCATCAACTATAGTCGAATACCTACATCATTTTGAATAGTCGAATAAACGGTAACAACCCTAATAACCGGTAATATAACGGAAACCCTGATGGAAATGCATGTTAACCCATTCTCCGCCATTGACGGATTAAGACGTCATTCCTTGCCATGCTTAATCTGCCAATGACGGATTACGCCGTCATCGAGATCAATATTTCAATTTCAATTTTCGTCATGGTATTCACATTTCACCCACGGAGTCATGACTGGTGCTGTAGATCTCCACTCAACTCTCCAGCACTTCAATACCGCCACCTGGTGGCCGATCGGCGAGTTGCCAAACCGGAAGTGGGGCCGGACGTGCTTGGTGTCACCCCTATTCCGTCCGCCACTCGCTATCGCTCGCGGGACTCCATCTGGACACACTGGATAATCGATCCGTTGCCATAACTCGATAAACAACATTATTTGGACGTATATAGTATTATACAACCTGGAAATGGAGCGCATAGATCAACATCCCATAATAGCAATCTTTTTGCTCCAGTATCATTCCCCATCACTACGAGGAAGCTGCGGTGAGTTTCAGCGTTTTTGATTATTATTATCCATACAAACTGCTATGATCAATATATCACCCATATGACATGAATCATTTAACGTCGGTCATTGCATTATAAACGACCCCCCCCCCCCCCTCCGGTCACCAGCAGATGATGAGTCATGACGTTTAGGACCTTGTACAATTGAAATTTTTTATCTGACGTCAATCGCTATCAAACTGCATTTGATGATCTAATATATGCATAAATGGCTATAACTCACGTTCTATGAAATACTGCAGAAAACGATCAAAACATATTCATACTCTAGACTGTATTTTTGTATGAATGTGTGAATGAAAAAGTATAACGTTCCCACATACTGAACGATAGATAATTGATGTTGAATGGGCCATAGTAATGTCAATTTAGCAATACAATTTAAAAAGTTATAGCCCTGCAAAGTAGGTGAACATCTCCATAGACAAATAGAGCTGGCAGAGGATGGTATAAGAAGGGTACAATGCCTGGCGAAGAATGGGTTAATAATCTCTTGTGAACGAGGATTGCACCTGAAGAAACAGTAGACATGTTGTTTCCCCTTGTGTCTGCAAGGTTGATACAAGCTTTAGTATGGCTGCATTTTACACAAATATACAGGAAACATACAAACAGATTGATACATGAGGCCCATTGTGTGAAAGGTCATCGTATTGTGACTTGTGTTACTTTTCTGCGTGTCTCATTTTCTCTCATCCTATCTTCAGGGGAAAAAAAGAAGAAAAAAAAACCATAAAGGTTAGGCACGAATGTGTAGAAACTCTATTCTAAAGAAAGCACCATCACACCACAAGAAGGTATGCCAGGATTTGAGCTTGTGGACCTCAGCTGGGTTTGTTGCGATCATCACAGGGCTGTTAGGAGGTCAGACCTCCCCATCTGAGTGTGCTTCACTCCATCTGTCAGCACTGGAGCCCCACGCTGGCTCTACAGGGGCGGCAGCATCACCTAAGAAAGACCCATCTGTCTCCTATACCACCCTGATGTAATTACTCTCCGAGATTAATGAGTGTCTTGGTGCAGTAGCAACACTTTGGAACTCAATTCCATCAAACTTGTGGAGAAGGAACATCCTCCCGACCTTCCCCCTGGTTCTGAATCACTCAGTGTTGTTGAATCAAGTTCCTGGGCAGGACTTATCTCTCCTCTGTTGCCAGAAAGGCTTAGTGAAGAACTGTTTTCTTTCTTTCTTTCTTTCTTTCTTTCTTTCTTTCTTTCTTTCTTTCTTTCTTTCTTTCTTTCTTTCTTTCTTTCTTTCTTTCTTTCTTTCTTTCTTTCTTTCTTTCTTTCTTTCTTTCTTTCTTTCTTTCTTTCTTTCTTTCTTTCTTTCTTTCTTTCTTTCCCCTCTCTCGCCCAGGTCCATCTCAGACAGACACGATGCAGTGTCTGAGATCTTGGAGTCAGACTTTGTCACGCTGACTTCCATCAGGTCCCTGCTGTCCCGTCTGCCTGATCTGGAGAGAGGTGTCTGTACCATATACCACAAAAAGGTACACACACACACACACACACACACACACACACACACACACACACACACACACACACACACACACACACAGGATGACCACACAGTGTGGTCATCCAACAGTGAAGTCTCTGATACGGCACCAAATATAGCCAATTGCCACATGTGCTCAGGACTAGCAGACCTACAGAGAGTTGAAATAAAGAGTTGATAATAAGACTTCGTCAGGGATGCGACAGTGTTAGCGATCTGTTGTGCATGTTTTTCCATTGGATTTATCTTATCGGGAGGGGAAACCCTTGTGAGCACAGAGGGGGAGAACATGCAAACTCCACACAGACAGGCCCGGGGAAGATACCCCACCTGGGTAACAGGCAACACAGCAACCTGGTCCCCAAGTGGGAATCGAACCCAGGACCTTCTAGCTATGAGGTGACAGTGTTAACCACTACACCACCATGCCGCCTACAACGAAGGATGTTGTTGTAGTATTATTGGTAAACAAGGATTATACAGTGCCTGGATGGGTTGATGTTTGAGACCTCCATGGAGCTGTGGACTGTAACATCAACGTGGTCCCAGGCTAGAGCACATTGTTCTGGGCTGGTGTGGGCGGCTGGTTCTGCTCCGTTCCACACACGCATACTGTGCGGCTGGTTATTAGCACAGGCAGGCGACACCAAGCTGACCTGAGCATCAGTAACACACACACGCACGCACGCACACACACACACACACACACACACACACACACACACACACACACACACACACACACACACACACACACACACACACACACACACACACACACACGAGGCCTGTTGATTAATGGTAGGGATCAGTGACCTCCATGACACTTGTCTGATTGACTGACACAATCTCATCTTCAGATCCCATCTGTGTGTGTGTGTGTGTGTGTGTGTGTGTGTGTGTGTGTGTGTGTGTGTGTGTGTGTGTGTGTGTGTGTGTGTGTGTGTGTGTGTGTGTGTGTGTGTGTGTGTGTGTGTGTGTGTGTGTGTGTGTGTGTGTGTGTGTGTGTGTGTGTGTGTGTGTGTGTGTGTGTGTGTGTGTGTGTGTGTGTGTGTGTGTGTGTGTACGTGCATGTTTGTTTAATAGAAAACGTCTGTACATGGGGTGAATCCATGACAGGATCATGCTGTCTGTTTCTGATGTTGAGCTGTGTTAAGTTCAACATTTTAACTCTGGGCTACAGAAAAGTGTTTATTTTCAATGTTTCTTCTTCTTGCTTCATCAAGAAGCTGGGCCAACACACACACACACACGCACACACACACACACACGCACACACACACGCACACACACACACACACACACACACACACACACAGCGTGTCAATGTGTCCTTGAGCAAGACACTTAACCCCTAACTGCTCCCGATGAGCAGGTTGCCACCTCGCATGGTTGCCTCTGCTGTCGGTGTGTGAATGTGTGAGTGAATGGGTGAATGTGAGGAACAAAAATTGTTAAAATATTCATACACACACACAGTCATACACCCACACACACCCACACACACACAAACACTCAGACACAATACTAATTAACAGCATTTATTGCCGTATTTCCCATCTGAATAGATGTCAGTGTGTGCAGCGATGCGTTCTTCTATGGCTCCATTTAGACGATGGTTATGAAAGGCCTCGGACCATCAGAGGAGCAGCTCGACGCACAGGGGACCATTAAAACTGACCCCCATTAACCCTTCGTGACCCCGGTCCTGTATAGTCAGCGCCAATAGGACTCGATATAATCTACATTATCCGCGTTGGGATGTCACTGCCTCATTAAAATGATCGCATCCTAAGTGATCAATGGTGTCATCAGTAACAGTAAATGGTGGTATCTACAGCCATAGCATGAATCATACCGACACATAATAGCCACCACTAACCTTTAACAACAGTGCTGTCCCTATACGTATATATAGTATATACGGTGCACTATAGAATCACTGCTGTGTTCAGTATTGCCATATTCAGGAATACATGAACACCTTCTGTTGGCAACAATTACGTTATATTTCTTCCAGGTCATAGTGCTTTAAAAGCTACAGTGAACATGCTCATCATTTCTTCTTTGTTGTGTTGGCCCAGTTGTTCTGGATGGCAGGCCGTGCCGTGCCGTGCCGTGCCGTGCCGTGCCGTGCCGTGCCGTGTTGTGTTGTGCCGTGCCGTGCCGTGCCGTGCCGTGTTGTGTTGTGCTGTGCCGTGCCGTGCCGTGCCGTGCCGTGTTGTGTTGTGTTGTGCCGTGCCGTGTTGTGTTGTGCCGTGCCGTGCCGTGCCGTGCCGTGCCGTGCCGTGCCGTGCCGTGCCGTGCCGTGTTGTGTTGTGCCATGCCGTGCCGTGCCGTGCCGTGCCGTGCCGTGTTGTGTTGTGCCGTGCCGTGCCGTGTTGTGTTGTGCCGTGCCGTGCCGTGTTGTGTTGTGCCGTGCCGTGCCGTGTTGTGTTGTGCCGTGCCGTGCCGTGTTGTGTTGTGCCGTGCCGTGCCGTGTTGTGTTGTGCCGTGCCGTGCCGTGTTGTGTTGTGGTGTTATTGTGTCTCTCCCAGTGTGTTTGCTGTAATGGATGGTTCCTCTCTAAGCTTAGCTGTCATATTCAGCATAGATGAGATTCACTGATCTAATCTCTGTGGCTTACAGCATCCCATGATAACAGAACAAACACACACATACCCACACAGACCTACACACGCACACACACGCACACACACACGCACATGCACACACATGCACACACATACACACACACACATTAAGTGAGTTAATTGCATTTCATTGAAGGCTGCAAACAGTTTATATTATTCCTGGGATATGAATAACCAAACCTTTCTCCATGATGTGCGCGGTACCCATTAGGACATGTACAGAAGCAATTCACAGTAGCTATAATTCCGCCACCTTTTCAGCTTCATCAGATAAATACTGTGTGTGTGTTTGTGTGTGTTCTTGGTTCATCACAGTGCTCCACCCAGGAGTTCTACCTCATCAGCAGCAGTCTCTCCCGTTTGGGGTTCGAGCTGCAGGCCCTGCGGCCAGCTGTCCAATCCCAGCTCAGCTCCTCGCTGCTCCGAACACTCCTATTGGATACGCCTGACCTGCTGGCTCCCGCCCACAACTTCCTCAAGGTGCTCAACGAAAAGGCTGCCAAGTGAGTCCCCCTTGTGTGTTTGTGTGTACAATGTATGTATGTATGTATGTATGTATGTATGTATGTATTAGGGATGTCCCGATCGCCTTTTTTTGCTTCCGATCCGATCCCGAGCATGTGATTTTAAATATCTATCGATCCGATCGTTTCCGATCCGATCTTTCACATTAGTAATCAATTTTGACGCATTTTTGTCAGAAACTGGCAGAGCGAGACAAGCCCAGTATAATAGTTGCCTAGTATAATAGTCCGGGGCGCGAGAGCGGAGGCTTTTGTTATTACATTCACCCTGAGAAATGTGCTTCTGCTTCATATGAGAAATATTAAAAGTTTCAATATATGTTTGCACATTAGTATACATTCAGTGTTCGACTTACGTAATGGTCCATTCTGGTCTGAAACGGCGACGATAATCCTCAGTCACGTAACGTTATCCTCCAGTTGAAAAGTGAGTCTGAAAACTTCGCCTCCAGCCTGCTGCTTCATGAGTTTTTCCTCCACGCGGAATCTCCTCCTTGCAAACATTGCAACTGGCTTGACTTTATATTTTAAAATGCTTAGTTCCAAACCTCTGACATTAAGTCTAGCTGCTCAAGTCAGTGGATATTAACCGTGTTTCGGGAGCGACGTGTTGTTGTTGTGATCAATTCAATGTGGTCGCGTGTAGCGTGTAGCGTCTAAATTAAAGGGAATGTTTGTTGCAACGGTGAAAATTAAAGGGGAATGTGTTTGTTGTGGATAATTATTCTGCTCTGTGTGACAATAAATACATTAATGATGATATATTATATGTAATTTAAAACCAAAACTAAGGCCTCCGTATGAGTTTAAGACGTGGACATGGTCATGTTTGTTGAATAAAATTTTTCTTTTTTTGACTGCCGATTTTTATTATTATTTTTTCCCGATCCCCGATCCTCTGAAAAGCACGTGATCGACGCCGATTCCGATCACGTGATCGGATCGGGACATCCCTAGTATGTATGTATGTATGTGTGTGTGTGTGTGTGTGTGTGTGTGTGTGTGTGTGTGTGTGTGTGTGTGTGTGTATGAATGTATATGTATGTACTGTATGTTAGGGATGGACGTGAGCAATTGGGACTAGGCACAGAGATTAGGGTCTTGTTGAGCAATCTTAAAAAAAAGATTTACTTGATATGAAAGTACAGGTTATTACCTTCAAAATAAGCCAACACTTCTGGCAGATACTTTTCAATCTATGTCTTATGAACCATGATGCCACAAATCCTATTTCAGAGCCATAGGGCCTCAAAAGAACTGGAGCCATTCTCTTAACTATGCATAATACACTACTTTACCCAGAAATCAGTGCTACTGTAACCCCCCCCCCCACAATTAACACCTTCCAGTCTGAGGGCAGCCATTCTGGCTTTGTTATTCAATGTGCCAATGAGAGAGAGAGAGAGTACAAAATAGAGCTGGCTCATGTTATAACATATTAAACAAATTGACCTGTATTAACAATAGCTCAGATAAATCATACCATAAAAGAGTAAAAACGGGGGGGGGGGGTGACCCTCGTTGATGCATCCGTTATAACCGCTTGCCCTGCCCGATTAGTTAGACCCCGCCCGCACGGCGCAGCTCGGCCCAGACACCAAGCCACATCGTTTCAAATGGAGTGCAATAGCGGCCGCAAGGCGTTAGGTGGCGGTATTGGACATTTGCGATCTCAGACCCATTCAGGACAGCCTGCACAGGCTGCCCGATGAATTATCAATGGAAATAGCGAATAAAAGAAATAACGATCCAGAAGCGGGTTAATCAGTGATTGGCACTCAACGGTCGGGCGCCAGAAATTTGTACATCCACCAAAAGTGATTTTTGCCACTGAAACAGGAATCTCGCTCTGAAATCTCGCTCTGAAATCTCATCCTAAAATCCCACAAGGTGTGAGTTGTTCCAGGAAGACAACACTGGAAGCTGTGGAGCATGAGAGCAGAAGGAGGATTCTATGGATAGTACTATACGCTAATGTTATCGTGAAAAGTTGGTTGTGTTGGGATACAGCCCACTTAGCGTTACCTACAGTATAGCCATTTTCAGAAATGCACTCCGGACAATGTGCTGAGAATTTGGTGTGGGCATTGCCTGGAGTTGCCTTTTCGGACATGTAGCACACATCATGCAATTCTCTGTCAGATGTGTTCGGACATATGGATATCAAATTTATTTACAATTCCAAAAATTATATATTTTTTTCTTTCTAGACTTGTTACAGTCAAATGGGAAATGCAATCAAATCTATGCATGTATTGAATCGAGAATACATTTTAAATTGAATTGTGAATGTGACCCCAAGAATCAAAATAGAATTGAATAGTGAGATTCCTAGAATCGTGCACCCTTACTGCCTATAGTGCAGGTGGGGAGATAACAGCGGAGAGACTGAAACCTCAATAGTCATTCTTATTCATTCTCTCGTGGTGGGCTTACCTCCTGTGAATGAAATGTTTATCAATGAAATGAATGTCTTCTTGCTGGTGTTGTGGTGTTGCAGGTCTGGGGATAAGAAGGAGCTGTTCTCGGACTTATCCAGCTTCCCCGTGCTGAGAGAGAGGAGAGAGGAGATCCAGACCGTCCTCACAGAGATACAAGACCACCGCAGGGATGTCCGACACACACTCAGGATCCCCACGCTGGACTACACCACTGTCTCTGGACAGGAGGTGTGTGTGTGTGTGTGTGTGTGTGTGTGTGTGTGTGTGTGTGTGTGTGTGTGTGTGTGTGTGTGTGTGTGTGTGTGTGTGTGTGTGTGTGTGTGTGTGTGTGTGTGTGTGTGTGTGTGTGTGTGTGTGTGTGTGTGTGTGTGTGTGTGTGTGTGTGTGTGTGTGTGTGTGTGTGTGTGTGTGTGTGTGTGTTCTGTATTTGTTTGTGTCAAAGAGTGAGAGACAGGTAGGCGGAGATTGATAGGCTAATTTAGGCCTGGGTCTGACTCACAGCCATCATCTGAATTAAGTGTGGATGTGTGTGTGAGAGAGAGTGCGTAGGTGATGTTTTAATCAGAGTGACACATTGTCTGTCTACGGTGGCCCTATTTATCAACACCTCTTCCCCTTTTCCTCCCTCTCTTCCTCTTTTCCCTCATTCCTCTTCCTCTCCTCTCCTCTCCTCCTCTCATTCCTCTGTCCTCTCCTCTTCCCCCCCTCTGTTCTCCCCTCATCCCTCTCCTCTCCTCTCCTCTTATTCCTCTACCCTCTCCACTTCCCTCCTCTGTTCTCCTCTCCTCTCATTCATCTGCCCTCTCTTCCCTCTGTCCTCCCCTCAACCCTCTTCTTCTTTCTCTTCCTCTCTCTCTCCTCCTCTTCCCTCATATCTCTGCCCTCCCTCTCTCCTAGTTTTTGATTGAGGTGAAGAACTCCAAGTCTTCCATTGTTCCATCTGACTGGGTCAAAATCAGCAGGTAAGCTCAGAGAGGACACCGTTGGGGTTGAGAGACACACACACACACACACACACACACACACACACACACACACACATACACAATACACATACACATACACATACACATGGCCGCCTAGTTATAGTTGAAAGTGGGGGTGCAAGATTTTTTTTTTTTTTTTTTTTTTTTTTTTTTGACAGGCAAGGTGTGGTTTGGAGGGGGTCCGGCACGACCCCCTCCATGGCAGACTTTTTTTTAAATTTAATGAACCTGTACGTGCAATTTCCTGCAATATAGAGCCACCACTAGACCCCTGGCCCTTCTATCCTCTTTGTTTTACTGTGTCCTACCAGTTTTTATTACTTTCATTGCTTTATTATGTTTTTAATCCTATATCTTGCACCATACTGTTTGTTTTTGTTGCTTTCATTGCTTTGCTATGTTTTTTTTCTTTCTTTTTTTTTTTTTATATTTTTTTTTTTGCACAAATCTCTCCAACATTCCAAACATCTCTTTCCACATCATCATATTCAATTTCCAGGATTTGCCTTTTTCTTTTTTGTAAGAACATACAAAACATGTAAAGGACTCATACAAATACATTAATAACTGACATGGAAAATAAAAAAAGACTTACGAAAAAAGAAACATACTATACTATACATTATGCATATACATTCCTGATATATATACCTTGCATGTAGACCGAACTACCTTCGAGCAGGTATGTGCTGCATCCTCTATCGGGATGCCACCCTTCTCCATATTGCATGTGAGAGAAAGCGCCCCAGACATATGCAGTTGTGCATGATAACATGCATGCACGCATGTCTCCGACACATGTATGTGGGTACGTGTATCACGTAAGCATGTGTACATGCCTCATATGTGTGTGTGTGCATCTTCCTGGTATGTGACTGTACTCCTATCTCTTGTGTGTGTTTCGTATCCATGTGTGCCTCTGCCCCCTATGTGAGTGTATATCTCAGATGTGTATATATATGTGCGTCTCAGCTACGTATGTGTGTGTCTCCTATATACATGTGTATCCCCCTTATGTGTCAGTGAAAGCTTATATTTCAACTATGTGTATATGTAGGTATGTGTATGCCTATTTCCTATAAATGAGTATGTGCATGTATGTGTGCCCCTGACGTGTATACCTTATCCTTGTGTATATGAGTGTGTGTAAACCTATTATGTACACATATGAATATGTGTATCCTAGATGCTATGTTTTTTTTTTTTCTTTCTTTTAATCTTATACCTTGCCTCACACTAATTTGTTTTTATCAACTTGCTTGTGAAGCACTTTGGTGTCAGCTGCCGCTGCCTGGAAATGTGCTATACAAATAAAACTGACTTGACTTGACTTGACTTCAATCTTGACCAATAAAGCTGCTCTTTTCACTATAAAACTCAGTTTATATTGCAGTATGATAGCCAATTACTATAATAATAATATATTAATATATATATATATACTGTATATACACTGTATATTGATTTTTCGCTCATTAATTTTTATTAAATCAATCTCCTTTCAAATAGGCCAAGTTTTAATAAGAAAGAGAAAAAAGATATATTTCCATTACCTGTAAATATTGTGTCTCTTTCTCTCCTTCTCTGCCTCCTCCCTGAGTCTGCAGTGCACAATCATGACATCGATCTCAAAAAAAAAAAAAAAAAAAAAAAAAAAAAATGGAGGCCCCTCGTCACTATAGGCCCACAGGCCGCGGCCGTCGTTAATCCGGCCCTGCTCGTCTGCCATATAGATAGCGTTAACGTTTGCAAATAAAGTCAACGTCATCCAGCTCACACCACATATCTAGATAACGTTAGCTAGCGGCTAGCACTAAAGCTAACGCCAACCAGAGAGGGAAACGTTATTATTTATTCGAGGAAACCGTATGACCAGATCGCAATTCGGGACCGTGAAACACTTTTATTGTATTGCGTGGTAGAACCGTAGAAGTTCTACTACCACTCAATAGTAACTTATGTCTAACATAATCCTTTTATTTGAACAACTTACTGGAAAAGCCTGCCTGCCTGCCTGCCACCAATATTATGACACACTCTGTGCGCTTTGATAGTCACTCAGCCTACCTGCAGCCAGACTGCAGCGCTGTGAGCCAAGGTCTACGCGCTGGAGATGGGAGGCACTGGATCAAACCATAATGGGGCAGGGGGGGGGGGTTCGCAATCTTTGGAAACTTAAAAACTTGTTATTAAGTGTCATTGCGTATTATTAATTTGATTGAAATTACGTAGTTATGATTAGATAATATTTATATATTGGGGGGGGGATATATCAATGATCAAAAAGTGAGGGAGCAAAGAGACAAGCTTGCTCCCCCAAGTTCAATACTGGTAGAGCACCCGCTTCGCCTGCTCAATTACGTAGGCGCCTATGCACATACACATACACATACACACACAGACACGGGTTTGTTTGACAGGCGTCCCCTCTGCCCTACCCCTGTTTTATAGCATTCGATTTCTTGCAAGAAATACAATAACACAGATAAGAAATAGAACCATAGGTTATATTTCAATTAGACTGAGCAGCTTCATTGATCACATGATGATAAAACCTCCTCAGGTCTTGGTTAAATCTGAAACCGGCATCCAACGTCAACGCTGTCTGAGGCCGCAGCATACTTTGTGCTTAAGCTAAATGAAACTAGAGTTTGTGAGGAATCTAAAGATACTAAGGCATGCCACTGGCAGCTTACTGGGACAGAGGCTAAATATCGCTCCAAAGTTAAACTTTCTTTCACCTCAATCTAGTCCGCGAATATAAGATGGCTAAACATTTCCAGGTGTAATTTTCAACAAAAACATTGTATATTCGGGCCAATACAGCATTTGTGTAACGGTATTTCTTGATAGAGAAATATAGAGTGTATACTGTATTTCTGTATCTATATCTTCCCCTATCCCTCCTTCTCTCTCTCTGTCTTCCTCTATCCCTCCTTCCCTCTCTCTCTGCCTTCCTCTATCCCTCATTCCTCTCTCTGTCTTCCTCTATCCCTCCTTCCCTCTCTCTGTCTTCCTCTATCCCTCCTTCCCTCGCTCTGTCTTCCTCTATCCCTCCTTCCCTCTCTCTGTCTTCCTCTATCCCTCCTTCCTGTCTCTTCTATCCCTCCTTCCCTCTCTCTGTCTTCCTCTATCCCTCCTTCCTGTCTCTTCTATCCCTCCTTCTCTCTCTCTGTCTTCCTCTATCCCTCCTTCCCTCTCTCTCTGCCTTCCTCTATCCCTCATTCCCTCGCTCTGTCTTCCTCTATCCCTCATTCCCTCTCTCTGTCTTCCTCTATCCCTCCTTCCCTCTCTCTGTCTTCCTCTATCCCTCCTTCCTTCTCTCTGCCTTCCTCTATCCCTCATTCCTCTCTCTGTCTTCCTCTATCCCTCCTTCCCTCTCTCTGTCTTCCTCTATCCCTCCTTCCCTCTCTCTGTCTTCCTCTATCCCTCCTTCCCTCTCTCTGTCTTCCTCTATCCCTCCTTCCCTCTCTCTGTCTTCCTCTATCCCTCCTTCCCTCTCTCTGTCTTCCTCTATCACTCCTTCCTCTCTCTGTCTTCCCCTATCCCTCCTTCCCTCTCTCTGTCTTCCTCTATCCCTCCTTCCCTCTCTCTGTCTTCCTCTATCCCTCCTTCCCTCTCTCTGTCTTCCTCTATCCCTCCTTCCCTCTCTCTGTCTTCCTCTATCCCTCCTTCCCTCTCTCTGTCTTCCCCTATCCCTCCTTCCCTCTCTCTGTCTTCCTCTATCCCTCCTTCCCTCTCTCTGTCTTCCTCTATCCCTCCTTCCCTCTCTCTGTCTTCCTCTATCCCTCCTTCCTCGCTCTGTATTCCTCTATCCCTCCTTCCCTCTCTCTGCCTTCCTCTATCCCTCCTTCCCTCTCTCTGTTTGCCTCTATCCCTCCTTCCTCTCTCTCTGTCTTCCTCTATCCCTCCTTCCCTCTCTCTGTCTTCCTCTATCCCTCCTTCCCTCTCTGTCTTCCTCTATCCCTCCTTCCCTCTCTCTGTCTTCCTCTATCCCTCCTTCCTCTCTCTCTGTCTTCCTCTATCCCTCCTTCCCTCTCTCTGTCTTCCTCTATCCCTCCTTCCCTCTCTGTCTTCCTCTATCCCTCCTTCCCTCTCTCTGTCTTCCTCTATCCCTCCTTCCCTCTCTCTGTCTTCCTCTATCCCTCCTTCCCTCTCTCTGTTTGCCTCTATCCCTCCTTCCTCTCTCTCTGTTTGCCTCTATCCCTCCTTCCCTCTCTCTGTCTTCCTCTATCCCTCCTTCCCTCTCTCTGTTTGCCTCTATCCCTCCTTCCCTCTCTCTGTCTTCCTCTATCCCTCCTTCCCTCTCTGTCTTCCTCTATCCCTCCTTCCCTCTCTCTGTCTTCCTCTATCCCTCCTTCCCTCTCTGTCTTCCTCTATCCCTCCTTCCTGTCTCCTCTATCCCTCCTTCCCTCTCTCTGTCTTCCTCTATCCCTCCTTCCTCTCTCTGTCTTCCTCTATCCCTCCTTCCCTCTCTCTGTCTTCCTCTATCCCTCCTTCCTCTCTCTCTGTCTTCCTCTATCCCTCCTTCCCTCTCTCTGTCTTCCTCTATCCCTCTTTCCTCTCTCTGTATTCCTCTATCCCTCCTTCCTCTCTCTCTGTCTTCCTCTATCACTCCTTCCCTCTCTCTGTCTTCCTCTATCCCTCCTTCCCTCTCTCTGTCTTCCTCTATCCCTCCTTCCCTCTCTCTGTCTTCCTCTATCCCTCCTTCCCTCTCTCTGTCTTCCTCTATCCCTCCTTCCCTCTCTCTGTCTTCCTCTATCCCTCCTTCCCTCTCTCTGTCTTCCTCTATCCCTCCTTCCCTCTCTCTGTCTTCCTCTATCCCTCCTTCCCTCTCTGTCTTCCTCTATCCCTCCTTCCTCGCTCTGTATTCCTCTATCCCTCCTTCCCTCTCTCTGTCTTCCTCTATCCCTCTTTCCTCTCTCTGTATTCCTCTATCCCTCCTTCCTCTCTTTCTGTCTTCCTCTATCACTCCTTCCCTCTCTCTGTCTTCCTCTATCCCTCCTTCCCTCTCTCTGTCTTCCTCTATCCCTCCTTCCCTCTCTCTGTCTTCCTCTATCCCTCCTTCCCTCTCTCTGTCTTCCTCTATCCCTCCTTCCTCTCTCTCTGTCTTCCTCTATCACTCCTTCCCTCTCTCTGTCTTCCTCTATCCCTCCTTCCCTCTCTCTGTCTTCCTCTATCCCTCCTTCCCTCTCTCTGTCTTCCTCTATCCCTCCTTCCCTCTCTCTGTCTTCCTCTATCCCTCCTTCCCTCTCTCTGTTTGCCTCTATCCCTCCTTCCCTCTCTCTGTCTTCCTCTATCCCTCCTTCCTCGCTCTGTATTCCTCTATCCCTCCTTCCCTCTCTCTGTCTTCCTCTATCCCTCCTTCCCTCTCTCTGTTTGCCTCTATCCCTCCTTCCTCTCTCTCTGTCTTCCTCTATCCCTCCTTCCCTCTCTCTGTCTGCCTCTATCCCTCCTTCCCTCTCTGTCTTCCTCTATCCCTCCTTCCCTCTCTCTGTATTCCTCTATCCCTCTTTCCCTCTCTCTGTCTTCCCCTATCCCTCCTTCCTCTCTCTCTGTCTTCCTCTATCCCTCCTTCCCTCTCTCTGTCTTCCCCTATCCCTCCTTCCCTCTCTCTGTTTGCCTCTATCCCTCCTTCCTCTCTCTCTGTTTTCCTCTATCCCTCCTTCCATCTCTGTCTTCCTCTATCCCTCCTTCCCTCTCTCTGTCTTCCTCTATCCCTCCTTCCCTCTCCTGTCTCCTCTATCCCTCCTTCCCTCTCTCTGTCTTCCTCTATCCCTCCTTCCTCTCTCTGTCTTCCTCTATCCCTCCTTCCCTCTCTCTGTCTTCCTCTATCCCTCCTTCCTCTCTCTCTGTCTTCCTCTATCCCTCCTTCCTCTCTCTCTGTCTTCCTCTATCCCTCCTTCCTCTCTCTCTGTCTTCCTCTATCCCTCCTTCCCTCTCTCTGTCTTCCTCTATCCCTCCTTCCTCTCTCTCTGTCTTCCTCTATCCCTCCTTCCCTCTCCTGTCTCCTCTCCTCCAGTACGAAGGCTGTGGGCAGGTACCACTCTCCGGTCCTGGTGGAGAAGTACAGGAGGCTGCTGCAGCTAAGAGAACAGCTCCTGCTGGACTGCCAGAGAGAGTGGACCAACTTCCTAGAGTATGGAAAACATGCATTCAGACACACGCAACGGCCACACACACACACACACACACACACAGTCACACACACACACACACACACACACACACACACACACACACACACACACACACACACACACACACACGCACACACCCTCTTTTCATTAAACTAGTTGCTACATTAATTACAGAGCTAAATCTATTCGACAATCAAGTTAAAGTATTTCGCTCAAAGCACTCTTGTGTTCAGCTGGGTTTTAGAGAAAAGCATAGCACGATCTTGGCCACTACTGTAGTTATAAATTATAGTATAGTATCCACCCTTGACAAAAGAAAACATCAAGCTGCCCTGTTTGTAGATCTGTCAAAGGCATTTGACACATGGTTGACCATTCTCTTCTGCTCGCCAACGAAAAATGTTCAATATATGCCTTCCCTAATTAATGCTCACAGTGCTCTCTCTCTCTCTCTCTCTCTCTCTCTCTCTCTCTCTCTCTCTCTCTCTCTCTCTCTCTCTCTCTCTCTCTCTCTCTCTCTCTCTGTCTCTGTCTCTGTCTCTGTCTCTGTCTCTGTCTCTCTCTCTCTGTCTCTGTCTCTGTCTCTCTCTTTCCAGTCAGTTTGGGGAGCACTATCACACCATGAAAAGGGCTATTAGTCACCTAGCAACCATGGACTGCCTTTTCTCATTGGCCGAGGTGGCTAAGCAGGGGAACTATTGCAGGTGATGTCTTCTCGTGATGAACATATTGCAGTATGTGTGTGTATGTGTGTGTGTGTGTGTGTGTGCGCGCCTGTGCCTGTATGTGTGTGTGCCTGTTCCTGTATGTGTGTGTGTGTGTGTGTGTGCGCGCGCGCCTGTGCCTGTATGTATGTGTCTGTGCCTGTTCCTGTTCCTGTGTGTCTGCCTGTTCCTGTGTGCCTGTTCTTGTGTGTGTGTGTGTGTGTGCGTGTGTGTGTCCTGCGTGGTGTTCTATAGTCTGAAACAGCCTGTGAGGAGGAGTGAACTGGGCTCAGCATGTTGGTTACAACACCAACATCTCTCCCACCCCCACTACAGCCTCTCTCCCTCCCTCTCCTCCCCCTCTATCTCTCTATCCCTCCCTCTCTCTCTATATATATATATTCCTCTACCCATCCCCTCAATCCCTGGCACTTTCTCTATCCCTCTATCCATCTTTCACCACAACCATAATCTCTCTCTTTCCTCCATGTGGTTATTCGTCATTGCTGTCCTCTCTGTCTTCATCTGGTGTCTCCTGCCCCTCGCTGTTATCCACTAGCTCAGTCTTTAGTACCAGATCCACAACAATATGATCAATTTGATCTGATATATTGTGATCCAGCTGAGAGAGAGAAGGAAAGAAAACATTTTTATAAAAAAAAGAAGAGCTGAAACAGAGCTGCCAATTTGTTTTACAAACGTATTGCACACTCTGTACTGTATCTTGCCTTACCTGCATTACTGCACAGAGGTATGGGGTAACACATACAAAACAACCATAAATACATTGACTATCCTACAAAAAAGAGCAATAAGAGTAATAAACGATGCAGGATATCAGGACCACACACACACACTGTTTCTACAATCACACATTTTGAAGTTCATTGATATGGTAAACTTTAAAACTCTGCAAGTTATGTACAAAGCAAGATAATCAATAATAATAATCAATTACCGGTAAATGTAAGAAGCACATTTCTGGATAAAGAGGGGGGATACAACCTCAGAGGACCATTGAACTTCAAAAAACCTGTGATGAAAACCAACCTGAAAATAATGTGTATCTCCTCTTACAGAGCCACCCTGTGGAATGGGCTAGACTCTGCTTCTCAAACTTTTTCTGTCAGGCCCCCCTTTGGCGGACCAAAATATTTTGCCCCCCCCCCCCTCGCCCCAACAAAATAGTAATTAAATGGGCCATGTTTAAATTGATTGAAATAACACCAATATCGTGACCTTTCAAATTGACAACACCTTCGCTCGCGAGAGCCACCTTGCCTCGCTGTGAAACAGAATGGTCAGCTCCCATCTCCTCACACAGCGCAGAGAACAGGCGCGCTTTCAGGGGTCGGGTTTTGATGAAATTTACCATGTTTATAACTTCTGTCAAAACCTCATTCAGCTCAGGGCTAAGCTGTCTTGACGCTAGCGTCTCTCTGTGAATTTACAGTGCATCCATTGCGTGTTTGGCGAGACCCCCTTGATGAGCGCCTGTAGCCCCCTCCTTTTCCCTGCCATGGCCTGCGCACCGTCAGAGCAAAAGCCCACACAGTTCTCCCATTTCAGTCCATGTTCTGTCAGGTAACTGTCAATAATTTTGAAGAGCTCATCAGCTGTCGCTCTGTTTTTGACATATTTGCAAAACAGCAGATCTTCACTCAGTGACTGGGAATTTACAAAGCGAACATAGGAAATAAGCAAACAGTCTTTATTGCTGTCAGTCTTTGACAAGGCAACACGCATGTCATCCTCAAGGCTCAACTTGGCCCTATATTTCGTTTTCAGAGCTGTCATGGATGAAAAGCCAGCTTCACACAGATATGTGGTGCTGAATGGTATCAACACCTTAACTGCTGCATCATGAGATACTTGGTACTCAGCACCACACTCTGAAACTAGCTCTCCAGGTGGTATCAGATGAGATTTAAATGAGTTCTTCCAAGAGTTTGGATGGAGATGTGTCAGGAAGCTTTGTCTCAATGTTGTCTGTAAAGTTTTTTTTTATCCAGAATAACTTGGTGATCCTTTTCTGTGTTTTATTAAATAATGATTTTCAGATTGAGAAATGGTCAAACGTATCAAAATATGGTATTTTCATGGAGAACAGTGCAGCTGCAACAGATAGCACTTTAGTGATAATTTTCTGTAATCCAAAAAAAAATATCAATTTATTTAATTTTTATTTAATTTTTAAATCTCAAGGCCCCCCCTGTCATGCCTCTGCGCCCCCCCTGGGGGGCGCGCCCCACACTTTGAGAAACACTGCCCTAACCCAACATTCACATTTTTGGCAGTTGTTAGAATGTTCAACACATTTGTACCACATGCACAAACCTGCTTGATTATTGCCCCAAATAACATGCAAGTTGGACAAAGTGGGTATGTCTGGAAAGAAGAGGCTTGTGGGTACCTATAAAACCAATGTTCACTCTGATATATTCATGTGAACGGCCAAGGGACCTTTTGGAAGATGAGCATGGCAGTTTTTTCTAGGCGAAAATTGAACATCATTTTTAATCATTGCCTGTTAAAACACCCTTCCCAACAGTTGGGCTTAATGACAATGATACCAATGGAAAGCTTAGCTTCTCTAGTTTACAGGGATACCAATACCTTTGTGTTCGCTCAAATATTGAGCACGCTATGGACCAAGATATTTATTAATGGGCAGAACCTTGATGGCGGCCATCTTGAAATCCATCATAATGACGTGGCCCCTACCCCAAAATGAAAGCTATGATGATGAGGAACACGTGGGAAAAATGTTGTGCTTTTGTCCGGCGCATCCACATCCTTCTCAAATCTGGTGCTAAGCCACCGCACTATGTGGCTTGGAACCTTCAATAGACCAGTAGTAGATGATCGCAATGTTCTAGGAGGCACATGGTTGACTAGAGAATTTGCAATGTAGCTTGGTCCTGTTTCATTTAGTGCTTTGTATATAAGGAGGAGGACCTTGAAATCAATTCTAAATGTTACCGGAAGCCAGTGTAGGTTAGCTAATACAGGACTGATGTGGTCTCTCCTCTTGGTTCTAGTTAGTAGCCTAGCTGCCGAGTTTTGAATGAGTTGGAGTCGTTCTGTGTTTTTTTTTGGGAGGCCAGTGAGGAGTGCATTACAGTCAAGTCGGCTTGAGATAAAGGCATGGATCCGTTTTTCAGCGTCTTTTTGATTTATAAACGGCCGTACCTTAGCTATGTTTCTAAGGTGGAAAAATTATGTTTTTGTCACCTTGTTGATGTGTGATTTAAAGCTTAGGTCTGAGTCTATTATAACACCAAGACTTGTAACTTCGGGTTTGATCCAAGGAGTAAGTTGCCCCATATTGCTCTGTAACATTTCTCTTTTTGTTATAAGACCGACTAGTAGGATTTCAGTTTTGCCCTCATTTAATTTTAGGAAGTTGTTCGTGATCCATTTGTTTATTGCTAAGAGACAGGCAGAAATGGAGTTTATAGCTGTCTGATCATTTGGTTCAGCGGAGATGTACAATTGTGTGTCATCTGCGTAACTATGGAAACATACATTGTGCTTTCTAAGGGCTTGTGTCCATAGCGGACGTTTTATGAGTTGTCAGCTCCTTCCTGTCATTCATTTCTATGCTACAGGCGTGACAGGCACGCTCCTCTTCCCAGCGCCGCGCCTCGCGTTTATGAGCTCTCGGCGGCAGCGTTTTTGGGCGGAGCGCTCCCAGCGCATAAAGTTGAAACTAGTTAAACTTTTGGAAAGGAGCACGCTCATCAAGGAAATCAACATCGTGGAAGGGGCGGAGCCGCGGCAGTCGCGAGACCCAGGAAAACGCTCTGAGCTTTTTTTCCCTTTTTTTCAAAGCGGTCCGCCTTTAAAAAAACGTCCGCTATGGACACAAGCCCTAATTATGTCTCTGTATAGTGAGAATAATAATGGACCAAGGCAGCTCCCCTGTGGAACTCCGAAGTAGGTGTCATGTTTCTCAGAAGAATGATCTCCAAGCCTGACGTAATATTTTCTCCCTTTGATATATGTTTTGAACCAGTTTAATACATAGTCAGAAAGACCAACTAACTTTTCTAGACGATTTATTAGGATATCATGGTCGATCGTGTCAAACGCTGCGCTTAGATCTAATAGTACGAGAATTGAGACTTTGTTTGCATCAGAGTTTATTCTGAGGTCACTAATTATTTTTGTAAGAGCAGTTTCAGTGCTATGGTGCGTTCTGAAGCCTGATTGAAATTCCTCCATGATGTTGTTTTCTTTAGGAAAGGAGTTTATTTGTATTGAGACCATTTTTACAAGTATCTTGCTGATGAATGGGAGGTTGGATATTGGCCTATAGTTGGTTAGTACATTACTGTCTAGTTTGGGTTTCTTTAGTAAGGGTCTTACGACAGCTGTTTTGAATGCGTCTTGGAAAATACCTGTCAGAAGCGATGTATTTATAATATTTAGGACATGACTTGCAATACTCTCGAATATTCGCTTGAAAAATGCTGTGGGTATAGGGTCAATACAGGAAGTGGAGGAGTTACATTCCATGACAGTTTTGTAAAGCTCAGTTGATGTAATGCAAGCAAACTTTCCTATGGTTACTTTTTCGCAGGGTTTGCTGATGGTGTCCATGTTTGTATCAGGACTAATGCTGGCTCTAATTGAAGTTATTTTGTTATTGAAGAATAATGCTAGTTCTTCACATTTTGATGCAGATGACTGTGGAGGGGTGGGGGCAGTGGTGAGTAGCTGGTCGATGGCTGAGAATAATATTCTAGAGTTTCCAACATTCTCTGTGATAATCTTAGAAAAATAGTCCTTTTTTGCCACTCATATTTCTTTGTTATAGGCAGTCATGGCTTCCTTATATATATGGCAGTTTACTGTGAGCTTGGTTTCCCTCCATTTTCGTTCAGCAGCTCTACAGATTCTCTTTGTCTGACTAACACTGCTATTATTTAACCATGGGGAGATTTTGTCACTTTACTTTCTTTTGCCTTTAATGGAGCGACAGCATCCAGTGTATATGATAGGGTGTTGTTGAGATTTTCAACCATGATGCAGTTTAAAGAACAGTTTAGGCTGGATGGTTCAGTTTGTCTTATGATGTTTTTTTTTTTTTTTTTTATACTTTTTTTTATTATTGCAAAACAAAAATGATTAAAAGTCAGTACTCAACACATAATGCATATTGAAACTTTCAGTCAAGGTGGTTAAAATACATGCAAGTACAGAAACAAGATAACAAAAATAGTCTATAATAACATTTTAACCGTATACAGTGTATATCCAGCGAAATTACAATTATATAAATGTTAGTATAGAATATACCCCTAATACCTATTTTCTAAAACCCTACACACATATGCTCCAGCTCGAACCCCCCCCCCTCCCGGACCCCCTCTTGGATAGTACCTCCATTATCCCTCACTCCTAACCAGACACTACCATTATAAGCTAGCTTTTATTCTCTCCACCACTTCTACCCACATTGACATTTTGGATTCATTGAGACCCAGAATTCTTGCTGTAGATATTTCTTGATATATCACATCGAGATATGTAAGAAACCAAACTTTCCGGCACATTTTTTCCGGTTGAAACCAGCGTGATGCGATCAGTCTCATGATGTTTGAGAACTTCTCTTCTGTGATGTCATCTAGTACTCTTCGCTTTACAACGGTTACCTTTTTTGTCTCTGTTAAGTTTAGGTTAGCATTGAAGAATACACAGTGATGGTCAGATATAGGTAATTCGATTACTGATACTTTATCAATGTTCAGCCTTGTTGTCATCACTAAGTCTAGGGTGTTACCATGTTGGTGAGTGGGTTCATTTACATGTTGTATAAGCTCAAAGCTGTCCAGTAGGTTGGTAAGCTCAATAGCCTTGGGGTCGTTCTTCTTATTTATATGAATATTCAGATTTCCATGTATGATTAATCTTTCACATCTAAGGATACCGACTGAGATTAGCTCTGAGAATTCCTGCAGAAATATTGATGAGTATTTTGGTGGCCGGTACAATGTGATGATGAGCAAAGACAGTTCAGCTTTGAGCTCAATAGCAAGATATTCAAATGATGTAAATTCACCCATGTCAATGTCATTACATACAAACGATGTAGATAAAATAGCGGCAAGCCCTCCCCCTTTTCTATTTTGTCTGACCGATTGATAATACTTATAATTTGGAGGGCAGGCTTCTATCAGCGTTGTTGCACCAGTAATGTCATTTAGCCAGGTCTCGACTAGGAACATGCATTGCAAATTCTTTTCAGTTATCAGATCATTGATTAAGAAAGATTTGTTGCTCAATGATCTAACATTCAGAAGGGCCATTGTCAGTGATTTTGTGATGGGGGGTGTGGCCGGCCTTGGCTGAGCGTTGATGGGTCTGAGGTTGCTAAGTGTTACAGTACGAGTCAGGCATTTCTTCTTGAGTCTGATAGTAGTGAGAACAGGAACAGCATGGTTTGTCATTGGAACAAATTGATAGCAGTAGTTTGGGTGTGATGTGGGGGGCGTGGTGGACGTTTCGGCGGTTGCAGTTGCGGGCTGTCGAGGAAAGATGGCGGAATAGTTCTTTTGTGATGTTTTGGAGATGCCTGGCTGTAAATCCGACCAGCATTTACCAGTTTGACCATTTTTGTCGTGAAAGGCAGGTGGGGGGAGATGAGGGGGGAAAGGGTGCCTGGTAATTTGGTGATGACATGGCAAGAGGGAGGGGCGAGGAGGAGAGTGACACAAGGGAGGAAAGATGGGGGGAGGGGCGCCCTGCGTTTTAGGGTTGTTGATGGGAGGGGGATCCCCGATCAAGAGGGAGGGGGGAGGAGGAGAGTGACACGGGGGGAAAGGCTGGGGGGGAGGGGCGATGGTGAACGCCGATATACTGCCTTGACGTCGATACGGGGGAGCTGGTGGGAGCGCTGTTAGTTCTGCTGTAATCCTGTGGCTGTCCTCCACGATCCGATCCAGTCATTCCGACCCCTCAGCAATCAGCTTGCTTTGTATGTCCAACGATAGCGATTCTATCGTCTTGACGTCATCAGAGTTAGGTTGTGTTATTGTACTGTCTGTCTTAGAGCTTGTTGCAAGGCCGTTGTCGATGGAGTAGAAAATGTGGGAAGTGAACATTTTTCCTCTATCTGTTCAGAGAAAATCCATTCTATTGGAACAACTGTTCACGTCTCCAGAACATGTCGACGTTTGCAATGTAATTGACATTGTGTAGCACACAAGCAGTTGAGAGCCATTTGTTTAGCTGGAGAAGTCTGCTGAATCTTTCAGTCAATTTAGAGACTGTTGGCAAGGGGCCACTGATGTGCGATTCAATGTTTGTGGAATCCAGCATTTTCAGCAATTCAATAAAATCACATTTCAGATTTTCAGACTGTCGATTTCAAGTTTCAAGTTCAAGTTTCAAGTTTCTTTAATACTAGTCATACAGAAGTACAGAATACTTTTATACAAAATGCTTCTTACTGTTACGCTCCAGAGACTGTGCTAGACAAGATAAGTATGAAATAACATAGTATAGCATGTAAATTAGAAGTAAAAAATGAGGTCACAGTGTTCAGTATAGACATATGTACAATGTTCGATGCAGAATAGACGTAACTGAGTTACCATATAATATACAATATACTATGCAGTGTACTAATATACAATACTATATAGTGCAAAGCAGAAATGGGATGAGGTACAATTTAGGTACAATTTACAGTAAGGTGTACGAGTTGTAGTGCAAATCCTTTATCAATAAATATAAAGTGTGTTTAGGTGATCTAAAGTGTGGAGAGTGGGTGCTGCAGTGTGTTGTTTGTTTAAAGTGAGTGTGTGCGTGTGGATGTGTGTGCTGTGTGCATTTGATGGTTGTTGTATAGTGTTTATTGTTCGTTGAGCAGCCTGATGGCCTGGGGATAGAAGCTTCTTCTGAGTCTTTCTGTGCTCGCCTTGAGACTCCGGTATCGCTTGCCTGACCGCAGCAGTTCAAAGAGGCAGTTGTTCGGGTGGCTGGAGTCCTTGATGATTCTCTTAGCCTTACCCCTGCACCGCTTGTTGTAAATGTTCTGGAGGGTGGGGAGCCCCCCTCCAATTGTGCGTTCGGCTGAACGTGTCACTCTTTGTAGTCTGCTTCGGTCTTGTGCAGTGCTATTCCCAAACCAGGAGGTGATGTTGCCAGTCAGGATGCTCTCTATTGTACATGAGTAGAAGTTCTTAAGGATCTTCTGACTGACTTGGAACTTCCTTAGGCGCCTGAGGAAGTAGAGGCGTTGTCGTGCCTTCTTCACAACACTGTCGATGTGTGTGGTCCATGTCAAGTCCTCGGATATGTGGGCTCCGAGGTACTTAAAGCTGTTCACTCTCTCAACCGGTGCCCCGTCGATGCTGAGGGGGCTGTAGTCCTTGACCCCCGACCTCCTGAAGTCCACAATCATCTCCTTTGTTTTGCTGACGTTCAGGGAGAGGCTGTTCTCCTGGCACCATCCCGCCAGGACCTTGACCTCTTCCAGGTAGGCCCTCTCGTCGTTTGCAGAGACCAGGCCCACCACTACTGTGTCGTCAGCAAATTTGATGATTGTGTTGTTACTCCGCTGAGCCACACAGTCGTGTGTGTACAGGGAGTAGAGGAGGGGACTCAGAATACAGCCCTGGGGGGCCCCTATGTTGAGGGTGATGGATGAGGAGGTGCAGTTGCCTGCTCTCACCACCTGGGGTCTGCCCGTCAGGAAGTCCAAGACCCACTGGCAGAGGTCATAGTTCAAGCCCAGGTCCCTGAGCTTGGCTATGAGTTTGGAGGGGACTATGGTATTGAATGCCGAGCTGTAGTCGATGAATAGCATTCTCACATAGTTCCCCTTCCTCTTGTCCAGGTGTGATGCTGCTGTGTGCAGCACATGGCCTATGGCGTCCTCCGTGGACCTGTTGGGACGGTATGCAAATTGCAGGGGGTCCAGGTTGATGGGGAGGGAGGAGCAGATGTAGCCCTTCACTAGCTTCTCAAAGCACTTCATGGCTATGGAGGTTTGAGCTACAGGGCGGTAGTCGTTGAGGCAAGCAGGCTTGGATTTTTTAGGTACAGGGATGATAGTGGACTTCTTCAGACAGGTGGGGATGACAGCCTGTTCTAAGGACAGGTTAAATATGTCAGTGAATACCGGGGCCAGTTGGTCGGCACAGACTTTTAGGACGCGGCCGGGGATGCCGTCCGGTCCTGCTGCCTTCCTGATATTCACTTTTTTAAAGGTCCGCCTCACCTCATGCTCGGTTACCCTGAACACTGAGTCTCCATCAGCAGACCCCCCCCCCCCCCCAAACCTCCCTCTCTTAGGGCAGGGGTTCCCCAATTGGGGGTCGCGAGCCGCCGTGGGGAGGGGGTCGCCAGATTTTTTTTTATTTAATTTTTTTTAATCCAAAGAAAACAAATTTTTTTACATTATTTTTATGCAGTCAGGCCACTGAACTTAGAAGCAGGCCAGGCCAGTGTTTCTAGTTGCAGCAGCGCAATCGTTAGATAACCTAGATGGGGAACAACCAGGAGATCACTGCAACTCACACAAGTTGGAGAACTATCTCTCTCTCTCTCTCTTGCTCTCACACACACACACAAAGGGAGCCGCATGTGATTGGTGGAGGCGGGACCCTTACAAAAAACTGTTGTTGCTAATCATTGACACATGCTAGCCTGTAATAACCCCCCCCCAGAAAAATCTACTTTGCATTTGATATATTGCAAATATATGCCATCACACACACTGGCATTTAAAGGGTTAGAATTATAAAATGAATATGTGGTGTTATGATCAGGGCTGAAGTTGAATAAAAGATTGTATTTTTTTCAATCTGACATTACAAAAAAACTAAAAATCCATCCAAATCAGTGTTGTTGCTAATCATATCATACATATGCTAGCCTGTTTTTTAACAATAATTTGCGATGCCATCACAAACACTGGCATTTAAAGGGTACAAATAAAAAAAAATCCTGCACCAGAATGCAGGAAATGAAGTCTTTGTAACAAAAAAAATCCTGGTGGGGGACCCCCAGACCATAGATATCTATAGAACACTAGATAGCTTAAGGAGGAGTCACCAGCGTCACTGAACCGCCGCCATCTTGCCCCAGTCAGCCTTGAGTGAGAGTGAGTGAGCTGCACAGACAAAAATACTCATAACTCGCTGAAATATTGACGGATTTACAAACGGGTTGGTTTGCTATAAACATCAAAGATGTAGTTATGATACTGCATACTTGATACATGTTTTTTTTTACAAACCGCTTGAATCATAGCCACGTTAATAATGCTTGTAATAAACCAAACCGTTTGTAAATCCGTCAATATTTCAGCGAGTTATGAGTATTTTTGTCTGTGCAGCTCACTCACTCTCACTCAAGGCTGACTGGGGTACTGTAAGATGGCGGCGGTTCAGTGACGTCGCTCTCCATTGGCCGGCAGCGCGGGTAAGCTATCTAGTGCTTCTATATATATCTATGCCCCAGACCCCCTGCTTAAAAAGTGGCCTGACTGGGGCTATATTTTGCACTATATTTCCTGGCCTGAATGATTTCCCCAGTCCGGCCCTGGTTAAAAGCCTCCAATGCTTATTAGTGTGTGTGCGCGTTTGAACGTTTGCATGTTTCAACCATACATTTCCATTTATGGTCGCGGCTCTCTGACACCGTTATTTGGGGGTCGCGGCCTGAAAAGTTTGGGAACCCCTGTTCACAGTTCAAGGCCTGGGTCCCTTTCCACTATTTTTGCATTATCATTAGCTACATTAGCCATTTTAGCTGGTTGCCTTGTTGATAAAGAGGGCCAGCCAGTTGCTGAGTTTATTTCTGGGCGCTTGATATTTGCCGTGTCAGGCATCGTAATTCTGCCAGGGATAGATTTATTTTTTGGCTTTGCCCCATGCCTATTCCAGAGGGCATTTTCATTACCGACAGTGTCACTTAGCTGGTGGGGTTTGTTGTCCTTCGCTGGTAGCTTCACAACTGGAGTCCATTGGATTGTCGAGTCAGAACTCTGGAAGCGCATCCTCGTTTCTAGCAGTGCAATCTTCTTTAGGTGCCCACAGCAGTCTGGGCATGGAGACATACTGTGTGTGTTCGGCTCGGCTAGGCTAGGCTAAACACTTAGCTGGTGATGGTGGGCCTTGTTGTCCTTCGCTTCACAACCGGGGTCTAGGGTACTGTCTCTTTATGAAATATCCTCGCCTTCAGCAGTGCAATCCTCTCTCCAGGTGCAGACACAATATTTTGTGTTTAGACAAGACAGAGACTCCCTTCACCTCCCTTCGTCTCCCTTCGCCCACGGAGAGATTCTGTTACGCTAGTCTTTTCGACTATGGTCATAAATCGAAGTAATATAGATTAAAAGTTCAGAGAAGTACCATCATAGGAACTGGAAGTTAACGTACTGAGTATTTAGAGTTGAAGGGTTATAATCAATCATTAATTATAACGCTAAGGTAGCGATAGGGCAGAGCGACAGGAAAAAGCGTCCGACAGCAGGAAAGCAGGAAGCATGAACAATCTCAGAATCAGAAATCAGAATCAGAAAGGTCTTTATTGCCAAGTAGTTTACACATACAAGGAATTTGATTTGATCTATATACTAATCCAAACCGTATCATTACACCCTTATCATCAACCCTCACTCTCCCCTCGTGTTTCCCACTTTATGCATATGTTTTTATTTATCCATGGGTGTAGATGTATGGGCAGTGTGTGTGTGTGTGTGTGTCTATACACTCTCTGCGAGACCATGTCAGTCTGCCTGACAGAGTGTGTTCTCCACGGCAGGCCAGAGGTGGGCGAAACACGTCAGATCGTGATTAAAGATGGCAGACATCCCACCATAGATCTATTGATGGGAGAGGACCACCAGTATGTACCCAACGACACTGAGCTAGAGGTATAGACTCACTCACCAGTATGTACCCAACGACACTGAGCCTCACTCACTCATTCACTCATTCATTCACTCACTCTCTCACACACACAGATTCACTCGCTCACTCACTCTCTCACACACAGATTCACTCGCTCACTCACTCACACACACACACACACACACACACACACACACACACACACACACACACACACACACACACACACACACACACACACACACACACACACACAGAGATTCACTCGCTCGCTCACTCACTCACTCACTTATTTAAAGTTGGGCAAACAAAACACACACACAATACACGCACAGTTCCTCACTCTGTGTGGGAGTGGGGTGTAGATTAATCTGCAACGGAGGCAGAAGCCAATAGGAAAAGTCTCCAATCTGCCACCCACCCAATCAGCTCTACATGAACATGTCTTCTTCTCTCTGTCTCTTCCTCCCTCTCCTCTGTATAGCCATCATTATTCTATATGAGGTCTGAAACTATGTTTACACAGCACCATACTAAAACTCCTCTCCTCTTGTCTCCTCTCGTCTCCTCTCCTCTTCCCTTCTCCTCTCCTCCTCTCTTCTCCTCTCCTCTCCGCTCCTCTCCTCTCCTCTCTTCTCCCCTCCTCTTGTCTCCTCTCCTCTTGTCTCCTCTCCTCTCTTCTCCTCTCCTCTCTCCTCCTCTCTCCTCCTCTCCTCTCCTCTCCTGTGCAGGGTGATGGGAGGAGGACCATGATAGTAACAGGTCCTAACATGGGTGGCAAGAGTTCATATATCCGCCAGGTGGCGCTGGTCTGTGTCATGGCCCAGATGGGCTCCTACGTCCCTGCTGCTGAGGCCCGGCTGGGCATACTGGATGGCATTCACACCAGGTATGAACCAATTCACATACTACAAGCAAGGAACACCGAGATGGCAGATACATGTGTGGAAGTTTTCCTCTGAGGCCTCTGTTCACCCTCCCCCCTTTACCCACATTGACTGCAGCTGGTGTGAGCTGGGTAGTGTAGTTTTATGAAATTTCGAAAGCCCTGGGACTCCTCTTTCTTAGGACGCCGTCATATCCTCGCATCTAAATCATCCGGTTTCCGATGCAATGCGCAAGATATTTATAAGTGTCTTGCTCAAGGACACTTTGACATGCTGCTGGGAGAATCTGGAATTGAACCAGGAACCTTCAATTTACCAGACAACCGCTGAGCCACTGTCACCTCCCACACACACGCACACACGCACGCACGCACGCACACACACACACACACGCAGATGCACACACACACAGGGATGACAGCTGAGAGATGTCTAAAGCTTTCTCTCCATTCCGTAGTGAACATGACATCACAAGCTAAGTACTACAACAGACCTGCTTTTCACATTCCCCCCCTCTCTCCTTAAAAACTTGAGGACAATCAAGAATCCAGGGCCATTGCTACAGCTGTGTTTAGCTTAGAAATATGAGAACCCCTCTCCCTTCCTCCTCTTTCTTTCACTCTTTCTTTCTCTCCATCGACCACAAGTCGTCGGCCCTTCTACTCACGGCTGTGTCAGCGTATGCAAGTGGTCAGTGCACTCACAGAAAGATGTAACACTGGAAACTTTATTTCTAGGACCTACACGGTCACGTTAATCTGTGATGATGATCCCATTGTGTTAGTCTGTTGCCTCAGGGAAGTGCTGTAGGCGAACCGGAGAGTTGATTGACAATAATCCGACTCTGTAGCTCAATGGGTGGCACTCTGAGCAGGGCACTACCACTGCCAGGGTTAGGGGTTTGATTCTCCCTGGAGCCATGTAAACATATATGCATTTTGTACTAGAAAATGGAAAAGTAGGAAAGTATAGGAAAGTGCTATAGGTCTCTGACAACAAGGCCACCTAATCATCACTCCCCCTGATATCAATCCCTGTCTCCTGAGCCGTTCAGCCAGTGTAGTGTGATGTGTGCCTGGTGCCAGTGTATGGCAGCCATTGAGCCTGTCGCCCAAGGTTGGGTGCTACCAGTGGTGGTGAATTGTAGGGGTACAATTCAGCTGTCTGGGTCATATATATGATGAGCAGGTGCCTTGTATATTAACTTCATCGATTTTAAGAAGGCATTTGACAGCATTCATCGCGAGAGCCTATGGAAGATCCTAAGGGCATATGGAATACCTTCCAAAATGGTCAACATCATTGGAAAATTCTATGAACATTTTGAATGCAGTGTCATCCTTGATAACACCTTGACAGAGTCATTTCCCATTAAATCTGGAGTAAGACAAGGCTGCATCCTCTCCCCTATTCTGTTCCTGATTACCATCGACTGGGTTATGCGTCAAACTACATCAGACCGTCCCCGTGGAATCCAATGGACCCTGTTCTCCTTTATGGAAGACCTTGACTATGCAGACGATCTGGCAGTCATGTCATCCACTCGTAGCCACCTCCAGGAGAAGTCTGACCGGCTAAGCAATTATGCAAAGCGAACTGGTCTCTACATCAACCAGAAAAAGACCCAGGTGATGTGCATCAATGCCCCAACAGCACCTCCAATCACCATTGATGGAGAGGCATTGGAATGTGTAGAAGACTTTACATATCTCGGAAGCCTCATAAGCAGTGAAAGTGGAACGCAAAAAGACATCAAGACGTGTCTCAACAAAGCAAGAGGTGCTTTCAGCCAACTTCGCAACATCTGGAAGTCTAAACAATATAGCCTTAAAACCAAACTCAGGCTCTACAACAGCAATGCTAAGTCTGTCCTGCTATATGGCTCCGAGTGCTGGAGAGTAACAAAACAGGATATGAGAAAGGTTGACCTCTTTCACAATAGCTGCTTACGTAGGATCTGCAACATCTTTTGGCCAAATAGAATCTCGAATGAGGAACTTTATAAGACAGGTAGCTTGCATATGTCCCTTGAGATAAGGAGACGGAGGTTAAGATGGCTCGGCCATGTATTGAGGATGCCCAATGAAAGGTTACCCAAAGTTGCCTTGAGATGGACCCCAGTTGGGAAGAGAAAGAGGGGTAGACCAAAGAACACCTGGCGAAGGACAGTGATGATGGAGCTGAAGGAGATGGGTCTTTCCTGGGACGAAGCGCAGGCCAAAGCACGAGACAGGATTCAGTGGCAGTGTATGATTGCGGCCTTATGCCCCAACCGGGACGAAGAGGATAAGTAAGTAAGTAAGGTGCTCAGGAAGGCGTCATCGATTAAAGCGGACAGCTCTCACCCCCTAAATCCGGAGTATCAATTATTGCCTTCGGGCCAACGTTTGGTGTCCCCTGCAGCTAAAAAAAATAGATACAAATTCTCATTTATACCTACCTCCATTCGTGCCATCAATGGAGGAGGCAGGAGAGGGCGGCTTTGAGGTGGGTGGGTGGGTGGGTGGCGGGATGGTTGTGGTTGCTTGTTTGACTGTTGTCATGATCTGATCCTGTGACCATGTACTGTACATGTCTGTCTGTGTTCTTCTTGTTATGTATGTTTGCTGTTTTCTTTTTTTTAGCTCCTATTTATCTGCTGTAACATGAATTGCCCAGTTTGGTACATACCAATAAACTTGACCTTGACCTATATAAATGTAATAAATTATTATTATTATAGAAATGCAGCCGTTCATTGTTCTGTTACAGTCCCTACTGTACCTCTACAAGCCCTCTGATAATAAGCCAATGTTGAAGTGATTTTGTTTAGTTTTTCTGGCGATGATTATTCTCATTATTATGAGGCTATAGCTTTAGTAGTACGCTCCACATGTATTTTCCAGTGCAGAGTCTGCTGACTACATGGTAGTGAGGTATTTAGTCCGATACACAGGGTTCACCGTTGCTCTGTCTTTACTACACTATGTAATTAGGGCTAATGGCTTGCAGATGTGTGTAATTGTCTGTTTTGCACGCTTAAGCATGTTCTTGTGTTTTTTTAACCCACTTGGGGCATTAGCCGTCAGCATATCACAATTCAGAGTGTGTGTGATTGTGTATGTGTATGAGTCTCTGTATATGTATCTCTCTGTGCGTGTGTGTGTATGAGTGTGTGCGAATGTGTGTTGGGGGGAGATTTATAGGCGTTGCAATGTAATGTGAAGGTGTACAGTAGACTCGCTTCAGACATTCATAGAGCTGGGCGTCGAACGAACAGGCGTTCAGTTTCAATAGATCTGCCATGTCTGCACAAAGGCCCCCGTAGGAACGCCAGAGCATCGACCAACGTTAATTTTGTCGGAGGTTTTGAGTTTTTGAATATCACGAACCTGATATGGAATCTCTGAGCCTGCTGGTTGTGTGTGTGTGTGTGTGTGTGTGTGTGTGTGTGTGTGTGTGTGTGTGTGTGTGTGTGTGTGTGTGTGTGTGTGTGTGTGTGTGTGTGTGTGTGTGTGTGTGTGTGTGTGTGTGTGTGTGTGTGTGTGTGTGTGTGTGTGTGTGTGTGTGTGTGTGTGTGTGTGTGTGTGTGTGTGTGTGTGCGCGTGCGCCATCCAAGCGGTGTCTGATTGGGGTCGGAGGTTAGTTGTTCTCACTTCCCTTCAGAGCGATGCAACCTAGTGGTAATTAACAGCTGGAGAGAGGACTTTCACACACACACACACAGACAGACGGACACTCTCTATCGCTCCATTCTCCCCATCTCTCCTCCTCATCTCAGAAGCGTCTTTATTTCGAACAGTTCTGCCTCTCAGCACTACTGTGTAACAGAGCGGCTTTAACCTGCCTGGTAAAAGTGTGCCTGTCCCTTTATGGCTGTCAATTACGGATGCGCTCATATGGGCTCTGATAGCGGACGTGAGACAGGGAGACGTGAGACGTGAGATGTGAGACGTGAGAGGAGTCATCGCGGAAGTGAGAGCGGTGAGTGGATGTTGTTTCACTGAAGGAAGACGTGCAGCCGATATAAAGAGCAAGGAGAACGTGAACCGTATTTAGATAACGTTGAAAACGCGCAAGTAAACCTTACCTGACACGGGATGGATGACCAACGTGGATAGTCCGGATGTCTACGACCTGATCATCTTCACCCAACGCGAACTTCGGTGCGGTAGGGTACACGCTGCACTGTTTGTTTGCTCCTGTTCCGAGGCTGTGACGCAAGCGTCTCCGACTCCAACATTCCCCTCTCCAGGCTTCCCACCGGCGGCTACACATAGCCGACCCCTCTCTCTCTCCCTGCACTCTCCAGCCCCAGGCCAAACGCCCCTCTCTCTCTCTCTCTACACCCTCCAACCCCAAGCCAAACACCTCTCTCTCTCTCTCTGCACCCTCCAGCCCCAAGCCAAACGCCCCTCTCTTTCCCCTGCTCTCGCATCACACACACACACACACACACACACACACACACACACACACATATTTTCTTTAGAGACTTTCTATTTTTTCATTCATTCGCTCAGTTGCGTTGCGGCCATCACAAACTCTTGAAAGTCGGAACTATTGGCAAACGCATATACCTGTTCACGAAATGAACTGACCTGAGTGAACGGACTGGTTTATGGGAGTTTAATCACAGGCTGGTCTGAAAATGAATTGTTTTGTGTTATGAAATGTTTGCTTATGATTTTGACTTTAATCCAATACATGGACATTTTGACTCTGAATTGAGGATGACTCTTGAGTGTTTCTTTGTTAGCAAACTAACCTAGGATTTAGCTTGCCCATTAGTCCAGGCCTACTATTAATCAAATTATTATATTATTTGTCTATTATGTGGTACAGTCTTATGCCGGAGCTATAGGCCTAATTAATCAAATCAAAAAGGTAATTTGATCTTCATTGGCAGGGTTTGGCCCTGTCTGGCGCCCAACGGTAAATGTTATAGGCACTATAAGTGGACACCGCTACAACTGTGAAGAGGAGATAGAGGAGGAGATTTATCTTCATAATAAACCCACGATCAATTCACCACTCCAGCTCCATAACATGGACACAATGCTTCGTTTTGTGTGAGTGAGAGTGAGACTGTTGAGCTTGCACACATGTGTGGTCAGTGAGTGAGTGTGTGTGTGTGTGTGTGCGCATCAATAGAACTCTTTTGTGTGCGTGCCTGTGCAGGTGTATATGTAGCAGAGTGTTTGTGTGTGTTATGACAGAGTTAATACAGTGTCACCAGGGTGTAATGAGAGGGGGAGTGGGGAGTAATGAGGTGGTGTGTAGGTGTCTAATGCAATATCCTGTCTGATCCACATGATTGATTATCAGTGAGGATAAAGTGACAAATCAGGAAAGGAGTTGAAACTGAAGCCTCATGCCGCTCTCTGTCTCATGTCTCTCTCGGTCTCATGTCTCTCCCTCTCATGTCTCTCTGTCTCATGTCTCTCTCTGACTCATGTCTCAGTCTCATGTCTCTCTGTCTCATGTCTCTCTCTGACTCATGTCTCTCCCTCTTATGTCTCTCTGTCTCATGTCTCTCTCTGACTCATGTCTCAGTCTCATGTCTCTCTGTCTCATGTCTCTCTCTGACTCATGTCTCAGTCTCATGTCTCTGTCTCATGTCTCTCTCTGACTTATGTCTCTCCCTCTTATGTCTCTCTGTCTCATGTCTCTCTCTGACTCATGTCTCAGTCTCATGTCTCTCTGTCTCATGTCTCTCTGTCTCGTGTGTAGGGATGAAAATTGCTAAGATTTTATCGATACTGTAACTGAGTGGTACAATTCCCTGACTGTATTGATAAGTATGGTATCATTAAACCACTACCGCTTTATGTACTTTAATTACTGGCCATACAGTACATGATATATATATATATAATGAACACTTCCCACAATGAATCGGTTCTACACAAAGTTGTCTTTAAGTATTTATTGCAGCAAAAGGTACATAATATACTTATCTATTATACTTTGGATGCGCTTATAAGGCAAAGGAATGTGCGTAGGCAAATCAATAATGAATGTCCATTCTCTGGTTACGCAGGAGGTAATTATACAACCTGAATCTTAGGGAATTATATCTATGGTACACTAGTAATATATAGCAGGAGATACTGAAGGGTCCCCCTGGTTGTAAGCCAGCAGGGGTAGAGGATCTGTCGGTAGTAGAGAGTCTGGTCAACGATGACTAAGGAGACTCCAAGTACAGGAGACGGTGCAATAGTCTCTTGATCCACAGACGAATACAGCTGTTCTCCGTAGACTGTAGCTCCACAGTGAAGAAAGCTAGCCGGCCTCAGGCTCTCTGAGGCGCGGACTCGACTTGGCTCCTCACAGGGTAAATCCAACACGTGTAGGCGTCGGCGATTCTCCGCTCCATAAATCACAGGACCAAAACAAATATAATCCAGCCGCAAAGGGCTATGTAGTCGTCGGGTAGATTAATCCAGTGTACATGTCCACACGGTTCTCGTCTAGGTCTCCTCGGGTGAAAGCGCCATGAAAGCAGCCCAGCCTGGATAAGCACTCTAGCTGATACGAGGAAGCGTTGGTGATGCTGGTCACTGTAGAACTTTAGCCGCACGATACACTATACACAAATAGACTATTACTGACTTAATAGAAATATGTCGCACTCGACGGTATAGCGCCAAACTCTGACAATTCAGTTATTAATTCGCACGCGGTCTCAATGCTCTATTTTGGGGCCAAACAGGCCATACTTCACCGCACGGAGTATCGTGGGTGAGGCTTCAACTTATTGGGTAACTCTTGACTTCTGACTAAGTGCTTCTGTATTCACCTGCGCCATATTTATATGCACGGCGAACAAACTAGTGCCAACCTCATTTCTGTCTCGTAGCCCTGGGCAAGGCCGGGCATGTCCAGACATGTCTTGACGGTGACTTTGAACCTGACTCCGGAGGCATGGCTCTGGCGCCTGTGGACCGCTGTCCAATAGGAGAATGAAATATTATGGTCTGTAATAGGCTAAAGGGATATTCCGTGTATATGTACAAGGAATATACAAGGGATATCAAACGATATACAAATACTATGCAATATATATCAATCAATATATATATATATTCGGTTTAATCTGATCCTTTGTAACAGCCGCCCCCTAATTAGTCCCACCTAATTAGCTAAGCAGAGACAGATTAACTGCACTGTCCACTACTCAATGTCTGTTGTGAGGAGTCGGGCAGTTCACAAAGTCATGGGGTCATGGTCGTCATCGATAGTATCGGGGAGCCTTGGCAGTTCTATTAGCCTCGCCACGGGTCGGGTGTAGATCCGTCCTTGGACGAGCACTTCGGCTGCTCGGACCTTTCCGTCGGCACCGGTGATCACTTTGCTTACGCGGCCAGCCGGCCACATAGCTCGGGGTAGTGACTGGTCGATAATCATGACGACTGTTCCTTCTGTCAAATTGTCTCTCTCTTTCACCCATTTCTGGCGGGTCTGTAGAGACGGTAGATAGTGGAGTAGGAAGCTGTTCCAAAACTTGTCAGCCAATACTTGACTGTACCTCCACATTCTTCGGCCGTTCGCTTCTTCAGGCCTGTACATTGTCTGTGGTAGCGCGGGGTCCAGCCGCCCCATCAAGAGTGTGTTGGGGGTGACTGGGTCGACATCTGCTACATCACTTGAGACGTAACCGAGGGGCTTTGAGTTCAATACTCCCTCGATCTCCGTGAGGACTGTCATTAGGACTTCTTCCGCCACGGTCTGGGCCCCAAGCACGGCGTACAGGGCTGTCTTTATTGAACGTACTTCTCGTTCCCAAGTTCCACCGAAGTGAGGTGCGTTCGGGGGATTAAACTGGAAGTCAATCTGGGATGGAGCGAGGTGGGTCTTAAGTTCTGGGCCCATAGCTTGGAAGCTCTCTCTCAGCTCTCTTTCTCCGCCTTTGAAGTTTGTCCCGTGATCAGACAATAATATAGACGGTTTGCCTTTCCGCGATGTGAATCTTCGGAAGGCCATAAGGAATGAGTCTGTGCTCATGGTTGGAAGGAGTTCTATATGCATCGCTCGGGTGGTCATGCATTTGAATACAATACCCCACCGCTTCTCGGTTCCTCTTCCTTTCTTTATATACAGCGGGCCGAAACAGTCCATACCAGTGGAGTGAAAAGGCTTGTCGCCGAGTCGGAGGCGACAGGGAGGTAGGTCAGCCATCCGGGGTATACTGGGCTGCGCTCGCCACTTACGACAGTCTAGACAGGTTCGCTGGAAGCACCACACTGCTTCTCTCCCTTGCAGTATCCAATAACGACGTCTGATCTCCGCGAAGACTCTCTCTGCCCCGGCGTGATGCACATCCTCGTCGTATTTCTTTATGATCAGCTCTGTGACCTTGTGTCGGCTGTTTAAGACTATCGGGTACTTGACGTCATCCGGTAAGTCTGGAGCTCTCCGCAGACGACCACCCACTCTGATGAGACCATGGGCGTCGCTCTCGGGGGCTAGGTGGAGCAGTCTGCTGTCTGATGGGACGGGCTTTGCTCCCTGTAGACAGTCTAGCTCATCGGGGAACGAGTCTCTCTGGGCTCGTTGTAGTAGAAGAAGTTCTGCTTCTTCGTAGTCAGCTGCTGTAATGTCAGTAGTGAGCTGAACCTCTGGGTGGTGCCACAGGAATGTCTTTAGCTGCGCACTCTCTAGGGTGAGGCAATCGTCTATGTCGGGGTCTGTGGAGACGAGTGTGTTCAATCCACAGAACATAGATTTCTTGTTTTCGGCCTCCTCTTTACTCGCTTCCCGTGGGGTGGGTGTAGGCCACTCTTCTTCCGGGAGCTTGAGGAACTCTGGCCCGTCACTGTATAGGTTGTGACGGGTGAGGTCATCCAGGGACATTCCCCGGGTGATGACGTCAGCTGGGTTGTGTTTTGTGTCCACATACCTCCAGCTTGCTACTTCTGTTAAATCTTGAATCTCTGTGACTCTGACTCCCACGAAGACCTTGTATCTGCACGAATCAGACCGGATCCATGTGAGTACTGTCGTGGAGTCTGACCACAAGATTGTTCTTTGCACCGGAATGGTGAGTTCACGTTGGATTAACGTGGCGAGTTGCGCTTCTGCTAGGGCTGCGCAGAGCTCTAGACGCGGGATAGATTGTTGCTTTCGTGGGGCTATTCTTGAGCGAGCCAGGATGAAAGCAGTATGTATTTCTCCTCCCTCCTCTCGGGCACGCAAGTAGGCCACCGAACCGTAGGCTACTTCGGAGGCGTCGCTGAAGACGTGCAGGTCCATCTGGCACGTCTCCGACCTCACTGTGGGTGGGAAGTAGCTGCGGCGTATGTTGACACCTGGGAGTGAGCTGAGTTCCGTCTCCCACTCTCTCCATGTGGATGCAAGGTGTTCGGGTATGGGGTCGTCCCAGCCCTGGTCCTTGTCCCATAACGCTCTTACAATCATCTTTGCCCTGGTGGTGTAAGGTAGAATACATCCCAACGGGTCATATTGTCTGGCGAGTGTTCTGTATACACTCCGTCTGGTGGTCGGTAGTGCAGTCGACCTTTCCTGCTCCTTGGTCAGGGGTGTGTGTTTATAATGGAGCGAGTCTGTTTTGAAGCGCCAGACTAGTCCTAATGTCATTTCTTGGGCTTCTCCTGGGATGGTCGCCATCCAGGTCTCGCTGCTTGCTGCCTTGTCCTCGGGGGAGAGGCTGCGCAATACTTGCGGGTCGCTGCTGGCCCACTGCCTGAGATCAAAGCCGCCTTTGATCAGGGAGGCGCGGAGCTTGAGTAGAAGGGCCTCGGCTTCTTCTGGCGTCGAGACGCTTTGCAGACAGTTGTCCACGTAGAAACTATTTCCTACACTTTGTCGGACCTCTTCATCAGCTGCTGGGTCCTCTGCGACGTGTTTTTGCAGTGCAAACGTAGCACAGCATGGGCTGCATGTGGTTCCGAAAGGGAGGACTTCCCATTGATAGATGGCTGGTTGCTCATCCCCGATCCTCTCTCTCCATAGGAACCGCAGCAGGGGCTTGTCCTCCTCCACTAGTCTCACCTGCAGGAACATCCCTTTGATGTCGCCGCTGATGGCCACCTTGTCTTGGCGGAAACGTAGTAACACGCCTAGTAGAGAGGGGCCGAGTGTTGGGCCGGGCAAGAGCTCTTTATTCAGATTTTGTGATCCGATCTGGTAGCTGCAGTTGAACACAATACGATCCTTGCCGTTGTGGTGGACTTTGTGGTGCGGCACGTACCATGATTCGGTCGTCTGATCGGCCTCTTTAATGTCAATTTTCTTTATGTGTCCCGCTGTGATTAGCTTGTTAATCTCAGCGCGGTACACCGTCTCTTGAGCGGGGTCTCTGGCTAGGCGCCGCTCTGTGTTCAATAGATACCGCTCCGTCGCTTCTTTTGGGGCGTGGAAGGTAGGCATACCCTCTCGCCTCAGGAGTGGAGTTGCGTATCTCATCACTCCGTTGACTTTGACTCTCTTTGTACCCTGCTCGAGGAGGGCTATAGCGTAAATGTCTTCCTTGGAACGAATGTCTTTCTTTTCGTTCTTAAAGGGCATTGTCTCTAGTGTCCATAGCCTCTCGACATGCTGTAGGAGGGTGGTGTCTTCTTCTGTCACTCTGGAGTGGAGGCAGTTAGTGGCTGCTGTTCGGTTAAGAGACTTAGCGAGGGGGCCTTGTAATGTCCATCCTAGGCGGGTCTCGACTGCTGCAGGACAGCCTCTGGGCCCTGTGTGGACCCGGTCTATCGGGACGATGAGGTCTGCATGGTCGGAGCCTATCAGCAGGGTCGGGGTGGCACCGTCTATGAGCGGTGTTGTGAAGGGCCAGATTAAACCGAATATATATATTTATTTATATATATATATTTAATTGTATTTGTATATTCTCTAATATTCCCTGATATCCCTTGTATATTCCTTGTACAATATGCATTGAATATCCATTCTAGCCTACTGAACATCCCATAATAGTCTCCATTCTACTGTTGGTCGAGACCTTGGTGCCGGGCTGCCATACCCCTCAGACCCAGTTCAAACGTACCGCTCGACATGTACGAACAAGTCCTAGTTCCGCGTAGGAATTTGGCTACCGCACCACTAATGGGACTATTTGTTCATAGTGCGTATATATACTGCGCTACTAAAGTAGGACTTTCTTTTCAGTCCAGTTTCTTACCCTCCAATAGAGTCACAGACGTAAAGCCTCCCCGCGATGCCACGTGTGGGAGTAAGGCCAAGTTCGGCCTACCATCGGTATTGAGACATCGTGTATATTAATATTTGAATAGTCATATTTGGCACTATATCGTCGAGTTGGACGTAGTCTATTAAGCTAATAATAGTCTGTTAATATATAGTGCTTCGTGCGGTGAGAATACTACCGTAGTCAGTACCCCATCGTTTCGGGCAGAGAACTGGCTGCTTACCCAGGGTGGTTGACCCTATGTGAAGCTGCACCCGAGGAGCCCCAGAGCCGACGAGCGAGTGGACCTGTATACCGGATTATTCTACCGACGACAGCCCGCCTTCCCAGGCACGGATTATGCTTTGGATACTTTGATTATTCTATGGATAAAGACCCCCGACACTACCGTGTGTTGGAACCCCCCCCCCTGGAGAGGACGCAAGGTGAGGAGACGCTCTGCAAGACGAGGTCTCTCCACATCTCTCCCCCGTGGACCGGAGAGAGCCGGCCCACAAAGAGTCCACCTGCTTTCATCTGTGGTCCAAGGATCGCCGGCGCATTGAACGGCACTACAGTGGGTTCTCCTGGGATACCCTTGGCCGGACGAGGCAGCTGGATTCTACCCCCCCCCCCCCTCCTACTCCTGTCGGCTTACAAGCGACCGGATTAACCCCCTCTAGTGTATCCAGCCTATAATCATTAAAGTATCATTGCTGTTATTCCTTAACTATTCCAGGTCGTATATTTACCACCTGCGCCTTCAGAGATTGGACATTATCTATTGATATACCGACGAATACTCCTTGCCATAAAAGTGCATACTATTTCAATTCATAAATGTAATTAAGTGATTAAGTGCTTATTCTACACACCATCGCTGTGTAGGAAATAAAGACCTGTTTCTAATTCGTACATTTGTGTTGGATCCGTTTCATCTACGTGAGAGTGTTCATGATAATATATTTATGCCGTGTACTGGGTGGCCGAATATTAAGTACAAAGGTAGTGGTAGTAAGTATCATATCTAGTAATACAGTCAGGGAATTGTACCCCTCAGTTACAAGCGGTATAGGTAGTTGACGCAGGTGCACATATTTATCCATCAGCTAGGCGATGGGGTAGGTGTACTGCGACAGGCCTATTTCTTGGCTGGTGAAAGCGTTAGTAATCCTATACCGTCTCTCTGGCTGCCCGCTTGCTGCGATAGTGAAGGAGACATTCTCGCCCTTTATCGTCTTTAGATCTCTTCTTATTGTCCGAATCGTCATCTGGTTTTCGCTCCCCCGCAGCCCCAGCTGGGCCGCAGCGGACGCGAGGAGAAGGGTCTTCTCTGACCCGTCGTCAAGGACGGCGTAAGTGTCCATGACCTTATCTTGGTAACTCAGTGTTACGCGGACCACCTTTAAGAGCACCCGGGCGCCCCCGCTGCTGGCGGGGTCAATGTACATAACACTTGCCTTTGTGCTGCTTGAGGGTGCAGGCTTTCTTCTGTTACTGTCGTGTAGGACATCTAGGTGGGCTCCGTCACACCGACTACACCTCTTCTTTAAGCGGCAATCGGCTGCCATGTGACTGCGCGCACATCGGTAACAGCGTCGGTTGGACTTTATCCATTGACTCACCTCGTCGGCGGTCATCTTCTTGAACGTGTCACATTGTGACAACCAGTGTTCCTTTTCGCAGTACGGGCACACCATCTTCCAATTCTCTTTCATCGAGGGGGTACTGTGGTTCTTGCTGCTCGGTACTGATTCTGATTGGTGCATGACGGTCACCAATCTTCGGCCATCGTTTGCTCTCCTAGGTCCCTCTCTGGAGCTTGGGGTGCTCCGCATGAACGTATCCAACCGTAGGCTGTTGACTTCTCTCGCCAGGAAGTCGGCTAGGTCTAGGAGGGATGGCTCGGGACCGTTAGGATCACGGTGGTCTCTTTGCCGCCTGAAGCGCTCTTGTCGGGCGGGCGGAAGCTTCTCTAAAATCCTCTCGACATTAGAGTTCGCGTACAGTTCGTGCATTCCCTTTTCTCTTTGCGCTCCCAGCATCCCTACCAGGGATTGTACCTTGATAGACAGGTCATCTAGTGAGCGATTGTCTGTGGCTGGGGGTAGGCGGTCAATATGCCTTATCTCTTGTATTACGTAGTCCCATATGCGTCCATATCTTTGGTCGAGTGCTGCTAGAGCCGCTGTGTATGGGGTAGTAGAGGTGGCATAGGCCAGCGCTATATTGTGCGCTCGGGGCACCTTGAGGTGCTTCAGTAGGATAGCATACTTGTACGGTTCATCAGCTACATCGGACATCATTGTCTCTAAGCACATTCGTAGCTCCGTGTACTGTGCTCTGTTCTCGTGGGTGAAGTCCGGAAACGTCGGTGTGCCAATGTATGATGCCATGGATGGCGGGCACATCGGTGAGCGTTGGAAGAGAGGCCTCCTAGGCGAGTCTTCTCTTACGCCTCTTGGTGGGCTGGTACCTGCTGGGTACCATGGCCCGCGTATCCAGGTGCTGTCCCTCGGGGCTGGTCGTGCGTCAAGCTCACCCGTGAATTGAGTCGGGGGTCTGTAGCGCAGAGCCGCGGGGGTAGAGCCTGGGCTGTACTGGACCTCCTGGTCCTGTGGAGTACTGTGCTGCTGTCGGGCTTGACTCTCCTCCTCTCCCTCTTCTTCTTCCTCTGGCAGGTCCTCTAGATCCTGTAGTCGTCTATTTAGCCTCTCCGCGGTGTAGACCGTTTCTTCCTTGTAGCTGGGTCTCACTTGGACCGGTCGGGGAAGGGGTTTGGAGGGGGGTATAGGCTCTCTCTGGTGGTCGGGCTCAGGGTCGCTTGATCGGGTAGGGGAGGGTGCCCTTGACCCTTGTCTTGACGAGGCCCTGGAACCCCGTGCGGAGGGAGGGGGTGTTGCCCTGGTGATCAGCTGCTCCATTATCCGCGCTTGTAATCGGTCGCGCTCGGCTTCGCGCTTGGTGAGAGCGAGGTCGCGCTCTGCTTCTCTTTGGGCACCGGCAGCGGCGCGCTGGGCTTCGGCGGCGGCGCGCTGGGCTTCGGCCCGGTCCCTTACCATATTCTCTTCCGTCTGAAGGCGTCTAATCTCTAGACGTATACGATCTTCGTCGCTCCGTTGCTGCGCTTGAAGGCGTTCTCTTTCCATGGAAGAATGTTCGCGCTCACTAAGCGTCTGTGCTTGGAGTCGATCGCGCTCTGTTGAGGCTGCTAGGCTGGCGAGGAATGCCTGTGCCAGCATCTTGTCCGCCTCGCTGGGGGAAGACGCTGGTTGAGGTGATCCGCTCCTGGCAGTACTCGTTGGAGATCTGTTCTCCTGTGGCGAGTCCTGGAGATCCATCTCCGGGGTGCTCTCCTCTTCTTGTAGCGGGTAGAGTTCCATCCCTGGAGAGCTGTCTTTATCCTGGAGCTCTCCGGGGACTACTTCTTCGGTCTTGGCGGGGGGTAAAGTCATGTCGGGTCCCTCCTGGTCCCTACCGTGAGCTTGGTCAGTTACGTTAGAACCCACTAGGGCCTCTATTGGCGGGGTAGCCTGGTCGATAGGGTCGGACATAATTTTACTATCTACTTTTTCCGCGTTTACCGTCTGTAGAAAGCTAGGTAGTATATTGGCAACGTAATCTGAGTACTGAGGTGTCTGCCGTCTACGCTGCGGGCGATCTACTTTAGGAGAACCGTTTTGTGGAGTGTTCATCATAGGCCATGTCAATATTAATACCACTATATTAATATTACACTAGTTACCCTCCGGCTCGAAGGACCAATTGTAACTGAGGGGTACAATTCCCTGACTGTATTGATAAGTATGGTATCATTAAACCACTACCGCTTTATGTACTTTAATTACTGGCCATACAGTACATGATATATATATATAATGAACACTTCCCACAATGAATCGGTTCTACACAAAGTTGTCTTTAAGTATTTATTGCAGCAAAAGGTACATAATATACTTATCTATTATACTTTGGATGCGCTTATAAGGCAAAGGAATGTGCATAGGCAAATCAATAATGAATGTCCATTCTCTGGTTACGCAGGAGGTAATTATACAACCTGAATCTTAGGGAATTATATCTATGGTACACTAGTAATATATAGCAGGAGCTACTGAAGGGTCCCCCTGGTTGTAAGCCAGCAGGGGTAGAGGATCTGTCGGTAGTAGAGAGTCTGGTCAACGATGACTAAGGAGACTCCAAGTACAGGAGACGGTGCAATAGTCTCTTGATCCACAGACGAATACAGCTGTTCTCCGTAGACTGTAGCTCCACAGTGAAGAAAGCTAGCCGGCCTCAGGCTCTCTGAGGCGCGGACTCGACTTGGCTCCTCACAGGGTAAATCCAACACGTGTAGGCGTCGGCGATTCTCCGCTCCATAAATCACAGGACCAAAACAAATATAATCCAGCCGCAAAGGGCTATGTAGTCGTCGGGTAGATTAATCCAGTGTACATGTCCACACGGTTCTCGTCTAGGTCTCCTCGGGTGAAAGCGCCATGAAAGCAGCCCAGCCTGGATAAGCACTCTAGCTGATACGAGGAAGCGTTGGTGATGCTGGTCACTGTAGAACTTTAGCCGCACGATACACTATACACAAATAGACTATTACTGACTTAATAGAAATATGTCGCACTCGACGGTATAGCGCCAAACTCTGACAATTCAGTTATTAATTCGCACGCGGTCTCAATGCTCTATTTTGGGGCCAAACAGGCCATACTTCACCGCACGGAGTATCGTGGGTGAGGCTTCAACTTATTGGGTAACTCTTGACTTCTGACTAAGTGCTTCTGTATTCACCTGCGTCATATTTATATGCACGGCGAACAAACTAGTGCCAACCTCATTTCTGTCTCGTAGCCCTGGGCAAGGCCGGGCATGTCCAGACATGTCTTGACGGTGACTTTGAACCTGACTCCGGAGGCATGGCTCTGGCGCCTGTGGACCGCTGTCCAATAGGAGAATGAAATATTATGGTCTGTAATAGGCTAAAGGGATATTCCGTGTATATGTACAAGGAATATACAAGGGATATCAAACGATATACAAATACTATGCAATATATATCAATCAATAAATATATATATTCGGTTTAATCTGATCCTTTGTAACAGATACGATTCCATTTTTTATTCTGCTTATCGATATCGATTCCATTATCGATTCCTGATACATTTATAATTTAAATAAATAAATTGGAAATGCAACAGAACTAAGCCCCCATGTCAGAAAAGTACAAAAACTGTAAAAAAAAATTATTAACTATACACTTAAATAAAATACTGTATTTGAGATTCTCTTAAACTAATTTAATATATTGAACTGTAGTTGTATTCAACCGGTCGTTATTGCAAAAGAGAATTCATTATCAATAACCTAAATAAATAAAGGTTAAAAGTAAAAACATAACTGACACATAACTAAGTAACGAATACAGTAAATCAAACTCCTCTGATGTCATCTGGTCTTACAGAAGCATACGCACGCACGCGCGCACACACACACACACACACACACACACACACACACGCACAGGAAGGGCTCCTTGTGCAAACCCTTTTGCTACGTTAATTGAACCAGTAACCAGTAGAGAGAGGGAGGGAGAGAGAGTCGGACGGCTCCCTCCCCCGAGCCCCGCTGGCCCCCACCCTTCCTAGCTCAGCTCAGCTGTGTTCTGTCTCTGTCTGAGCAATTAGCTAGCGTTAGCGGCTAACTTTAGTTTACCACGTAAATTAATGACTACAATGCAAAGCATTGGAATTTTCACTGCACATAGAAACAGCAGGAGCATTTCGGGAGCATATGCGAATATTTATACAGTGAAAGCATTCGTTTTTCATTTAGGTTTTCCTAGTCAAGGATTCAAATAGTCTGCTATGGCTGCATGTGTGGCGCTAACGTTCTTGTTTTAAAATGCGCAACTGTCGGAAAAACATGGCATTGATAAGAGGAATTGATAGTCACGGAGGCATGCGATCAGGGGAGGAAATTAGGCCGTTTTACTCGCCAAATGCGAGTATTCTTTATGTTTGGCGAGTGATTCATGAAGAGCACTCGCCACACTGGCGAGTAGTAAACAAAACAAAAAAATCATTCTGCAATCTGCTGATTCGCTCACTGGCACAAGCCGAACTCTGACTCCCCCCTTATGATTCCTCCCATTTGCGCCTCATAATAATCCATAACCAGTGAACATCATCGTTGCGCTCTAAGCTCCTCCAATGAACACTCTAGAAGATGCCGCCCATCTAGGGGAAGTGGATAGACCACTGCATGCGGCCCTACAGACTCCTGTCACCGGCTTGACAACGTAGACAAACTTAGACAAAAACACATCAGTGGATGAAAATAATTGCATGTAGAGTCGTCGTCGCTTTCGGATATCAGTGCGGTCTGAGATGGGGCGAACAACAGCACGCGACACGTCTCCTTCGAGTCGGATGAGAATGATAAGTCAACCAGCATTAGCCGGCTAGCTACCTAGCATGTAACAAGCTACCATAACGCGCGTTCAACATAGTGGACGACTATACTGAGCAGCTTTGCTTAAATGCAGCCGAGTGACATTTTATTATTACCGAATTATTACCGGGTTTCCCCCCATATCACCACTCACCCATATGCCCTTCACAACGGTGATGTTGTCATACTTGTCATTCAGAATACACCTGCTGAACCCCTAGCGTTGACATGAGATTCGATTCTAATGTATTGTCATCATGCAGCACAAGTACAGTACAACCAGAATATGTTTGGCATCCAACCAGATGTACCAGATGCAAATGTAACAAGTCAAGTTCAAGTTTTGTTTTATTTAGCTATTACATTACAGTGAAATGCTTGGTTCTTTCACTGCCCAGCCCAGTCCAGCCCAACCCAGTCCAACCTAGACCAGCCCAACTTTCCCTGCCCAACCCAGTCCAGCCCAGCATCTTTCACTGCCCAGTTCAGCCCAACCCAGTCCAGAATAGTTCCCTCTTTCATGTTAATTTAATAAAAATTTTATTTAACCTTTATTTATCCAGGCAAGCAATTAAGAACAAATTCGTATATACAAAAGCAGCCGGTTAATATGTGATATCCTAATATTTTGAAGAGTAGAGACAGTGTGATTAATATATGTTTTATGCTAATATTGTGAAGACTAGAGACACTTATTAATGTTTTATGCTAATAAATATTTTAAAGAGTAGAGACACAGTGTGATTATTACTATGATTGAAAATCAATTTAGACGAAGACATACAAAGAAGTAATTATCACAATTAGCGATTTATTTATGGCTGGTAAAAAATCTGTTTGGCTGGTAAGCCAAAAAGTTAGTTTCCTCCCCTGCATGCGATTCCAGGAATCGGACAATTAGGAACCTCTTGTCTCATATCTCTCTGTCTCATGTCTCTGTGTATTATGTCTCTCTGTCTCATTGTGTGTATGTTAGTCCTGAACAATTACTCAAAGTTTGATTGAAATTGCAATAACCAAATCACACACTTACTTACGCCTATCGCTCCTTTTGGGGGAGCATAGGCCATCGACAACAGTTCGCCAGGGTCCTCTGTCCTGTGCTAGTTGTGTTGAGGTGTCTGCCAGTATGTTAGTCTTCTCCTGCATCTGTTGTCGACTGTGGGATAGTAGGGCAAGGTAGTCTGCGAAGTCTAGGTCGTCCAGTTGTGTTGTGAGTGTCCACTGGATCCTGTTTCTCCTCTGTGCTGTTGTGGTCTTCAATATCCAGTCGATGGCCAGGAGGAAGAGGAAAGGGGACAGGATACCACCTTGCCTTACTCCGGTCTTCACTTGGAAGCTTCGTGTGAGCTGTCCGCTGTGTATGACTCTGCAGGTCATTCCTTCATAGGAGTTCCCCATGATGTTGACAAGCTTTTCTGGTATCCCGTAGTGTCGAAGCAGTTTCCAGAGGGTGATTCTGTGGAGGCTGTCAAATGCGTTCTCGTAGTCTACGAAGTTGATGTATAGTGGAGAGTTCCATTCCAATGATTGCTCCAACCAAATCACAGGTGGTGTAATATTTGTTAAAGGTATAATGTGTCGAAACACCATTCTAAACTATCATGGTGCTGCAGAGATGTCCTTGCCTTCAAATCGTATTCTACAGACCTAAAGGAACACGGAAACAAGGAACAAGGAAATTAACTTACAGTCTTCTCCAAAATCAGACAAGAAAATAGATACCAATTTCCTCGTCTGTTCAGTAGAAAGCAATCTGGCTGCAAGCTAGCCTGGCTTAGCACAAAATGAATGGAAGCGGATACAGAGTGGCTAGCCTTGCTTAAAACTCCGGGAGAGGTGTTTACGCCAACAGCTAGTCTAGCTGCTACGCTTCCACTTCCATTCAAAAATCACACCATGGGCGGTCAGGTGGCGTAGCGGAGATTGTGCTCGTCACCAATGCAAGAGGCTGCGGTCTCGACTCCCGTAGAGTCAGCATTGCCTTGGCTCGGGCTGATCGCTATACTAACTCGTTTGGCTGAGTTAGGGGGAGGGGAGCCGTGGGTGGGTCCTGGGCGTTGTGGACAGCGACCCCTACAGTTCGGTCGGGGCGCCTGCTCAGCGAAGGTAGGATCTGGTGAGAGGTAGTGCGGCCTCCCACACGTTACACTCTCCCAGTGAGAATCTGCGCGGCCAGGCTGGCTGCCGGCTAGCTGCACATGTGTCGGAGGAAAGCATGTGACAGTCTCCGGCCTCTCAGACCAACAGTAGGGGAAAGTGCACAACAACCAGGAAGGGGGTTGGGAATTGGCATAACGACTAACAGTGGGATGGGAGAAAAATCGGAAAAAAGGAGGGGAAAAAAAGATAATAATAAAAAAAAAAAATCACACCATGATAATTTTATGTTTTTTGATGAAAATCTAAATATGCAATATCAGTAAAAAATAATCACAATGAGATATTTTTTTCCAAATAGTTCTGTGTGTGTGTGTGTGTGTGTGTGTGTGTGTGTGTGTGTGTGTGTGTGTGTGTGCGCGTGTGCGTATTGAGTCCTGAAGGTTACAGAACACAGTCTCCCATCTTTTCATGGTTGTTATGGAAACAGTAAAAGGAGCCGTAATGTAACATATTTTTTTTAAAAGGACCTTTAATCGACCACAGACTTCCAGCCAGTGACTATACCGGTGTTTTACAACAGTCTTTCACGACTCTCTTTTCCCCCAGAAAGCAACGGTGAGGGTTTTTGGACACGGATACACGGCTTAGAGAGAGAAAGCCTTGTGATGCTGATGGTCTCTCTCATCTCTCTGTGTAACATCCTCACCTTGGTGGGCGCTACACCTCTATAACGGACCGGTCCCAAACAACTGCCTCTTTGCACTGCTGCGGTCAGGCAAACGCTTACAGAAAGACTCAAAAGGAGCTTCTATACCCAGGCCATCAGGATGCTCAATGTGGACTCTATGCTACACCGTCACTAACCCATCCATTCTACATTCATTGCACACACATCCACATGCACACGCTCACTTTAAACAAACACTCACCCTTAACACTCACTTTAGACACTTTAAAACACTACAACATTTTGTATCTATTTATTAAAAAAAGATTTGCACTACATCCATCCATACCAAATTTTAGCATTTTGCATTTTAAGAAAAGTTTGCATTTTGTACTTAATTTTGTACTTTAGGTTGCATATTGTATATTATTTCGTAGTGTTTGGACCTTATTCTTTGTACTTTTATTTTTTTACTGTATGAAGCACAATCTCAGGGGGCTCCAAGCATTTCACTGTAATGTATATGTGACAAACTGACAAATGAAACAAAACTTGAACTTGAAGTCCCGGTCGCCCCCCATGGAACACTCTGAGAAGGTGGGAGCGATGCTGTGTGAGGAGGCTGGCGCTGTGGCATCAAACCCAGGCGTTCGGTTACTTTGGGTTTCCAACAACATCGCAGTGTCAAAGAGCGTCCATGCCATCCCGGGGGCGCCGCACACGCTCGGGTTAGGATCCCATCTGGTTCTGGTTAAGCTCTCACTGCTCCGTGGCACCAAGCCTCCTCGTAGGGTCTCAGGGTCGTAATCAGAAAGTGTTTTTCGAGAGAATCCATGGAACGAGCGCGAGGGGCCTAATCGGAGGAGCTTTGACGACCACAGATGTTTGCAGATCAGCGGTTCCCAAAGCTTTTCTTGTTCAGCTTGTAGGATATATAAACACACACATCACAATAGGATTTTATTGAACTAATTGATGCAACTCCTGGCCCTTAGGAGCTAATACAAATTTCAGTATTAGTTTCAGAGTTAAACACACACAGGCATATGATATTTAAAAATAATAACTCCTTTTGAGGGAAAGAGATAAGATTGTGAAACAGAACTTGTGTGACACGCTTTCCACCTCTCTCTCTCTCTTTCTCGCTATCTCGCTCTGCATCTTGACAGCGCTCTTGGGGGGGGGGAGGCATTCGTTTTCCAGGAGGCAAAAGATATCCAAACTCAGTTCATTGTACGTGCGCTGGCACAGTATTGAAGCGCAGTGTGGAGATAGGTCATAGGTCTGGCAATGCAAGACTAGTATGCGTTGTGTGGTCCATTTGTGGATCATTCATCTTGGGCGGCCAAACTAACAGCAGATGCTGTGGAGAGAGAGCTGAATGGAGCTAGTCGTATGGTCTTCATTCATAGGAGGGAACTATTTCAGAACAGATGAGTCTCGAGAGGAAGACAGCATTGCCCCATCTTTGCAACTTAAATGCGCATTTAGTGGGTATAGTTTATTTAACTATTAAAATATGAACTGTATATCGATGGCAGAAGAGCAAAACCTCCTATCTGCATAAATAAACTGGGGAACAACCTCCTATCTGCACTTTGCGATGCACTAATACCTGGTCCGTATTATTAACACATAATATAGTCCAAAAACAGTTCATTGTATTCGGTATCCTTAAAAAATAACATTCTGCAAGAAAACAACACATTTTCTAGATAATGTGAATTTTTCAGATGGGAGGTTTTGCTCATTCAGCCATCGATATGCATTTAATCAGCGTACAACACACACATTTTGACATGTAATTAAATCAAGTTTGTATAAGCGGCGTAATGCAACTTATTATGTGGAATCAGAATGTGTGTTGATTGTGCGCGCGGCACCCCGGGGCAGTCTACTGCTGCAGTCTACACCAGGGTACTGATGCACCCACTCCAGAAACCACTGCTATAGGTGGCTGGTCCTTCCTAGGAAATAAATGATTCAGCTCGTCAGTTCTCAACAGCCCGGCATCAACAGCACTTGAGAATAATAGCTTGTCAGAATAATAGCTTGTCGGAACATTATTCAACACATTTGCATTTCCCACAGGTCTGCCGTTTGCCGTCCTTTGGTCTTGGGTAAAGACGCACCAGTAGCCCTTTGACCAATATCAAGTACCGGTCTGGTCCTTTACTTTCACGGAGCAGTTCAGACGTAGACCATTAGTTTGGGGTCAGTGGACAGAAATGAGAAATTATTGAGATATAATTAAGGCTGAGACCATTTATCGATAACTGCGTGAAATCGATAAGTAGTGTCACTTATCGATTATTTTTTTTTATCCACTTTTTCTCCCATTTTTCTATATTTTCTCCCATCCCAATTTCGTATCATCCAATTCAACCCTCCCCTGTCACGAACGCTGTTTCTTGCCTCCCACAAGCCGGCTGCAATGTGGACTAAGTCATACATAGCACAAGTCCCCTCCGGTACTTGAGGTAACAGCAGTCGCATCTTTTCACCTGCGCAGCTCGATCTCTCAGTGGCGAGGAGTAACGCGTGGGAGGCTCACGCTGCCCCCGACACTTCCTGATTCTACTGCGCAGGCGCACCAACCGACCTGTAGGAGTCGCTGTCCACAACGCCCGATCCCCACCCATCAGTTTCCCACCCCCTAATACGGCCAATGTGTATTAGTATGAACGACCAGCTAAACTGAAAGCAATGTGGAGCGCTGGGCTCGAACAGGCGAGCCCAGCGTCTCTGCATTTGTGGCGAGCGCCTTGCCCACTACGCCACGTAGCCGCCCTGTCACTTATCGATTTTTTTAGCATGTGTGTAAAAAAGAAAAAAAGACATTACCGGTATTTAACGTTAGTTTGTGTGTGTATCACGTGCACTCACTGTAGTTGGCCCACGACAGCGAGTCGTGCTGAGCTCTGAGCGAGCTGCCAGTAGCGATCAGGAAGATGCCGTAATAATAATACTAAAAAATAATAAAAATCCAAATAATAATAAAAGATAAACAAAATTCAAATAATAATAAAAAAAATCTATATTTATCGATAATTTTGTTCCGATTTATCGATTCTTCCAAATGGAATATAGTCTCAGCATTAGATATAATCAATTTGTCTCCATTAGAGATATGTATCTGTTATATGTGCCACAATTCAGCAAATCAAATAGTTTTGCTTTGGCTTCTGACATGTTACACATGGCTCAGATTTTATTATTGGGGACATTCTCTGACGCTGATGCCCTGTTTAAGCGGCTATCTTAAACACCGACATTGGTGCATCCCTATAGGCTTTGGGCTGGGGGTTGAAGACAATGTTCTGCCAAAAAGATAACCCAAGTTAAGGCATCGCTGATATATTGATCATGTCATCTATATTGATTATGCTATTCACCTTACTCCTCCCTGCCCACTTCTGCCATTGTATTTTTTCTTTCTTTTTCTGGCTGCTGAACTTTGCGGCAAAGATGCTAGCTAGTGTGGATATTCCCAAACTGAATAAATAATACATCTATATAGTACTGCTTAGCTACAGTAGATCATTCTCTGTGTGACAAAGACAAGTACTGTAGCTTGTTGTTTGTCTTTCAAAATGTATGGACCTCAAAGGCCAATATATCCCTTTCTACACACTGTCACGTGCCAATGAGAAATATAATTATAAAAGGAGCAAGCCGGCAGCGTCCTTGTTGCCTAGGAACATAGTTATTTATAACTTTGGATGAAGCAATGTTTTAAATGATCCAAAAATGGATGAAACAGTGAGCTACTGTGAGAGAGAGAGGTGATTTGAAGACTTGAATCATTTGCCTAATTTTCTGTTTTGTTATTCAATTTCAGTTTTGTTAATGATGGGGTCTTTGATTAGACATAAACTTGAGACGAAATCCATATATAAGTCTGTTTAGATGTTTTATGTATTTGCAGTTGTAAAGTCAATCTAAATCTTGGAGTGTCAACATGATGCAGTACATCACCCGAAAGTACTCAACCTCTACTGACTTTAAAGATCCCCTCCATGCAAAATAACGTTAACTCCTCTTGGACTTTTGGGTATACAGATTGTTATTTGTGTAGAACCTTTTCACATTCTGCCACTGGAGAGGGAGTGATTATCTGTACTTCCCTTACATCTGAGTTGCATGTGTGATGTCACTAATAGGTTGAACCTCTTATGGTCCAATATGTGGTTACTTGACACCTTCAGCAAACACAGAAAGCTTAGTAGGTGTTGACATGTCGCGGTATGACATTTTCCCACCACGGTTGTGTGTGTGGCTAATCACCGCGGGATGCGGTGGTACCGCACTTCTATATAAAAATAAAAATAAATAACTTTTTTTAATATATACCTGTATATATATTTTTTATTATTAAGACATGCGAGTTTACCCGCGATCGTGATTAGACAACAATTCTAAGGTCGTAGGAGTCCCGAAACTATTTTAAACATGTTTGATAATCTATCCATTTGTCCCTCAACGTTCTGAAATGTGATAACAGTAGATTTGCCTGCTCCTTTAACACATTGGTTGCCAAGAACGAGTTATGCCATTTTTGCCCGCCATGTGTTGAACGCCAAGAACAACTTACGCCGTTTTTGGGATTAATATTTCATAATTCATCCAGCCAACCTCCGGACTGCAGCGGGACCCTGTATGAGATTGCAACGCCTCATTACCGCCGCCTGGTGGATGGTCGGGCGAGTTACACTCTCGCCAAAACCAGAAGTGGCGCTGGTGCATCGAGGAAATCCCTCCGGCAGTAACATCTTGTTACGTGGATCCAGACAAACACTATAGTGCATTTGGATCGCTTTCTAAACGTAATAATCGATATGATTTCGGCGTTTATTGCGCCATACAAACCGGAAATGGATCTAGGAGATCGGCGTCAAATAATTGGGATATTTTTCCTCCAGTCTCATCGGCGAACGGTAAGAGGACAGTAACGTTATTTTCAGCCCGATTGTTTATTCATTTCACTGCAAACCATCTGATCAATATATCAACCCATACTAAATAAAGCCGTTACTGACGATCAAGGAATTATAAACGACCCCCCCCTTTCCTTCACGCATGATGAAGCATAATGTATACCGATCATATACATTTGAATTTTTTAATATAGCGTGTATAGGAAAGAAACGCCAATCGCTAATCTATCATACGTCAGGGCCTATAACTCTCGTTTTTGGAATTACAGCAGAAAAGCTTAAAAACATACTTATATTCTAGACGGTATTAACACAACAATGTATGAATGAAAAAATATAATGTTCCCACATCCTGAACGATAGATAATCGATGTTGAATGGGCCATAGTAATGTCATAGCAATACAATTAAAAAAGTTATAGCCCTGCAAAGAAGGTAAACATCCATATCCATCAACGGTGGCAGACTGGGTACAATGATGGGCACAACCCCCAGCGCCCAATGTGTTAAGAGTGATGCGTTGTGGGATATATGCTGTAGGTCTGGTCTACGCAAGCAGCCAATAGTCAGTCACACATCCCTTCTCCAACTTAAAACTAACGTTTTTTGAGTGAACATTTAACGTTATTATAACACTATTTTAATGTTAGTGAATGTGAATGCACATACATAGCTAGTTAAATATCATAACTCGTGTCATTGTTCATCATTGGGGGAAACTAGCCAATAGCTAATGTTATAGTCAGGCTAGCTAGCATATAGCTAACGTTATAAATTGAAAACAATGTTAATATCCAGTTGACATTACAGATCATAATATCTATGATAACGTTAACGAAGTGAGAGTAGGGGTTAGGGAAACGTTGATGTAGTCAGAGTGTAGCGGGGACGGTAGACAGAGGCAGCACTTTATTTGCGTGTAACGTTAGCATAACATTGAGCAAGCTACATGACCAGCACTTTGGCCCGGGAGTGTTGGGAGAACGCTCCCCTGTACTCTACTGTGGTTCAGATTAATACAGGAAAAGGTATACATTGGGGGCTCGAGTCCCCGGGTATAAAAAAAATACTGATTTCATCTGTGAGTTGTAAACTGTATGGAAACGTGAAGTTAGCTCATGCTACTGGAAAACGGATGCCTCGTCATTAAATGAAGTAAAAAATGATGACGGCCCTTTTATTTTACCGCTGATCTCGCGGTTGTCTGTTCCCCAACCGCGGGTGACTTGACACACCGTGGGATTGCGGTGATGCGGTTATCGCGACAGCCCTAGAATACGAGCTGCCGACTTGGAATTCCTAGTAAATATCAACGGGTATTTGTTGCCAATTTTAATATTCATAGATCCTTGCATTCTCAACGGGGGTGAATGTGTAGACATGCCAAGGGATGGGGCCGAAAAACGTAGAGAAGGGACGGAAGAATTATCTATTCTAGACCAATGTTGCAAATTGTGTCAATTTGACACACTTGTTCAACTCTGCCAGTGCCCAGCAACACAACAGCAAAATCACATACTAACATGCCCAGCTGACCTGTCCATTTTGGACGAATATCTTGGTAAGAACCACACACGGAAGATGGAAACGACCAGGGTTAAGATTGAGAAGATGGGATATTATGAACACGTCTTGCTCCTTGTGTAAAAACTGCCCAGGTTTCTACAGTAGGTCGCTAGGTTTTGTGTTGACTGGTGGAACCGGAGAGCTTAATCATGTGCGTGGTCAAATCTTCACGGTCGATACAAATGTATTATTAAAACACGGCTAATCAAATACACTACATTCTGTCAGTTTGCCTTTAAGCTTCCTGGGAGAAAATGGAGGCGGGGTGACCAGAGGAGGGGAAACGAAGGATGCAGGGGGGAGGGGGAGGTGCCAACAAAAGGCCTTGAAAGGATCTTCCACAATGTCCAATACAGTCTATTGACCTACAGTACCACCTCGTTGGACCGGGTTGGTCCACTTTTAAAAGGGAACGCAGTACACACGCAACAGCACCGTCACATATATAGGCCTTTCACACCGGCCGGGCTCCGTGCCGGAGCCGGTTCCCGAACTTAAACTCTAACCGGCCGGCACGTTCACACCGGGAATAATTGTTTTCGGAACATGAAAAATCTGTGCTCAGTGTTTTCTTAGAGGGCCGAACTAAAGCCTCTGTCATGTTCCCAATCAATTATTCCCGGTGTGAACATGCCGGCCGGTTCGAAATTACGTTCAGGAACCGGCTCCGGCACGGTGTGAAAGGCCTAACAGTGGAGGTAAACCCACACCCGCGAACCTGTCTGACGTGTAAGCTATCCGGTGCGTGCTGCGACACCCGGCCAATTACCGGAGGAATCGCTTTAAAAAGTCTTACCGGCTTTTTTCTACATATGTTCGCTAAAAACAAAGGCACCACTTAAAAACGCTGGAGCACTCGGGCGTGTCACTCTGTGGAGGAAATACAGAGCACTAACTAGACATTATTTCCCCAGAGTCTGACATACCCAGTGCACGCACACACACACACACACGCGCGCACACACACACACACACACACACACACACACACACCAGATGCGCACAAATACGCACTATACAAATCGTCTGATGAGATGCAGTGGCATGTTTGCCACACCCCCTCCTATAGGGTATGTGCCGTCGCCATGGTGACTCCCGCCACTCCTGTGCTCGGTCCGTTGACGGGGCTGTTGACAGGGAGCGCAGTGAAGGGCAGCGGAGACCGGGGGAAGTCAGATTTATAGGTGCCGAGTACTGGTTGACATCTATTAGCTGGGATTCAGATGGAACCAGTACAGTTTGGTTCTCTTGCCTGGTGGTTCAATCAGGAGCAGGGCGCTGTGGAGACTGAGCTCTGGGTGTCGTCGGATCCCTTGTTATCAGCAGCCACCCCTGTGACCACGGTAATGAGGGACGGGAGGTTCTTCACAAGTTCTCTGGCTGTCATTTTGTCTTAGTTACACAACTTCCCTTCTGCACCTGTTCCTTTTCTCTCCTTTCTTCAGTGTGAAATCCACATTAATGGAAGTTGACCTTGTTAGGAGTAGGCTTGATGGTTGTGTCGAGAGAAGATGCATTGTTACTCTCTGTGTGCGTTTGCGTGGGGAGGGTGTACACCACCACATGCTGCCCTACTGTCAGTCTGGGGAGGGTGTAGACCACTACATGCTGCCCTACTGTCAGTCTGGGAAGGGTGTAGACCACCACATGCTGCCCTACTGTCAGTCTGGGGAGGGTGTAGACCACCACATGCTGCCCTACTGTCAGTCTGGGAAGGGTGTAGACCACCACATGCTGCCCTACTGTCAGTCTGGGAAGGGTGTAGACCACCACATACTGCCCTACTGTCAGTCTGGGGAGGGTGTAGACCACTACATGCTGCCCTACTGTCAGTCTGGGAAGGGTGTAGACCACCACATGCTGCCCTACTGTCAGTCTGGGAAGGGTGTAGACCACCACATGCTGCCCTACTGTCAGTCTGGGAAGGGTGTAGACCACCACATGCTGCCCTACTGTCAGTCTGGGAAGGGTGTAGACCACCACATGCTGCCCTACTGTCAGTCTGGGGAGGGTGTAGACCACCACATGCTGCCCTACTGTCAGTCTGGGAAGGGTGTAGACCACCACATGCTGCCCTACTGTCAGTCTGGGAAGGGTGTAGACCACCACATGCTGCCCTACTGTCAGTCTGGGAAGGGTGTAGACCACTACATGCTGCCCTACTGTCATTCTGGGAAGGGTGTAGACCACCACATACTGCCCTACTGTCAGTCTGGGGAGGGTGTAGACCACCACATGCTGCCCTACTGTCAGTCTGGGGAGGGTGTAGACCACCACATGCTGCCCTACTGTCAGTCTGGGAAGGGTGTAGACCACCACATGCTGCCCTACTGTCAGTCTGGGAAGGGTGTAGACCAGTGTTTCTCAACTGGTGGGATGCGACCCAAAAGTGGGTCGCAGGGCCATTTTGAGTGGGTCGCGGATGTGTGTAAAAAAATTAATAAAGTTACAAAAATATATATATTTTATTATTTTTTATTTTTTTATTTATTTATTAACACAGTTAAACAAAAGTTAAAAAAATGCATAATAAGTTCTAACCATATTGTGAAGGAGAAGTTAGAAGCCTAGAGGCTTATCGAGAACTTCCCCTGTTTTGTAAAATTAAATACAAAAATACAAAAATATACATGTTATAAAATACCAGAATACATTCAAAAGATACGTGTTAATACAAACATACATACACACAGTACATACATGTAGTGATGCACGGATGTGAAAATTGTGGCCGATACCGATAACCGATATTAATATTGCTGTTCTGGCCGATACCGATATTTACCGATGTCGATATCTCTGTATAGAAAACTTTTTTATGATAATCAAATAAAGAGCTATTTTCCAAAACGCATACTTTTTTTACTTTTGTATCTTATTTTCAGAAATTACTGATATTTTGAAACTATTTAAGGCCAAAACATGTAAAAAGATTTTTTTTTTTTTTTTTTAATATCGGTCCTATCTTGATATCGGACCGATACCGATGTGTAAAAAAACTGCCATATCGGCCGATATTATATCGGCGGCCGATATATCGTGCATCACTACATACATGCATATACTGTATACTGCGTACATAATAATACATAACCACCCACCCACCTGCCTACAAACCTATATATTAATAGGTTTAATATATAGTATAATATAATATATATATATTTTCTTTTTAATAATAATTTTTTTGCACTACCTATCTTTGTGAAAGTGGCTTCTCAGCCATGAGCATGACCTCAGAGTTGCTTTGTCTATCATCACCCCAGACTTTGAGACTCTTGTCAGGAGCAAACAACATCCCCAGTTATCCCATTAGTTCCCTGGGATGTTAACACTTTCCCCGCCAATCACGTTGTACGACGTGTTTCAAGTTCATGCGAATTCTGACAATCCACGACGTTAGCGTACGACGTTATTGAGATCATATTTTATATTTTCGCCATGTTATTCATATTTCCCTCACGGAGCCTTGTCTGATACAGTGGGACTCGGCACAACTCTGCAATGATGATCGGCGAGTTGCCAAACCGGAAATGGCCGGTTGGGTCTCGGTGCGTCTCCTAAATGCGTCCGGCCACTCGCATATCGTCGCGGGACTCTAGCCACACACCGTGGATATGGATCGCTGCCATAACTCAATAATCCTCATGATTTGGGCCTGTATTAGTATTATACAAACCGGAAATGGATCGACTCGATCCCCATCAAATAACTGGGATATTTTTGCTCCAGTCTCATTGCCCAACGGTAAGAGGGCCATAGTATGGGTTGAATGGGCCATAGTAATGTCAATTTAGTAATACAATTTAAAAAGTTATAGCCCTGCAAAGAAGGTGAACATCTCCATAGACTTACAGTACTGGCAGAGAATGGTATAAGATGCTGAAAGTGCGTGGCAGGGAATGTGTTAAGAAGTCTGCTAAGAAGGATATATTATTTATTATAATTTTTTTTGTATTTCATTGTGTTTTTTTTAGCCCTAGTTGCACTTTTGTTGCAACCCCAGTTATCCCATTAGTTCCCCCAAACTTACTGTAGGTCTGTTATGTTAAGCTAAGAAGTCTGCTAAGAAGCATAATTATTTATTATTATTATTATTATTATTATTATTATTATTATTATTATTATTATTATTATTATTATTATTATTATTATTATTATTATTATTATTATTATTATTATTATTATTATTATAATAATAATAATAATAATAATAATAATAATAATAATAATAAATAATTACGCGCATGATGAGTCATAACGTCTGGGATCATGTACAGTTGAAATTTTTTATAACTCACGTTCTATGAAATACTGCAGAAAACGATAAAAACATATTTATACTCTAGACCGTATTTTTGTATGAATGTGTGAATGAAAAAGTAAAACGTTCCTACATCCTGAACGATAGATAATTGATGTTGAATGGGCCATAGTAATGTCAATTTTGCAATACAATTTAAAAAGTTATAGCCCTGCAAAGAAGGTGAACATCTCCATAGACAAATAGTGCTGGCAGGGAGGCTACAAGGATGAGAATAAGCTCCGGCAGATTTAACAGTGCATGAAAGATTGTGTATCACTGCAAATCTTTTTTTTTTGAAATAAATCATAGTGGCTAAAAAATTTGGGTCGCGACTTAATGACTAAGGAAAATGTTGGGTCCCGAGGCTAGACCAGTTGAGAACCACTGGTGAAGACTACCTCCTCCGATACATGGCGCCTGTGTCGGCTAGCCGTCGGCATCGTCGGTACTGTCCGCTTTGTCTCCTGCTTGTTATTACTCTGCTTCTATGTATCTTCTGCCGGGACATCTCCACCCTATTGGTTTATGATCGACAAGCTCTTTTAAACCTAAGAGCCTTCAGCGAAACGCTTTCATCACATTGTTTGGGCGAGAAAGTGACAAGTCTCCCCCCGTTCTCCTGAACATCCCTGCTCACCTACGACGCCCTCCCTGTGCCTCCTTACGTAAAAAACGTTACAGGAGAAGGGGAAAACGAGGCGGTGTACACGTCAAAATCAAGGCCTACCTGCTGGCCTCCTCGTCCATGATCAACGTCATGGTCCCCTCTATGATGGATGCTATCTCCCTGCAGCCCAACGCTCTCTGCTCCCCAGAGACCGCTGGCTCTGTGCTGTTTCCCCCGAGCCCCTGCTGCCACTTTCGGGACCGGGACTGTCTGCCGTCGCCCCCTCTCCTGGCCCTGCTCCTCTTGGGCCGACGCGGGACCCCCCGCATCATCGCTGTATTCCTTCGGCGGCTGGAGCGCGCCCCACCACCGGCTAGCCCAGAGCTAAACTTCCACTTAGCCCTGTTGAATGCTAGGTCAATAGCCAACAAGACGTTCATTATAAACTACTTCTTCACCTCCCGTGGCCTGGATTTCATGTTCATTACCGAGACGTGGCTCAAAGTTGGCGAGCTACTGCCACTCTCCGAACTTCTCCCCCCCGACTGCACTTTTTTCAACACCCCTCGCTCCTCGGGCAGAGGGGGTGGAATAGCCTCGGTGTTCAAATCCACTCTCCACTGCCGCCTCTCACAGCCGGCAGCGAAATACGCTAGTTTCGAAGTTCAATCTTTTGAACTAAGCTTGTCATCCGTCGTCTTCTGCGCCGTCATATACCGCCCGCCTAAATACAATAAGGACTTTTTAAATGACTTCATGGACTTCCTCTCCGGACTGATGGTTAGATACGATCACATTCTCCTATGCGGCGATTTTAATATCCATGTGTGTTGCGAATCACATCCCCTGTCGCGAGATTTCCTAAATCTCATTGACTCTTTCAACCTCACCCAATCTGTCACAGCACCAACGCATGAAAAAGGACACACACTTGATCTCGTCCTGTCATTTGGACTATTTGTCAATATAATTGATATATGTGCTGCTGCTTTTTCTGACCACTCACCTATTGTTTTCTCCACTAAAATCCCTTGCTCTGCTATTTCCCCTCATGTACCTACAAAAAAATCCTGCACGTTTACCTCTGACACTGCTGCCCACTTTTCTGATGCCTTCTTCAGCTCCCCAATATGTGTCTTAAATGCAAACAGTGTCCCAAATATCGATGACTATCTCTCCATGTTCAACGAGTCATGCACCAATATTTTAAACACTGTAGCACCTTTTAAAACTAAACGCATAAAACCCCTCCCCACACCCTGGCTAAAGGAATCCACACGTACTCTTAGGCCATGTTTAGACGGAGAGAGTCTCAGCAGAAACCGCAGAAGTCGTCTTGCGGTCTCACTTTTAATTTTGCGTTTAGACTAGTGTTTTGGGATGGAATTCTGCGTGCAGACGAGGCTGTAAAGACTCGAGACGACGGAGCCCCGCTGTCACACGATTGGCGCAGATGTCATATGACCGTGCTGTGAAGACCCGCCCTACTCTGCCTCTGATTCGCAGACTGTGGGTGGGGGAATGTGATTGGACCAAAGCAGAGTCACTCACAGACAGTGGCTCCAGTCACTAATAGTTGCGATAGCCGCGGGACTGATTCTTGTGTATTTAAAAGTCAACGTAGCCGGGGGAGCTCCAGTAGCTCACCACGTACCGCGAGTGCTATTTCAGCGCCGTGGACAACCGCGCTCGCACGGATCTGGGGCTGAGCGCGTTCGAATCCCGGACGGCAGCCGTGCCTTTCCCAGAGTGTCTTTCCCCCCATCTGAACCCTTTCAGCCTGCTTCTGTCGGTCGAACTTGACCAAGTATGAATGCGACGAAAAAGCGATAAACGCTAAAAAGAACCAGCTGACTGGTCAAAGTTAAAAAAAAAAAAAAAAAGTCAGCGTAGCCTTCAGGTGATCGCCATGGATAGAATCAGACATGCTTTGTTTACGCTTCTCGGCTACTGGCGCATGCCTGTGACGTAAGCAGTACACAACGAGAGCCTTGACGACCCTTTCGTCATAGTTTTATGCGGTTTGACAGTTTAGATGATAGCGCAAAGGTTTATCGTTTCTAGGAATTCCACCCAGGAAGGTGGTCTCACTTTTATTGCAGATTCTCCCCGTAAAAACGCTGTTGCCGTATAAACAAAAGGCACATCCGAAAAAATATTTTTGCGGATTCACCTGCTAGCGTTTCCGTCTAAACAGGGCCTTAGATGTGCATGTAGACGTGCCGAGAGGAAGTGGAGGAAGGACAGGTTGCATGTCTCCCTCCAAATCCTACACAGCGCTCTGTCAAAATTGCAAAAACAACTTACATTTCTAACCTAGTCACAACAAATTCAAATAAACCCCAGGCCTTGTTCAAAGTCCTAAACTCCCTCATCAACCCCTGTGCCACTCCCTCTGTCGTACCTTCATTAGCTCTATGTGAAGGCTTCCAACACTTTTTCATCAGCAAAGTCTCTGCCCTTAGATCTCTCTCCCCCCTGCCCCCCTTGCCCCCCCCCCCCCCCCCCCCACCCACTGCCTGCTGTTTTGACCAGTTTGCCCCGGTCTCCCTCTCCTCCCTCTCTGATGCCATTAAACACCTGCAACCAACAAATTGCCGCTCAGACGCACTCCCCTCGTGCATCCTAAAGGAAGTACCTGACCCTGTCCTCCTCACATTATTACCTCTACTAAACGCCTGCCTCAGTACTGAATGTGTCCCGGCTGCCTTCAAGCATGCTGTGGTCCAGCCCCGGATAAAGAAGCCCAACCTCGATCCCTCTGTCTTCGCCAATTTTAGACCCATGTCATAGTCTACATACAGCTACAATCATTCCTTGAACACAACAACAACCATGATAAATTCCAATCTGGCTTTAAACCACGACACAGCACTGAAACGGCCCTCCTCCGTGTCTTAAACGACCTGATTTCAGCTGCTGATGCAGGTAACTCATCCCTACTACTACTCCTTGACCTCACAGCCGCCTTTGATACGGTAGATCACCACATCCTCTTAGCTCGCCTCGAGCATTACGTAGGCCTTAGGGGCCCCGTCTTAGACTGGTTCCGGTCCTACTTAAGTAATAGGACCTTCTCTGTCCAACTTGGTGACTTCACTTCCTCTGTGGCCCCCCTCACCTGCGGGGTGCCCCAAGGCTCGATATTGGGTCCCACTCTCTTCCTCCTATATATACTCTCCCTAGGCCAGATCTTGGCAAAACATAACATCTTATTCCATTGCTTCGCCGATGACGTGCAGGTCTACCTCCCCTTAAAACCCACCCAAGGGAAAACATCAATAACACCACTACTTGACTGCCTGGCAGAAATCAAGTGCTGGATGTCTGAAAACTCCCTGACATTAAACGAAGGGAAAACTGAGGTCATTGTTTTTAATAGTGCCCCCTCGACCCCCCTCATTGACGCACTTGGTCCCCTGGGTCCAAACCTCTCCACCTCTGTCAGGAACCTCGGGGTCATCTTCGACAGCAATTTAAAATTTGACAAACAGGTCAGCGCCGTAGTCAAAAACTGTTTTTACCACCTTAGACTCCTGGCGAAGACAAAGGCATACCTCTCCCAAAGTAACCTAGAGACGGTGATACATGCCTTTGTCACCACTCGCCTCGACTACTGCAATGCCCTTTACACGAGCATCGACAAATCCTTGCTTCGCCGCCTACAACTGGTGCAGAACACAGCCGCGTGCCTCCTCACCAAAACAAAAAAACATGAACATATCAGCCCAGTTTTGGCCTCGCTCCACTGGCTGCCGGTCCGCTTTAGGATCGATTTTAAATTAATCCTAAATGTTTTTAAATCACTAAATGGCACGGCTCCTCCCTATCTGTCCGAACTCCTGCACCGCCACACCCCCCACGATCCCTCAGATCAGCTGACCAGCTGCTACTGGTGGTGCCTAGAACTAGGCTCAAGACTAGGGGAGACGGAGCCTTCTCCACCGCAGCGCCTAGATTGTGGAACAGCCTCCCCCTCAGCGTACGGACCGCCCAGACCGTGCAGGCTTTTAAATCACTTTTAAAAACCTACCTGTTCTCCTTGGCCTTCCCCCCCACTTAATCACCACTAGACCCCTGGCCCTTCTATCCTCTTTGTTTTACTGTGTCCTACCTGTTTTTATTACTTTAATTGCTTTACTATGTTTTTAATCTTATATCTTGCATCATATTATTTTGTTTTTATCAACCTGCCTGTGAAGCACTTTGGTGCCAGCTGCCGCTGCCTGGAAATGTGCTATATAAATAAAATTTACTTGACTTGACTTGACATGTAGAGTTGCCAGCCGCTTCTTTTCACTTGACGGCTAAAAGTTTTACTGGGAGAGCGTAACTCGCGCGGAGGTTCATGCTATCTCCCCCAGACCTGTTGAACAGGCCCCCCGACCAGGACTCATACCCCCACCGGCTTCCCATGACTGACTAAGCCGGAGGTACTGCTGCCGGGAATTGAACCCCCGGGGCTCTGCGGTGGTATGCGAGTGCTTAGACCTCTACACTACCCAGCCACCCTCTGTGTTACCATTCTAGTTCACCGCAGGACTACCGTAATTTTCTGACTATAAGCTGCACCTGAATATAAGCCGCAGCAGCTAAATTGAATGATGTGTAATGACATATATAAGCCGCACTGGACTATAAGCCGCAGGTGTTTTAATGTTTAATTACCATATGTAAGGGTTCGTGCACAGACGGGATTGTCGGGAAAGAGATGGCTGTTTGAGGAAGTGCCCGTTGGTGATCGTGGATGTTTTGACACTGCTCCACACTGTCAGGATCCACTCGCAAACTTGAGCGAAAGTTGCTTTTTGCATGCGACCAGTTTTGGTGAATAATTTATCGCCGCTAGTCATCCACGCCTCCCACTGAACGCATAGTGCCACTTTGAACACTGATTGACACTGATGTCGAGTGGCTGCAGATGCTTCGTTGTGCCCCCAGGAATCACAGCTGGAATTGAGTTTGTGCTCTTGATGGCTGCTTTCCTTCCTTTGCACAAACTGTCTCATTCTCATAATGTCTGTCTGACCGGCCATAGAGCCCATAAAGTTAAAGGTGGTGGACTGTAACCTGTAAAATCCATACATTTAGGAGGTCCCCTAGTGGCCGTTAGCTGTACAAATCCATAGATTAGCCGCACTGTTATATAAGCCGCAGGGTCGAAAAAAGGCGCGGCTTATAGTCTGAAAATCCCGGTAGCTCATTCACAACACAGGATCTGTAGGACACTGCTACTGTAGGTTTCATATAAGTCAACAAATTAATAGTCCAATCAGATAATACAGACTCGCATGTATGTATGTGATATTATGCAGATTTGGATTGTGATACGTTCTTTTGAAAACATGTTGTGAAAATGTAAGGGAATAGTCTGCGTGTGTACATGCTATGGTAAATTCGTGGTAAATTCATGGTAAATGTATGGTAAATATGTGGTAAATATTATATTTATCAATCTTTACCTTATTTTTTTGTGCTAAAATTATTTTTTTGTTTTGTTTTTTTAGTTACGTTTTGTGTGAAGGGCGGACAAGCAAAGTAAGATTTTCATTGTATGGCAATGGCAAACTGTCTGTTTAACTGTGCACACGACAATAAACAATCTTGAATCTTGAATATATTTGTAGGCAGGTTTTCCTTTTTTTTTGTTTTTGTTATTGGAGGTGAGAATACAATACATGGGTACATCAACTATCATTGCATTAGTAAAAGACACTAGGCTTCATGCAATCACCATTTCCATGGACAATTTGCATTGGTTGTGATGGTACGCGTTGCTGCATATTTGTTTCACAAGCCAGCGATTCTTCGATTCCTTTTGAAAGCATGTGTTAAAAAATGATGCGATGATACATTAGCACATTCAAATTAATCAGCGTTCAGTATTCTACCGTGTCTTCTACGGAGACGGGAGAGCGTCCTGGCGGTCCTGTTAAATGGGCATGTTAACAAATTGAGGAATAAATAAATACAAATCCATAAGGGAGGATAAACTGTGACCCTTTACTGCAGGGGTAGGCAACCCTAGGCACGCGTGCCTGCATTTGCAGAGCCTTATAACAAAAACATTATTACGGTCACCATTGTGACCAGTGTGATTAATCAACACATTTTATTATTTATTTTTCTATTTCATTGAACATTGCACATGTTAAAAGCAATTGTTTTTACTCAAAATGTGAGTATTACCAAGTCGACTTGTGTTCTTAAAACAATGACAATAAACATAGTTTTATTAGGTTGAAATAATGTGGTTGTGTACTTATTTTTCTGTTAACTTATTATGGATTGAAAACTGAAAACCTTAATGCACAGTAACTGAACTCAATATTTTTAAGTTCTGGTAACTTATTATTATTTATTTTTTTACAGTGTAGTCTTGCGATCAATCAAAACTTATTTACACATATACCTCACATTCACCCTCCATTCACATACTGGTGTTCTCCTGGTGTTCTCCATTAGGCCTGTAGGTGGAGCTATGACAGCACACGTACAGTACACACACCGATGGTGTGTGATGTGTCCAAAAATGAATGGGCAAATGTGAGTGAAATGGTCGCACTGTATGCAGCTGTTTGTCTGCATTGCACCCCCCCCCCCAACTCAGATTTAGGGTTGATACAACCATCATAATAATATTGTTAATAATAACAATAACAATGATGTAATAATGTAAAAATTATCATTAAAAATACCTGATTATGAGAAAAAAAAATTACGATGCATGGAATATTGTTGAGGCACACTAGTTACAACTATATTTCAAACAGGCACTCCATGTCAAAAAGGTTGCTGACCCCTGCTTTACTGCATTACATGATGAGACGGGGACATCAGAATCAGAATGTGCAATGTTCCCTTGTGGGCATGTAAAATATGCCCACCTTTCAATTGCTGTAAAAATTTGGACTACAACATTTTATAAAATTGTATTTACTAAATAAGGATAATAGTAATAATAATAATCATACTAATAATAAAAAAATATATAAAAATAACTATCAGTAACTCACCTCCCTCTGACCTCTCCTATGTGTGTCAGGATGGGCGCGTCGGACAACATCTACAAGGGGCACAGTACCTTCATGGAGGAGCTGACGGAAGCCTCGGAGATCATCGCCCGGGCAACCGAGCGCTCCTTGGTCATCCTGGATGAACTGGGGCGGGGCACCAGCACTCACGACGGAATAGCCATCGCCTTCGCCACCCTGGACCACTTCATCAGAGAGGTGAGAGGCAGGAGAGATGAAAGGACATGAGATGAAACAAAATTGACCTATCTCAAGCCCCGCCCTCTCTTCTTGATCCTCCAATCACAACCGTTGTTTCCCTCAGACAGAAAGCAACAGTTGTGATTGAAGGATCAAGAAAGGTGGGCGGGGTTTGAGATAGGTCAATAGGATGATGTATCGGAGGGAATAGCGAAGGCCACTGCACCTGAGCACACGGTGTGTGCGTGCGTGCCTGTGTGTGTGCGTGCGTGCCTGTGTGTGTGCGTGCGTGCCTGTGTGTGTGCGTGCGTGCCTGTGTGTGTGCGTGCGTGCCTGTGTGTGTGCGTGCGTGCCTGTGTGTGTGTGTGCGTGCGTGCCTGTGTGTGTGCGTGCGTGCCTCTGTGTGTGCGTGCGTGCCTGTGTGTGTGCGTGCATGCATGCGTGTGTACAGTATGTGTGGGAGACTGGTGGAAGGTATGCATGTGCGTGGGTGTTTTTGTATGCGTTATGGGGATCGTTGGTTTTGCGGCCTAGGGAGAGACCCTGGCAGTGGCTGTAGAAGACTTGAGTATGATTGGGAAGAGACTTGATCTATAATGTTAATATGCAGCCAATTAGAAGGCGAGGGTCCGCAGAGAAGAGGGAGGGAAAGAGATACAGTGCCAACCATAGAACTTGGCTGGTACACTATAACATGTCTACCAAAGAACATTTGTTAAAATGTTGTCATGGAAATCACTGTTGTGTTGTTGCATGACACTGGGTGTGTTGTGATTAGGCATACATTTTAAAATCTTTGAATAGTCATTAAATAATTTTTTTTAAAATCGAATACGTTACATGACTATTGTTTTGTCTTCAAATATATTTCCCCTTGTTTTTGCCACCACCGACACTGTGTAGTGTATTGAGCGGGAACTGTTAATACTAATAATAATAAACTTTATTTGTATAGCACCTTTCATACATAAACTGCAGCTCAAAGTGCTTCACAGCAGAAAAAAGACAAAATGAGCACATAAAGTGCAGACAAATAAAATCACAGTTTTTCACACAAACATCCCAACAGGCCACCTTGTGTATGGTTTGATTCAGTTTTAAATGGACAATAATAAAATGAGTAAGATAGAATAGACAGTAAAATAGTGCACATAAAGACATAAAATCAATTTTTTTTACAGTGCAATAAAATAGTTCTGGATTACTGTTTAACAGTTTAAAGTCGTCTTTACCTTCTCTGTTTGTTATCCACAGTTTAAAACTTGACAGTCTTTGATGCCCACTTTGACCCTTTGAACCTCCCACTCAGGGCAAACCTCTCAGGTACAGCTGGGAGAGGCTCCGTTGCTACAGTACATTCAAGAACAGAAAAGAAAGATGAAGAAAGAGACCGGAGATGTTACACTTTGTGGGGGGGGGGGGGGGGGGGGGTGATTACTAGTTGAATAGTTCCCAGTGACTATCGAATAGGAAGTGAGTTGAATGAGAGTTTAACCGTGCACGTGCAGAATGGAACTTAAATTACAATGCAGAATAAATTCAATACTCCCGAGGCAAAGAACCGGATGTCGGAGCCATCCTAGCCACTGAGTTTAGCACAGCCCAGTCAGTATGGCAGTCAGTATGGCAGTCAGTATGGCAGTCAGTATGGCAAATGCAAACGACATGTCCTTCAGGTCCTGCTGTTTGGGAACATGTACGGTTTCCCAGTTGTTTTTCTGATTTGATTTGTATTGATCAGCGATCGATCGGTGGCTTTGTTTCAGCAGTGAAGAGTTCAAGAGTTTTTAAAGCAGCTGACGGCCTGGAGGACAGAGAGACACAGAGTCACCAGGTTGTTCTGACGTTCACACAGGGATGTACATTCAGTACAGAGAAGAGGCACGTCATACACACTCGTGAAGAAAGGTTAGTCTCTGTATCCGGAGGTGAACAGTTTCCCCACATAGACCCTGACCCCAGGGCAGAATATAGAATGCAGAAGTAACTCGCGGTCTGGTTAACTGCCACACAGCAAAGTTAATATAACATAAGATGAGATATTCCTGTATTGATCCCCTTGGGTAAATGCAGGTGTCATAGCAGCATGGGGGAGGGGGGAAATACGGGTATAGGCAGGGTAATAGAAAGATAATAAATATAGGTAATAATATATAGGACAATATACAAATTTGAATAAAAGTAAGTTAAAATAAGTTAATCTATCTATGCTATCGTGTATGTACAGTATGGAACAACTCCTAACATAATTATGTGCAATCCAATGATCTGATTAAAGAGCATTATGATTCCATTGGAACAGATTGCAAAATTTACGAGAGGGATTTACGGATTATTCAGATAACAGTCAATACGCAGGACACATTTTTAATATAACTACATTTGTCAGTTACATGGTTACATTTCTAATCCCTCCTCCAAAAAAAAAAGGTGTGACACACTGTGATCTGACACACTCATCTTCACTGTTACCGAGTATCAACTAGCATGCTAGCAGGTATAGCCAGTTAGCTTGATACTGGCTGGAGTGATACTCTGAACAAACCAAAAGCAATTCTGATGGTGCTCTGAACTTATGAACTGTCCAGTTTGTGCCAGAGTATGCTGCCACTTTGACCTATCTCTGCTCTCCTTTCTTGATCCTCCAATCACAACCAACCGTTGCTTTCCTCAGAAGAACTTTGTTTTGCGGTGAAAGCGACAGCTGTGATTGGAGGATCAAGAATAGAGGGCGGGGTTTAAGATAGGTCCATTTACGAACACGCCCGCCCCTCGGAAAGCTTACCGGTGTCATTTGACTGAACAATGTAGTGGCAGATGTGTTGAACATTCCACCTGTTTGAGTCTCATGCTAGGATAATAATAAGAGGATGGGTCAGTGTCGTCGTAGAGACATTAGAAAATGGTTTCCCTGTGCATTGAAAGAAGGACCATCGTCTTCCCAGTGCGGAATGACTCCTGTGGGAACGGGGCTGTGACCCATCCTACTGTAGGTCTCATGCACTGTCCATGTCCACACATGAAACAATTTCCAGGACAACATTATCGTTATTCTACGGCAGCCGTCGTATATAACGTACCAAAGCAGATCACAGTGACACTATAGGAAAGACCTGTTCTAGCCATTCAAGCTCTGTGGTGGCAAATCTGCTTTGGGTATAGACCCCGATCCTTAATGAACTTATATCAAACCCGCCCCCTTTTCTTTATCCTCCAATCACAACTGTCCCTTCCCTCTGACAAACTAAGTTAAATTGTCTGGTTGTGCAGTGTTATAGCATGTGTCATTTAAACCTCACGAAAGGACCATATTCAGACTAATGGTAATCGGTGATGGCTCTGAGAGAGATACTATGGGTCTATATTTAGCCTTCATGTCTCAGTGAAATGTTTCCTGCTGTTCTTGTCCGCTGTGTTTGACATGGTGGGAACAGGGGCATCCACTATGGCAAGGGAAGCTTGAGTGCAGAGAGAGACAGGTGTTCAGAAGCAGAGATTTAAAGGAGGAGACAGATTGGGAGATTTGTCTCTGGGCATTAGTTGTGTGTGTGTGTGTGTGCGCACGGTCCTCTGGGACTATGTGAGCTGTCAGGGGTCCTACGTGTGTTGCACAATGTTGCGTATCCCCATAGAGACAGAAGATGACTGGAAGATGTGTGTGTGTGCATGTGTGTATCAGGTGGCTTGTGTGTCTCACATTCGGTTCCACATGGACTCCGGTATTCCGGGGGGAAAGGATTTAACAGCACACATGGTCCATGTTGACCCCTGGAGGGTGTATTTATTGGGGGAGTTTGTTTTCCTGGCAATGCTGTGATGAATAATCACCCAGCAACTGTTTGTTTGTCAGACAGATTGGACACTGTTAGTCATTCATTCTCTATACGGGTGTCTGGGAAGAGGTATTGTAGGATAATTAATGACCACTAGTCACTGTGATGGTTACTCTGATAGCCACTGTGATAGCCACTGTGATATTCACTATGATTGTCACTGTGATAGTTACTGTGATAGTTACTGTGATAGCCACAGTGATAGTTACAGTGATTGTCACTGTGATATATATATATATTTATGTCTTCTCCTATTACTATGCCCATACTGTACATGTATGTTTGTTTGTTTGTTTGTGATGTGGTACATTTACATTTAGTCATTTAGGTGACGCTTTTATCCAAAGCGACTTACAAGTTCTGTACGACAAGTCATCAGGGGCACAACTCTATCAGCTGAGTAACAATGTTCATCAAAGTGTTGCGTGCTACAGTGTAGGTTAGTTTATTAGGACAAGTGCATGACAGTAAGGTTAGTTAGGGTTAGATATTCTTTTAATAATTTTTTTAAATTTCAGATAATGGTTGAAGAAGTGCGTCTTTAGTCGACGGCGAAAGATTGGACGTGGTTCGGCTGTCCTAACTGGGATCGGTAGTTCATTCCACCATTGTGGGGCAAGGACCGAGAATAGGCGACTTCTCTTTGATGACCCTCCCGGAGCTCGGATAGGAGTAGGTCTGAGGTGGCCAGAAGATGCAGAGCGTAGGGGTCTTGAGGGTGTGTAGTTAGAGACCATTGACCGGAGGTAGGCGGGAGCGGTTCCCTTTGCCGCACAGTATGCCAGGTCGAGGGCCTTGAAACGGATGTGGTAGTTACAGTGATAGTCACTGGTAGTTACTGTGGTAGTCACTGGTAGTTATTACTGTGGTAGTCACTAGGGCTGACCTTCAAAGCTTTTTTTGGCAATCGAAGCTTTTTTAATTTGGCAATTCGAAGGTTAAAAAAATATATATATATAATTTTTTTTTTTTTATTATTTTATGTTTTGGGACTTGTACAGCACTTTGGTAAACTTTGTTGTTTTTAAATGTGCTCTATAAATAAAGTGGATTGGATTAATGAATTAACACTATGATCGCCGTGGACGAGTTTACACGTCATTCCTAGCCATGCTCATTCTGCCGAAGACGCCGTAACTCGTCTTTGATGTCAATATTTAAAAAATCTGTCATCTAAATCATATTTCCTTTCCGGAGCCCTGAGACACACTGCAAAGCTCCACTCAACTCTCTAGCGGTTCAACAGCGCCATCTGGTGGCCGATCGGCAGATCGCCAGCCGGAAATTAACCTTTGAACCGGTAGTGCTCATCCATATGTGGTCCGGGCACTCGCTATCGTTAGAGAGACTCCGTATTGACACAGTGAACATCGATCGGTGCAAATAACTCGAAAAAACAACATGATTTGGATGTATATACTATTATACAACCTGGAAATGGATCGGGCATTTCTCCATCCCATAATAGAAAAAAATCTGTTCCAAGCTCATCTGCCAGCGGCGCGAGGAAGCCACGGTAAGATTCAGCGTTATATTCTAACGTCTTCTATACTAACTGATCTGATGAACATATGACCCACACTAGATGAATCATCTAACGCTGCCCACGGAATTATAAACGATCCCCCGCCCATCCGGTCATCATCGGATGATGTGTAGAAACTTCTAGAACCACGTCCAGTTGAAATTTTTTATCTCACACAGATTCCTACCAAACTGTATTTGATCATCAATATAATGCATTTAGGGCTATAAATCACGTTCTGAAGAAAGCTGCAGAAAACGATAAAAACATACTTATACTTTAGACCATATTTTAGTATGAATATGTGAATGAAAAAGTTTAACGTTGCTACACCCTGAACAATACATATAGGACAGTGGTCACCAACCCGTCGATCTTGATCGACTGGTCGATCTTTGAGACTGTCCCTGTAGATCTTTCCATGAAAATAATTTTCTTTTTTTATCTTACCCTGAGAGTCCACATTACAGTTCTACTTTTGTTTTGATGTGAAAAGTGATGCTGCACTTAGCACTGACTGAGAAAGTACACATACAGTTCTACTTTTGTTTTGATGTGAAAATGATGCTGCACTTGGCACTGACTGCACTTAGCACTGACTGCACTTAGCACTGACTGAGAAAGTCCACATTACAGTTCTACTTTTGTTTTGATGTGAAAAGTGATGCTGCACTTAGCACTGACTGAGAAAGTACACATTACAGTTCTACTTTATAAAATGCTAACTGTAAATATGTTTGTCAATGTTAATAATATGAGAAAGTCCACAATACAGTTCTACTTTTGTTTTGATGTGAAAAGTGATGCTGCACTTAGCACTGACTGCACTTAGCACTGACTGAGAAAGTACACATTACAGTTCTACTTTATAAAATGCTAATTGTAAATGTTTGTCAATGTTAATAATATGAGAAAGTCCACATTACAGTTCTACTTTTGTTTTGATGTGAAAAGTAATGCTGCATAAGATGACTGCACTTAGCACTGACTGAGAAAGTACATAATAGTTCTACTTTGACGTTTTAATGTTGGACCAAAGCATTGCATGTAAAAGAATACAGGCAAATAAAAGTCATTTAGTTTAAAGTACAATCTTGGCTGTCTTTTTCTCTCAACGCTTCAATAGGTAGATCTTGCCTTCACCAAAAAAAAAAGAAGTGATCTTGGGCTTAAAAAGGTTGGTGACCACTGATATAGGACATTGAATGGGCCATAATAATGGCAATTTAGCAATAGAATTTAAAAAGTTATAGCCCTGCAAAGAAGGGGAACTTCTCCATAGACAAATAGAGCTGGCGAGGGATGGTAAATTATGAATTTAACCCATGGCGATTAAAGTGTTAAGTAGCCCCTTTCGTGACTGTGACGCATCCAACAAGGTTTCACTCGGCTGCGCTGCCTGGGTGCAGTGGGGCTGCTCTCACAGCCAACGGCATGACATTACATAATTATGTTGCAACCTTCATCCATCAAGCAAACAATTATATAAATATTTATATGTAGTTGATAGAGACAAAGGCAGAATTCGACTTAATTAAGCATGTTTTATTAAGACATATTTTTATATGGGTCGGGACACTTTAAAAAAGCAGCACAATGAACACAAATCTGTCCGACATAGTCTTAAATAACAAACGGCATTGCTTTGCTTCTTCGTCGACATGTTTGCTGCACATGTCCTTGTTGTTTTCAACACAGATAATCTCCATGTGCTTGTTGTAGAGAGGTGGAGTCGAGGCGCCGCTTACTTTCGTTTCATTGGAATGGAGGCGGGAAGGCACCGCTTACTTTAGTTTCATTGGAATGGAGGCGCAAGATTTTGGAGGCAAATTATTATATATATTTTTTATAGATTTCTTTTTAATTACGATTTTTTTTTTTATGTTCGAAGCTTGTGCCATCGAACGAAGCTTCGAAGTATTTAAGACAGCCCTAGTAGTCACTGTGATAGTTACTGTGGTAGTTACTGTGATTGTTACTGTGGTAGTCACTGTGGTGTGGTAGTTACTTTGATAGTCACTGGTAGTCACTGATAGTTACTGTGGTAGTCACTGTGGTGTGGTAGTTACTGTGATAGTCACTGGTAGTCACTGATAGTTACTGTGGTAGTCACTGTGGTGTGGTAGTTACTTTGATAGTCACTGGTAGTCACTGATAGTTACTGTGGTAGTCACTGTGGTGTGGTAGTCACTGATTGTTACTGTGGTAGTCACTGTGGTGTGGTAGTCACTGTGATAGTCACTGTGGTAGTCACTGGTAGTCACTGATTGTTACTGTGGTAGTTGGGCTGCACGATTTTGGGAAATAATCTAATTGCGATTTTTCGGACAGATATTGCGATTGCGATTACATTTGCGATTATAATTCTTATTTTTTTAAGCAGCCCCACAGAGGTTTATTGTAAAATGCAGCTTGCATCTGGCCTACGCGGTGGGTCTTTTCAGGACGCCGAGCCTAACATTTTTTCTTTTTACCTGGGAATTGATACCGGTACCCAACGGTACCTTTTTTTCTGTACTTTACTCTCCCTCTCTGAAGTCTAAACTTCACAACACACAATCTAAAACCTCTTACCTCCCTCTCCAAAACCGATCTTGTATCTCAATGGGACTTCCTGGTTCAATAAATTAAAAAGTAAAAAACCATTTGCGATTTCTTTTTCTTTTTTCGATTTGATAATTGCATCATTCCAAATCGCGATTTCGATTAAAAAACGATTAATCGTGCAGCCCTAGTAGTCACTGTGGTAGTCACTGTGATAGTTACTGTGGTAGTTACTGTGGTAGTTACTGATAGTTACTGTGATAGTTACTGTGATAGTTACTGTGGTAGTTACTGATAGTTACTGTGATAGTTACTGTGGTAGTTACTGTGGTAGTTACTGATAGTTACTGTGATAGTTACTGTGGTAGTTACTGATAGTTACTGTGATAGTTACTGTGATAGTTACTGTGGTAGTTACTGTGATAGTTACTGTGGTAGTTATTGATAGTTACTGTGATAGTTACTGTGATAGTTACTGTGGTAGTTACTGATAGTTACTGTGATAGTTACTGTGGTAGTTACTGTGCTAGTTACTGATAGTTACTGTGATAGTTACTGTGATAGTTACTACTGTGGTAGTTACTGTGGTAGTTACTGTGATAGTTACTGTGATAGTTACTGTGGTAGTTACTGTGATAGTTACTGTGGTAGTTAATGTGGTAGTTACTGATAGTTACTGTGGTAGTTACTGTGATAGTTACTGTGGTAGTTACTGTGGTAGTTACTGTGATAGTTACTGTGATAGTTACTTTGGTAGTTACTGTCGTAGTTACTGATAGTTACTGTGGTAGTTACTGATAGTTACTGTGGTAATTACTGTGGTAGTTACTGATAGTTACTGTGGTAGTCACTGTGGTAGTTACTGTGATAGTTACTGTGGTAGTTACTGTGGTAGTCACTGTGGTAGTTACTGTGATAGTTACTGTGGTGATCACTGTGGTAGTTACTGATAGTTACTGTGATAGTTACTGTGGTAGTTACTGTGATAGTTACTGTGGTAGTTACTGTGGTAGTTACTGATAGTTACTGTGGTAGTCACTGTGGTAGTTACTGATAGTTACTGTGGTAGTCACTGTGGTAGTTACTGTGATAGTTACTGTGATAGTTACTGTGGTAATCACTGTGGTAGTTACTGTGATAGTTACTGTGATAGTTACTGTGGTAGTTACTGTGATAGTTACTGTGGTAGTTACTGATAGTTACTGTGGTAGTTACTGATAGTCACTGTGATAGTTACTGTGGTAGTTACTGTGGTAGTTACTGATAGTTACTGTGATAGTTACTGTGATAGTTACTGTGGTAGTTACTGTGATAGTTACTGTGGTAGTTACTAATAGTTACTGTGGTAGTTACTGTGGTAGTTACTGATAGTCACTGTGATAGTTACTGTGGTAGTTACTGTGGTAGTTACTGATAGTTACTGTGATAGTTACTGTGATAGTCACTGTGGTAGTTACTGATGGTTACTGTGATAGTTACTGTGGTAATCACTGTGGTAGTTACTGTGCTAGTTACTGTGGTAGTTACTGTGGTAGTTACTGTGATAGTTACTGTGGTAGTTACTGTGGTAGTTACTGTGGTAGTTATTGATAGTTACTGTGATAGTCACTGTGGTAGTTACTGTGATAGTTACTGTGATAGTTACTGTGATAGTTACTGTGGTAGTTACTGTGGTAGTTACTGATAGTTACTGTGGTAGTTACTGTGGTAGTTACTGTGGTAGTCACTGATAGTCACTGTGGTAGTTACTGTGGTGTGGTAGTTACTGTGGTAGTTACTGATAGTCACTGTGGTAGTTACTGATAGTCACTGTGATAGTTACTGTGGTAGTCACTGTGGTGTGGTAGTCATTGTGATAGTTACTGTGGTAGTTACTGTGGTAGTTACTGATAGTCACTGTGGTAGTTACTGTGATAGTTACTGTGGTAGTTAATGATAGTTACTGTGATAGTTACTGTGGTAGTTACTGTGATAGTTACTGTGGTAGTTACTGTGGTAGTTACTGATAGTTACTGTGGTAGTCACTGTGGTAGTTACTGATAGTTACTGTGGTAGTTACTGTGATAGTTACTGTGGTAATCACTGTGGTAGTTACTGTGATAGTTACTGTGATAGTTACTGTGGTAGTTACTGATAGTTACTGTGGTAGTTACTGATAGTCACTGTGATAGTTACTGTGGTAGTTACTGTGGTAGTTACTGATAGTTACTGTGATAGTTACTGTGATAGTTACTGTGGTAGTTACTGTGATAGTTACTGTGGTAGTTACTAATAGTTACTGTGGTAGTTACTGTGGTAGTTACTGATAGTCACTGTGATAGTTACTGTGGTAGTTACTGTGGTAGTTACTGATAGTTACTGTGATAGTTACTGTGATAGTCACTGTGGTAGTTACTGATGGTTACTGTGATAGTTACTGTGGTAATCACTGTGGTAGTTACTGTGATAGTTACTGTGGTAGTTACTGTGCTAGTTACTGTGATAGTTACTGTGGTAGTTACTGTGGTAGTTACTGTGGTAGTTATTGATAGTTACTGTGATAGTCACTGTGGTAGTTACTGTGATAGTTACTGTGATAGTTACTGTGGTAGTTACTGTGGTAGTTACTGTGGTAGTTACTGTGGTAGTTACTGTGGTAGTCACTGATAGTCACTGTGGTAGTTACTGTGGTGTGGTAGTTACTGTGGTAGTTACTGATAGTCACTGTGGTAGTTACTGATAGTCGCTGTGATAGTTACTGTGGTAGTCACTGATAGTTACTGTGATAGTCACTGTGGTGTGGTAGTCATTGTGATAGTTACTGTGGTAGTTACTGTGGTAGTTACTGATAGTCACTGTGGTAGTTACTGTGATAGTTACTGTGGTAGTTAATGATAGTTACTGTGATAGTCACTGTGGTAGTTACTGATAGTTACTGTGATAGTTACTGTGATAGTCACTGTGGTGTGGTAGTCACTGTGATAGTTACTGTGGTAGTTACTGTGGTAGTTACTGATAGTTATTGTGATAGTCACTGTGGTAGTCACTGTGGTAGTTACTGATAGTCACTGTGGTAGTTACTGTGGTAGTTACTGATAGTCACTGTGGTAGTTACTGTGGTAGTTACTGATAGTCACTGTGGTAGTTACTGTGGTAGTCACTGTGGTAGTTACTGTGGTAGTTACTGTGGTAGTCACTGTGGTAGTTACTGTGGTAGTTACTGTGGTAGTTACTGATAGTTACTGTGATAGTCACTGTGGTAGTTACTGTGGTAGTTACTGATAGTCACTGTGATAGTTACTGTGGTAGTTACTGTGGTAGTTACTGATAGTCACTGTGATAGTTACTGTGGTAGATACTGTGGTAGTTACTGTGGTAGTTACTGATAGTTACTGTGATAGTTACTGTGATCGTTACTGTGGTAGTTACTGATAGTTACTGTGGTAGTTACTGATAGTTACTGTGATAGTTACTGTGGTAGTCACTGTGATAGTTACTGTGGTAGTTACTGTGGTAGTTACTGATAGTCACTGTGGTATTTACTGTGATAGTTACTGTGATCGTTACTGTGGTAGTTACTGTGGTAGTTACTGATAGTTACTGTGGTAGTTACTGTGGTAGTTACTGATAGTCACTGTGGTAGTTACTGTGATAGTTACTGTGGTAATCACTGTGATAGTTACTGTGATAGTTACTGTGGTAGTCACTGTGATAGTTACTGTGGTAGTCACTGTGATAGTTACTGTGGTAGTTACTGATAGTTACTGTGGTAATCACTGTGGTAGTTACTGATAGTTACTATGATAGTTACTGTGATAGTTACTGTGGTAGTTACTGTGGTAGTTACTGATAGTTACTGTGATAGTTACTGTGGTAGTTACTGGTAGTCACTGTGGTGTGGTAGTTACTGTGGTAGTTACTGATAGTTACTGTGGTAGTTACTGTGATAGTTACTGTGATAGTTACTGTGGTAGTTACTGTGGTAGTTACTGATAGTTACTGTGATAGTTACTGTGGTAGTTACTGTGATAGTTACTGTGGTAGTTACTTATAGTTACTGTGATAGTCACTGTGGTAGTCACTGTGGTAGTTACTGTGATAGTTACTGTGATAGTTACTGTGGTAGTTACTGATAGTCACTGTGATAGTTACTGTGATAGTTACTGTGGTAGTTACTGATAGTTACTGTGGTAGTTACTGATAGTTACTGTGATAGTTACTGTGGTAGTTACTGTGGTAGTTACTGATAGCTACTGTGATATTTACTGTGGTAGACTTTACTGTGGTAGTTACTGTGGTAGTCACTGTGATAGTTACTGTGGTAGTTACTGTGGTAGTTACTGATAGTCACTGTGGTAGTTACTGATAGTTACTGTGATAGTCACTGTGGTAGTTACTGATAGTTACTGTGATAGTTACTGTGGTAGTTACTGATAGTTACTGTGATAGTTACTGTGGTAGTTACTGTGATAGTTACTGTGATAGTTACTGTGATAGTTACTGGTAGTCACTGTGGTAGTTACTGTGGTAGTCACTGATAGTTACTGTGATAGTTACTGTGGTAGTCACTGTGGTAGTTACTGTGGTAGTCACTGCTAGTTACTGTGATAGTTACTGTGGTAGTTACTGTGGTAGTTACTGATAGTTACTGTGATAGTTACTGTGGTAGTTACTGATAGTTACTGTGATAGTTACTGTGATCGTTACTGTGGTAGTTACTGTGATAGTCACTGTGATAGTCACTGTGGTAGTCACTGTGGTAGTTACTGATAGTTACTGTGACAGTTACTGTGGTAGTTACTGATAGTCACTGTGATAGTTACTGTGATAGTTACTGTGGTAGTTACTGTGATAGTTACTGTGATAGTTACTGATAGTCACTGTGATAGTTACTGTGATAGTTACTGTGGTAGTTACTGATAGTTACTGTGATAGTTACTGTGATAGTTACTGTGGTAGTTACTGATAGTTACTGTGATAGTTACTGTGGTAGTTACTGATAGTTACTGTGATAGTCACTGTGATAGTTACTGTGATAGTTACTGATAGTTACTGTGGTAGTTACTGTGATAGTCACTGTGATAGTTACTGTGATAGTTACTGTGATAGTTACTGTGATAGTTACTGTGATAGTCACTGTGATAGTTACTGTGATAGTCACTGGTAGTTACTGTGATAGTTACTGTGGTAGTTACTGATAGTTACTGTGGTAGTTACTGTGGTAGTCACTGTGATAGTTACTGTGATAGTTACTGTGGTAGTTACTGTGATAGTTACTGTGATAGTTACTGATAGTTAGTTACTGTGATAGTTACTGATAGTTACTGTGATAGTTACTGATAGTTACTGTGATAGTTACTGTGGTAGTTACTGATAGTTACTGTGATAGTTACTGTGATAGTCACTGTGATAGTTACTGTGATAGTTACTGTGGTAGTTACTGTGATAGTTACTGTGGTAGTTACTGATGGTTACTGTGGTAGTTACGTGATAGTTACTGTGATAGTTACTGTGGTAGTTACTGTGATAGTTACTGATAGTTACTGATAGTTACTGTGATAGTTACTGTGATCGTTACTGTGGTAGTCACTGTGGTAGTTACTGATAGTCACTGTGATGTTACTGTGATAGTTACTGTGGTAGTTACTGTGGTAGTTACTGTGGTAGTTACTGATAGTTACTGTGGTAGTTACTGTGATTGTTACTGTGGTAGTTACTGTGATAGTTACTGTGGTAGTTACTGGTAGTTACTGTGGTAGTTACTGTGATTGTTACTGTGGTAGTCACTGTGGTAGTTACTGTGGTAGTTACTGTGATAGTTACTGTGGTAGTTACTGTGGTAGTCACTGTGGTAGTTACTGTGGTAGTTACTGTGATAGTTACTGTGATAGTTACTGTGGTAGTTACTGTGATAGTTACTGTGGTAGTTACTGATAGTTACTGTGGTAGTTACTGTGATAGTTACTGTGGTAGTTACTGTGGTAGTCACTGTGGTAGTTACTGTGGTAGTTACTATGATAGTTACTGTGGTAGTTACTGTGATAGTTACTGTGATAGTTACTGTGGTAGTTACTGTGATAGTTACTGTGGTAGTTATTGTGGTAGTCACTGTGGTAGTTACTGTGGTAGTTACTGTGATAGTTACTGTGATAGTTACTGTGGTAGTTACTGTGATAGTTACTGTGATAGTTACTGTGGTAGTCACTGTGATAGTTACTGTGATAGTTACTGTGGTAGTTACTGTGATAGTTACTGTGGTAGTCATTGTGGTAGTTACTGGGTGGACTTTCAGAATTGTACCTATTACTGTACTGTGAGGCCCACTGCCATACTGAACCTCTGCTTGATTAACGTTGATGTTTTTTCTAATCTACAAAAGCTGCCATTTTTGTATTTGCTCATTTGACATTTTCTAAGTCTTAATAATTATAGTCAAAATGACTTTAATCACCCTTGATTACCTAGAAGGATAAGCATTTGCTTTTGGGAAATCTTTCCCCGTTTTCATGTTTTGTTTGCCAGTTCCACATTTAATCGTTGGACCGAGTCCTGGAGTTATGTAATTTCTGTGGGAAAATGTAAATGTTTAAGTAGTGGCTAATACTGCCGGGAGCTGTTGTTGGCAGGAGGAGAGTGCTGGCGAAGCACCTGTTGTATAACAACATTGATTTGTTAGAGCAACTTGAAACACCCTGCTATTAAAGGAAACAAAGAGCCTCCCTGCAGAGGTCCGCCCCCACCTTCTTTCCCACCTTTTCCACCTCCATCACATCCTCCTCATCCTCTCCTCCTCACCCCCACCACTGTCAGACCTGACTGTTCAATGCAGATGTTCAACTATTTCTCATTTTGAAGGTGCTGTAAGTGGTATTTTTGTGTTTATTAAAATAGGTGGTCTACATGTTAAAATTATGGCTCTACACTCTGACAGCCATCACTGATGTAGAGTGTCTGGTCAGTAACATTGGTCTCCCAGTCCCTCCGCTCTGCAGTAAGCAGAAAGGGAAAACATCGGGTATCCCATTCCCACTGCATCCAGTCAGGAGAGAGAACTTTAAGCAAATGTGTCCTTGAAACAAGTACAATAATCTGCCAGTGCAGTAAGCACATGTGGCTTGGCAAGACTTCTTGAAATAAGTAAAGTATCTAGGTTTCTCTCTCCATAAAGTGGGAAGGGATACCAGAAAATGTATTTTCTGTTTACTGTAGAGCGGAGGGACTGGGAGACCCATGTTACTGACCAAGCCCTCTATATCAGTGACGGCTTTCAGAATGTAGAGCTACTTAACACTTATTTTAACAAGGAAATGCCACCTTTGACTTAACTTGGTTGTTATAGTAGCAGATGGACCTTTTCCATGTCACTAGCGCTCACCTGAGAGAAAGCCAAGGAAACAGCTTGTCCTTGTCCACTCGCTGAACAGACAGCTGTGACTCAGAGAGACGGAGAGAGATCAGAATCTCTCTCACACACACACACACACACACACACACACACACACACACACACACACACACACACACACACACACACACACACACACACACACACCTACACACACCTACACACACCTACACACCTACACACCTACACCTACACACACACACACACACACACACACACACACACACACACACACACACACACACACACACACACACACACACACACAGACAGACTATTTTCTGTGCTGCATTTGAGTATAATAATGACTCCATGCACAATTTACATAAATACAAATGAGTCTTAAGAAGACAGCATAGTAATTACAGTGACATAAATACAGATGAGTCTTGTATAGGAGTCTTTAGTGTTTCATTGACATGAATACTGATGAGTCTCGTATAGGAGTCTTTAGTGTTTCATTGACATGAATACTGATTAGTCTCGTATAGGAGTCTTTAGTGTTTCATTGACATAAATACTGATGAGTCTTGTATAGGAGTCTTTAGTGTTTCATTGACATGAATACAGATGAGTCTCACTCTCGTATAGGAGTCTTTAGTGTTTAATTGACATGAATACTGATGAGTCTTGTATAGGAGTCTTAAGTGTTTCATTGACATGAATACAGAATACAGAATACAGACCAGCTGCTGAGGTCAGGCAGACGCCTGCGAACCCCAGCTACTAGGACGGAGAGGCTTAGGCTCAGCTTCTTCCCCCAGGCCATCAGAGCCTTGAACAATGAACATTGAGAGCCACAGAAACTGAACTATCCACACACAAGCACACACAAGCACACACACGACACGCACGCTGAGCACGCTCACACACTAGCAGCCACTTTAACACTCATGCCGCACACACGCACACTTATGGCCAAGAGGAAAGGCCACTTTAAATTAGTATAACAACAGGAACAGTGTATTGCACTACTAAAGCTACCTAGCATGTCCTATATGCTCTGTAAATACTATGTACAGATACCGAGATCACACCATGTTACCTGTTTATTGCACTGTTGTTTTTTTATTGGATTCTATTATATGTTGTACCACTGTATTTTTATTGGATTCTATTATATGTTGTACCACTGTATTGCACATCGTCGCGGGCAAGACCACCCGCATTTCATTGTATACTTGTATGCCGTGACAATTAAAACTCTTGACTTGACTTGACTTGACTTGAGTCTCGTATAGGAGTCTTTAGTGTTTCATTGACATGAATACTGATGAGTCTCGTATAGGAGTCATTAGTGTTTCATTGACATGAATACAGATGAGTCTTGTATAGGAGTCTTTAGTGTTTCATTGACATGAATACAGATTAGTCTTGTATAGGAGTCTAGTGTTTCATTGACATGAATACTGATGAGTCTTGTATAGGAGTATACTGTTTCTCCTGCTGGAACACTTTTACAACCAATTCAACTGCTGGATGTTATTAAAGGAACAACATAGTTGGTTGTGTTTAGATTCTGATCAATCGGCCAGTATCACGTCCTCGTCTGTTTGGTTTGTGTTCTCATCTACGTCCACTGACTCTACGTTGTGTATTTGATTCCCCCGACGTCTCCTCATACTGGCTGATAAAACCCTTATCATTCCCCATTAGTGCGATCCGCAACCATAATAATTCTCCCCCTCCATAAGAATTCGACCCTCAGACAGCATACCTTTCTTGAAAGAGCGTTGTTTATTGATATAAACAGAAACCTCATCTCAGATATTATCATGTTGTATTGTCATTGCTATCAGTCCAATAGTGGCTCAGGCCTGTCGTTAGCCAAAACCCTCCTCGTGTTAGCCGAAGCTAATGATGATGTGTCATGGGAGTTTCTGATGGTTTCTTCCCTCCTGTGGGATTCGTTTCTTTTGTTCGTTCTTAGTCTCAGTCAGATTGTAGTCTGCCCTTACCCGGAACCTTTATAGGATCTTCGTCATAGCAACGACAGCCCGCCCCTCTTCTGGTTGTCAGGTGCCGCTGCCATGACAACAGCTTTAACCTTTGCACACATCAAAACGTTTCATTACTGTCAAAACCTCCATCGCTCTGCTCCTGTGTCTCCTGCCGCTGTATCAGCTTGTTGTGTTCTAGATCGGAATGTCAACACCCGGCTCGCTGGCAGTGTGCTGCCAGCCACTAGACCGCTATTCCACCACCGTCTGCTAAGGCATGCACATTTCTGACTAGAGATGTTCCGATACAATTTTTTCCTTTCCGATCCGATTCCGATACCTAAGCTTTGGGTATCGGCCGATACCGATACTTATCCGATACCAGTGCATACATTAAAAAAATAAAAAAATAAAAAAAATATTATATAAATTATAATTTTTTTTTTTTTTTAATACAGCTACTGTTTTATATATACTGTTTTTTAGTAATTACTATAAAGTAATGGTATTTATTCAACAACAGGTGATTGTATAGATTAGTATTAGTATCAGTAATTGAAAACTATCTCAATGAGTTCACCCACGGAAAGGTTGTTGGCACATTAGTTCCACACGGACATTATTCGTTGCTGCACTTGCTTCCACAAGAAGGCTCCGTTTAGTACCAGAGGCTCTGTTGTTGTGATTTTTGCACAATAAATATTCAACATTCTCTTTTGAGACTCCGCCTCAGACTCTTATCATTTGGCACTAAAAGCTAAACATTGTCGCCGATATGGCTGTCCGCAACATGTCATTAATTGTGTACGCGACGTGCAATTGTGCAATGACAACGTTACCGTGAGCTAGGTTAGCTAGCATGAGCTACCGGTATATGGAAAGACTGTAATGGAAAGACTGTAACGTTACTGCCGGTGACATTGTGATTTAACTTGGAATACTCCTTTGCCAACTTGCTGTACTTTGCTTGCAGATCTGCAGCCATTATTGCTGGATTATGAATAGCCCCAACTTTAGCCAAGGTAACGTCAAAGCTAGCTTTCGGTTAGCTGTTCAATGATAATAACACCAGCCACCAAGCGAACTCATCAGAGCTCCCCGTCAACAGCGCTGTCGGGACGATGGCATTTTAAGAAAGTATCTGCTCTGCTGTTAAAATGACAAATGGCAATTGACACTTTAATTCACGGTCGATTAAGCACACGTTTGTTTTATAATGCTCACTCAGCGAGTAGGGTATATCTACAGAGCCCAACGTCCGCAGTGTTGTTGATAAATTACGTCATATGGTATCGGAGCGCAACATTAGAGGGTACTCGTCGATACCGATACCAGCATTTTAGGCAGTATCGGTGGCATTTCCGATACTGGTATCGGTATCGGAACAACTCTATTTCTGACCTCTCTGACCTGGCCCCTTTTAGATGCGGTCATCTCCCCCCAATCTATGCATCACATACATTGAAAACCACCACCGATTTCTTTCAGTTGGGTGACTAAACTACTTAACACGTCGCCATGTGCAACAAGCGAATGGAGTCTGCAGACTCGCAGCAGCAGCAGAACAAAGTGTAGTGTTTTTACAAGAGCAACGTTAGGTAAAGCTTCAGTTTACATTATTGCCCAGCTGTTAGACAGACAAACCATGACATGTCCCCCCCATACCAAAGTCCCCACATCATGCACTCAGCTAACGTTGGTTACCTTACCTTGCATTGGCTATAAAGTAGTGGGTGGTGTTCACGAAGATGGTGCAGTGGTTACCACTTGTCGCCTCACAGCAAGAAGGTCCCGGGTTCGATTCCCGCTTGGGGACCAGGTTGGGGTATCTCCCGGGCCTTTCTGTGGAGTTTGCATGTTCTCCCCGTGCTCGCAAGGGTTTCCTAAAGAGATGAACCCAATAGAAAAACATGCAGTACAGATCACTTACACTCTCTCTGTCTCTGTATGGACTAATACAGTAGGTACTGGCACAGACTCTCCTACTAGTGTTGTCACGATACTGGAATTTCGAACTTCGATACGATACCTTAAAAAGTATCGATATTCGATACCATTTTCGATACCACAGGGAAAAAGGTTCAATCTTAAAATGTAAAAAAAGAAAGAAAAAAAAGAAAAATATATATATATATTTTTTATAAATTTAGCTTTTGTTGCTGGTTGATTCTCCTCAGCTTCTCTCTGGTACTAAGAAGATAAATATAACACTTTTAAAACCCTTTGTTTATCTTTAGATCACACATTTAAAAATAACTAAATGATATAATGTAATGTAAACACTGTAATCTGTGTTGCATGTACCTGACAAACTGAACTGTTTGTATTACAGTCATATTCCAACTTAACTGAATGCACATGTGTGTGTGTGGACTATTGTACTATTACAGGTATTGAAATGAACAATGCAACTTCCTTATAATTATTCTTTTCTTTTTTTCTTTTTTATGAATAATTAAATATCGATATTGCGGGAAATGAGTATTGAAACCGTTTAAAATATTCAGAATCGATATGTATCGAAAAATCGATATTTTTGACAACACTACCTCCTACCTGCTTCATGTCCTAGAGACTGACTTTGACTCTCTTTGACACTCTTGTTCTACACTAGGACTTACACTCTATGTCACAGTCACACTAGACGAGACTCACTCTAAAATCATACCAAGACCTACGTTCAGGTTGTACACTAGGATTGGCCCAGGTAGTGGTACACTACTCATACAAGGAGTTCACTCTGACCAGGACCTTACACCCACACTACAGCTCACACTGGCTGTCACACTAACAGGTTGATTTTTTATAAAGAATATAATGTGACACATTGGACATAGGGGTGGGACAAAATATTGATTTTTATTTTCTTGATTGCTTGACAATCCCATTTGACCACAATAGAAATGATTGGAATGGGGTGAACAGATTGAAAACCTTATGTTATTAGATAAAACGGATGATATTCTTTTGTATTGCAGATGGTAACATTTTACATTTAGTCACTTGGTTAAGGTTTTCATCCAAAGCGACTTAAAAATGGTCAACAACAAATTGTGAACAAACGCCCCCTTCAGAACACGCCACTGCGCTCTTTACTCTTTGGTCAACTGGCCCTCCCTTCACACCCATCCTAGCACTCACTGCTTTACTTTTATTTACAAGACCCTTCTCTAGGTCTATCACCCGACCTACCCACCACCTGCTGCACACCCGGTCCTCACTCCACATCCAGTTAGAAGTTGCCCAAACCAACGCCTCCCTCGGTCTTGCATAATTTCAATTCACTGCTGCCTGTGACTGGAATGCTCTCCAAAAATAAAACGTATTTCCATTTCTGCCTTCAAAGATGCCAACTCTGACATTCTAACTGATTCCTACAATTGTTTTCCCACCATGTCATATTAATAATAGTTGTTATTATTGATGTATTTTGTACTTTTAACATGTTTATTATCTTCTAGCCCACCTCCCCCTCCTTTAAGTGGCTCTTGTTGCCTGCCAGGCTGCCATTGTAAATAATAATGTAATGATTGAAGTCACAAAAAGTCAGAAGAAACAATAATATAATTCCCTCAATCAAAACCTTGGACAAAACATCACACTTGGATGAGGTACCGGTAATTTCATTGACCTTTTGTAGATTTGAGCTCAGTTATAGAATACGGCGGATTACTCCTTGAGGTTAGAGGTCACTGTGGCATCGCACATCATACACACGCACACTCAGACACACACACACACACTCAATAGTTCAATGTACAATTGTGTTTGTTTGTACAGTGTCTCCTCCCCCCCCCCCTCAATGTACAGTGTTACTTGTTTATACAGTATGCCCCCCGCCCCCCCCCCCCCCAACCACCTCCAATGTAAATTACCCAGTATGGTTGTCAATATCCCAATGTACCCAACCCCCCCCACCCAACCTCCAATGTACAGTTTCTACGTCAAATGTATATACTCCCTTTTCTTGACTCCTTCTGTATCACAAACAGTACTGTATTTGCAAATCTGGTATGTCATAAATGTATAGATGTAGCAGTACTGACTATCTGTATGTCATGTATGTCATATATGTCTATATGAATTGAAAATGGGGGACCCTGATGGAAACAAGACAAACGTCTTTCTCAGGTCTGCATCCCCTTAACAATTGTATGTATTGAGCCGTACTGTATTGTACCCATTCTGCAATCTGTTAAATAAAGTTTTCATTCATTCATTCATTCACACACACACACACACACACAAACAGACAGACAGACAGACAGACAGACAGACAGACAGACAGACAGACAGACACAACCTCTTCAGCAAGAATGTAGTTAGTTTTAAAGTGAGGACATAGAGAGAGAGGAGGAGAAGGTGTTGACTTGAGTTAGAATTGGATTTGTGTCTTGATTGGAGAGAGAGGAGTGATGAGGAGAACAGAGTAATGCTGGGTTTGACACCTCTGGCCTTTCCTCAGCATTAGATTACTGACCAGACACACAGACACACACACTAGGGATGCACCGATACCCCTTTGTCACTGCCGATACTGATTCAGAGTCCTGGACTTTCAGTATCGTCGATACCAAGTACCCATTCCAATCCATCGCTTTTACTGAAGAGTGTAGACTTACTGTATATCACCATTTTGGGATCAATGGACAAAAATTATATAATGAGATATAATACATTAGAGACACACACAAACCCTGCTGAGTCCCTGACACTCTGTGATATGAGAGCAGTCGAGAGAAACTAGGAGTATAAAGCAAACACCGTACTTGGAAAAGGTTAATCTAGTCTTAACTTAAATTACTATGGAACATAATATGTAAACTAGTAAGATTTTCTTTACCTTGATGTTTTCCACAGTGTCATCTACCGCCCTCATGAGAAGCACCACAGATGTTGTGATGTGTGCCGTCAGACTGGTTGTCTTGTGGGAAGAAGCAAGACAATTGTGTCCGTCGATAATAATAAATTTGACTTTTATAGCACTTTTCTAGAACTCAAAGTCGCTTTACACTAAGGGGCGGTGTGGTAGTGACACAAACAGCAGATAAACATAACACAAACACACAAGGATGGATGAGGGGAGGGGCTAGGAGAAGACGGGGCAGAAGAGATTGGTCGGGATTTGGAAAACTGCAAGGGACTCTTGTGTCTCTAATGTCTTGATGGGAGGGAGTTCCAGAACCCTGGAGAAGTCTCTGTCCCCAAAACTGTGAAGGTTGGACTTGGGGGGGTGGATCTGAGGGACAGGGAGGGTTGGTAGGGGGAGAGGAGGTCAGACAGTTATGGGGGCCAGTTGGTGAAGGGTGAGGAGGACCAGGATGGTGTAGTTGATTTGGTGGGCAACAGGAAGCCAGTGGAGGTGTTTTAGGACTGCGGTGATGTGGTGTTTAAAGTTGAGCAGATGCATTCTGGTGGAGTCTATTGAGGGAACTATAGCACTGATGCCGTACAGGAGCGAGTTGCAGTAGTCACGATGGGAGGAGGTGAAGGCCGGGGTCAGTCTTTCAGCAGCAGGGCCTGTGAGAGAGGTCCTGATCTTTGCAATATTGCGAAGGTGGTAGAAAGATTCAGATTCAGAGTTTTATTTGCCACATGGAAGTGATATAAATCATACAGTTTTCTTATAAAAACATGAATCCAGTTCTACCATGGGCAAAAGGAGCAGGAAGAAGAATAAATCTTATAATTACCTGCCCCCTATTCCTGAACTAAACGAGTAACAGTTGATGGTCGGCGTACAACCTAATTTACACAAAATAATAATTCATACAATATACAAAGAAACAAACAATTCACAGATTTAAACAAGAAAAAAAGGAAAGAAGAAAGGATTTGGATGTGACAGAGGAGTGGTGGTGAAGTGAGATCTGTTGGAGAGGTAGGACCGGAGCTGAGTGCGGTGCCTTCAATACCGAGGTCTACAAGTCTAGTGAGCAGGATGTTCTGGCTCACGGTATCAAAGGCTACATTCAGGTCAAGAGAAGAGTAGGGGGTCCGGAATGAGGGCTGCTGGGTCAGACGCAGGGGACGGTGATTTATTAATAGTGGTGATTTTGTCTCCAAAGAATTTAAGGAATGAGGAATGAGTTGCATTGTTCAGGTGTAGAGGTGGGAAAATGGGCAGACTTGGCGGTGGTGAGGCCCCTTTGTAAGCAGAGTTATCACTGCAGATATCACCTCGCAGTTTAGTGTGTGCGTGTGCGTGTGTGTGTGTGTGTGTGTGTGTGTGTGTGTGTGTGTGTGTGTGTGTGTGTGTGTGTGTGTGTGTGTGTGTGTGTGTGTGTGTGTGTGTGTGTGTGTGTGTGTGTGTGTGTGTGTGTGTGTGTGTGTGTGTGTGTGTGTGTGTGTGTGTGTGTGTGTGTGTGTGTGTGTGTGTGTGTGTGTGTTTATAGAAGCTAGTTCTCTCACAGACACCCAGATTATCACGTCTCTTGGTCAGAGTGCAGGAATATATTCTACCTATGTGTCTGTCTGTGCACAGTAGTAGCCATCATCTGTTGACTCATCCCAGCTACAGGTAGGAAATTGGGCTAATTCAAAGCTATATGCACCATTAAACCAGGCGGAAGGCTGAGACTAGAGGCTTCAGTGACATGTATGTAAAGTGCTCAGATCTGTTAGTGAGGCTCTTTTGGCATCGGTCAGAATGTCCAGCGTAGCTATCAGGGGGCCTGAGGGGCAGTTCGGCCATTAGCAGCTAATCAAATTATTAGCCAGGCTGTTAGCCATGCTCCCTTTATTTATTTTTTTTACCTTGCGTTAGATAAGAGGCGGATAGATCGGATTAAAATAGCCTGGCCGTGCCTACATGCATGCCCGTACTTCCACTGATGTGCGCTGTACATCTATATACACTGTACTGTATGTGTAAGAGTGTTTCGCGTGTGTGTCTGAAATGCACACATCCATGTGCTTACAAGTGAGTGGGAGGCACCCCGCACATCTCTGTCAGTGGGAGAGGCTTACAAGTGAGTGGGAGGCACCCCGCACATCTCTGTCAGTGGGAGAGGCTTACAAGTGAGTGGGAGGCACCCCGCACATCTCTGTCAGTGGGAGAGGCTTACAAGTGAGTGGGAGGCACCCCGCACATCTCTGTCAGTGGGAGAGGCTTACAAGTGAGTGGGAGGCACCCCGCACATCTCTGTCAGTGGGAGAGGCTTACAAGTGAGTGGGAGGCACCCCGCACGTCTCTGTCAGTGGGAGAGGCTTACAAGTGAGTGGGAGGCACCCCGCACATCTCTGTCAGTGGGAGAGGCTTACAAGTGAGTGGGAGGCACCCCGCACATCTCTGTCAGTGGGAGAGGCTTACAAGTGAGTGGGAGGCACCCCGCACATCTCTGTCAGTGGGAGAGGCTTACAAGTGAGTGGGAGGCACCCCGCACATCTCTGTCAGTGGGAGAGGATTACAAGTGAGTGGGAGGCACCCCGCACATCTCTGTCAGTGGGAGAGGCTTACAAGTGAGTGGGAGGCACCCCGCACACCTCTGTCAGTGGGAGAGGCTTACAAGTGAGTGGGAGGCACCCCGCACACCTCTGTCAGTGGGAGAGGCTTACAAGTGAGTGGGAGGCACCCCGCACATCTCTGTCAGTGGGAGAGGCTTACAAGTGAGTGGGAGGCACCCCGCACACCTCTGTCAGTGGGAGAGGCTTACAAGTGAGTGGGAGGCACCCCGCACACCTCTGTCAGTGGGAGAGGCTTACAAGTGAGTGGGAGGCACCCCGCACACCTCTGTCAGTGGGAGAGGCTTACAAGTGAGTGGGAGGCACCCCGCACATCTCTGTCAGTGGGAGAGGATTACAAGTGAGTGGGAGGCACCCCGCACATCTCTGTCAGTGGGAGAGGCTTACAAGTGAGTGGGAGGCACCCCGCACATCTCTGTCAGTGAGTGGGAGGCACCCCGCACATCTCTGTCAGTGGGAGAGGACTTTAGTGACGTGTAATGGATGGAGCGAGTCCTGGAGCTGTGAGAGCTCACACAACATTTGTCTTCATCTTTATTATCAATACCGGTGTAGGGATGTGTACATATCATCAGAACTAGTAGTGGTATATTGTGCTAATGGTTTGTTTGTTTGTTTGTTTGTTTTTATTATTGTGAATGGGATGCAAATTCAAATTAAATTAGAAAGAGATACTCTTTCTCATGTTCTTGTGTAGGAGAAGAGTTTTAGTTGTTAACTTGTTGCTATAGACATTGTGAAGCAAGCTCTATATTAAAGCGCCCATTGTGGATGGGTACATCCCAGGTCCATCTACATAATGGTTGTTAAAGTAAGCAGGAAGGGCGATGTGTTTGTTCTACTGAAGAGCCACTAGCAGCTGGTCCACAGAGTGAAAGTGTGTGTGTGTGTGTGTGTGTGTGTGTGTACACTTCTGTCTTTGCGAGGACCCAATGTCCCCCCAAGGATTTTAGACTGTCCTCACTTTTAAAACCAGGTCAGGGTTAAGGTTCGAATGGGGGTTAGAAAGGGTTATGGCTGGGCATGTAGTGTTGCTGGAGAAAGTCGGGGTATGGGCTCGGGGAATCGTTGTAGGAGATGGTGTTTGTAAGAGAGAGTCTTATGCGCTGGAGGGAGAGAAAGACGACTGCACACGGCACCCACTCGATTTTCACGTCTCAACACTTAATGCCAGAGTTTGATCATGGAGTGTTAGAGAGATCCCTTGGCCTTAATGGGATAAAATAAAAGGAGGGGGGTGGGGGTGAAATGGAAAAGTCTTCACTTTAGCACTGAATCCGTCCCCTGAGCCTGAAGGTACAAAAAGAAAACATGCCATTTGAAATAATAAGGAAGAAAAATGGTGCAAGGGACTCTCGAATCCCAAAAGTGAGAGAGAGAGAGAAACCCATACTGTCACTAGATAAGAGGGAGGCGGTGTGGATGTGTGCGTGTTTACATTGGTTTACATGAATGAATGAATGACTTTTATTTATATAGCACCCTTCACAGCACGAATGCACAGGGTGCTTTACACTACAGCTCGTATATAAAACAAAAACAAAAATCAGAAATAAATGACAACAACAACAGACAGCAGTTAAAAACAGTGAAACCAGATAAAATAATAGAATAAAATAATTTAGATAAAATCATCAGTCACTACTAATTAAAAAACAAAACTATAGGAACAGTGAGGACAAGAAAGAGTGCCTATGCATGACCAAAAGCCTGTCTAAACATATGTGTTTTTAGTTGTTTTTTAAAAGAGTTTTCAGAGGGGGCAGGTCCAGGGGGAGAGCGTTCCAGAGCCTTGGTGCCGTCACCTCGAAGGCTCGATCACCCCTTGGGGTCGAAAGTAACTAAGTGCTTTTATTCAAGTACTACACAGGGGCGACAGTGGCTCGGAAGGTAGAGCAGTCGTCTGGCAATCCGGAGATTCCCGGTTCGATTCCCGCTCCTCCCGGGCAGCGTGTCGATGTGTCCTTGAGCAAGACACTTAACCCCTAATTGCTCCCGATGAGCAGGTTGGCACCTTGCATGGTTGTCTCCGCCGTCGGTGTGTGAATGTGTGAGTGAATGGGTGAAATGTGAGTACCGTAACAAATTGTAAAGCGCTTTGGATAAAAGCGATATATAAAAAAGCAGCCATTTACTCGAGTTTTCGAGTTTTTGAGGTAGGCTACTTGGTATTGGAATATTTCCATTTTAGTGGAACTTAAAGATCCAGTATAATAATGATTTGATTCTTATTATTAGAATTCGTTATTGTGGAATGCTAATGTCATAAGTATCATTTTCTTTCAGCTTCCGATGTAATTTTTTTTTAGTGATGTCACCTTCTCTGAGCACAACCCACTCTCAGTATGTTGAGGGGGCGTGGCCTTCGGTTCACTTAACTTGAACGTAGGGTGGTACTTTTACTTCTACTTTACCTTTAATGCTTTAAGTATCATTTTGACTGTACGACTTTAACTTTTATCACAGTGCTATTCTATCAGGATGTTTAAGCGTTGACTGATGCTAACGATATAATGTGTACTTTTACCCCTGGGCCCAGCAGTATGCACAGTGCTGAGGCAGATAGCTCGCTAGTTTGTTCTTCTACCTTAGAGCATTCTCTGAGAAACCTTGGGCTCTGTCTGGCTTGTCTGCTTGTGTTACATGGACTGCATTTATATTGCGCTTTTATCCAAAGTGCTCTTATACAAAGCACTTTACAACCCATGCCTCGCATTCACTCACACATTCACACCCCGACAGCAGAGTCAACCATGCAAGGTGGCAACCTGCTCACTGGGAGCAGTTAAGTGTTTTGCTCAAAGACACTTCGAGGCGCTGCCAGGAGGAGCCGGAATCGAACCGGGAACCTTCAGATTACCAGATGACCGCTCTACCTCCAGAGCCACGGTCTAACAAGCAAGGGCCCGCCCAACCACAATACACACTTGGCTCTTCATCTGTGTTGGGCTGTGTTAACATTGTGTTACTGTATGTTGCATTTCATTTTGCCTACCATTTAGTCACCTCTCTGGAATAGATTGGATGACGAAATTACACTATTATTTAGTTTGAGTAAAACATCATACAGTTAAAAATGTAATACAAAAGAGCGATTCTTGAAAGTCAATTGGAGGGAGGTTGTAACTAGTCTTTTATTAATGGAGATGTTGAAATGGATGACTCACTCTTACAGTGTATATTGTGTATTGTGTTTGTTTGTGTTTTTGTTCTGATCTAGTCTGCATACCTTTTGCTTTCTACAGATACTGGATGGACAGTAGACAGTAATGATTGTATATTAACTTGATCGATTGATTGATCGTCAAGTGATTTTGTTTGTAGATGATTTTGTTTGTAGACGATTTTATTGGAAGAAATTTAAGTTTAAGATTGTGTTTGAAGCCAGGTGGCCGGGTAGCGCAGCGGACTAAACGTCTGTCTACCGCCTCAGAGACACTGGTATCGAATCCGGCTGTCAGTGGTGCCTCCGGCTTGGCCGGTCGTCATACTAACACAATTGGCAGTGTCAGTGGGTGGGAAGCCGGTGGGTGGTATCCTGGTCGTTGTAAACAGCGACTCCTACAGGTTGGTCAGGGCGCCTGCACAGCAAGGGAAGGAACTGGTGAAGGTAGTGTGATCCTCCCACGCGTTACACTTCACCAATGAGAGTCCGCGCTGTCAGGTGAAAAGAGGCTGCTGGCTGTCTCCTATGTATCAGAGGAAGCATGTGATAGACTTCAGGGAAAACGGAAATGAACCGATAAAAAAACAATCCGCTTCGACAATGTTGACTGGAAATGAGTCATTGATAATGCGACGGGCAGATTAGACACATAATTTAAAACATAGATTAGGCGATATTAATGCTAACATTGAAGTGGATGGTGGGCATTCAAACACTAAATGTGCGCCCCCTGCTGGGCACTGAAAGTGTTAAGGGTTTATTGTAAAAAGGAGTAGGACCTGATAAGCATCTTGCTTCTTCCTATTCCTTTTTTTGGCAAGAGACCGAAATGTACTTTTAACACGTCCGGTGCCATCCACGTAATATTACGTGTTTGCCCGACAACCGTTGGGTGCCAACCATGTAATATTACGTTTTTGGTAAATTTTCATTTTTTTCCGATATTAATATCCACGGCCACGGTATGATTTTCAATAGACGGCAAGACTAGAGCTTCAATCGGTCGCATCCAAATGTCTACGGGACATCCGATATGCATATGCTGTGGTTGGTTATGTCGTGGGCCAAATGTAAATCGGATGGAGCAGATATTGATCAAACAATTGGAATATTATTTTTGGAATACTCCCGATCAAAGGTAGGGATCATCTGACGTAAATTCTGGCTTGATTGTGCAATGTTTTCATACCGATCCAGCTGATCAGCGTTTTTAGCGTTCAATACTAATGCCGTTACTGGTAATCAATAATCAGAAACGACTTCCCCCGCCCCCCATTTCATGCATTCATGATGGAACATAATACCGATCATATGCATTTGAGATTTTTAACTCTAGCATGTGTAGGGACGAAACGCCAATGGATTTAATGTTATTAGCTTAGTGCCTTATAACTAGCCTTGCAGGAATGATCCCAGATCATTCCGATATAACACCACGGTATAACTTACTTCCTTCCCTCCCTAACTTGTATTCTCTCTCTCTCTCTTTCTCTCTCTCTTCTCTCTCTCTCTCTCTCTCTCTCTCTCTCTCTCTCTCTCTCTCTCTCTCTCTCTCTCTCTCTCTCTCTCTCTCTCTCTCTCTCTCTCTCTTAGAGCCATATGAAATCCGTTAATTTTTTTTCCAAATTCCATTTTATCTTTTTCCAAATTCCGTTTCTTTTCGAATATTTCAGAATTCTGTATTTTGCTTTGTACGCTCATTTTAAGTGGGAATGAATAAATGTCCACAATTTAATAAGATATAACAGTCCATTTAATAGGGCTGTCTTAAATACTTCGAAGCTTCGAAGCTTAGTTCGATGGGCATGGGATTCGAATATGAAAATAAAATTCGATTATTAAAAAAATATCAAAAATAAATGATATATATATATATATATATATTTTTGCAAAATCAACTCTGCCTCTCTTTGTTAACTACAACAAGCAATGCTGTTTGTTATTTAAGATTCATTCATTCATTCAATCTTTATTTATACTCGATAATACACTGAGTAATTAAACTCATTTACAGTGCCGTCGAGATGTTACATACACAAGTGTCACAGTGTGTTCATAAATATAAAGACATCAGACAATCAGAATAATTGAGAGCACATTTTAAAATACATTAAAAAAAAATAATAAAACATCTTTTAAAAAGAATAAAATAGCTCAAAATTAAAACAGAGGTAATAATTTAAAAACAATTACATATTGTGGTGACCTGATTGGTCATTAAGGTTCTAAACCGACCCATAGACACTAGAGTGTCTAGTTCCAGTGTTTCCTGCAGGGTATTCCATGATGTAGGGGCAAAAAAGCCAAAAGCAGATCTACCAAGTTCAGTACAAACTCTAGGCACTCTAAGTGTAAGCCAAAAACTGGATTGTGTACGACATGGTCCAGTGGTCCATTCCAATAAAGAACTAATATAATTTGGACAATCTCTAATTATGGCTTTATAGATAAAAAGATTGCAATGCAACTTACGTCTCTCTGCCAGAGAGGCCCACCCGACCTTATTATATAGGATACAATGGTGAGTACCATAACTATCACCGGTGATAAATCTAATGGCTGAATGATAAACCGAGTCTAAGGGCTTAAGAGTGGAAGCCGCTGCATGTCTATAAATCACATCTCCGTAATCCAAAACAGATAGGAATACTGCTTCAACAACTCTCTTTCTACTAATCATAGGGAAGTTGGCTCTATTTCTATACAAAAAGCCAATCTTTTTCCATAATTTACTGGCGAGAACGCCCACATGATATTTAAATGTAAGTCCTTCATCAATCCAAATACCAAGGTATTTGTATTCTGAAACTCTCTCGATATAAGAACTGTTCAGAGTCGATATATGCAAGTCACTATAAACAATATTTTTGGCTTTGGAAAACAACATGAATTTAGTTTTACTGGCATTAAGCACCAATTTTAGACTAATAAGTGCATCTTGCAGGGCGTCAAAGGAGAGTTGTAAATATTTAGTGGCCAGTTGCACAGAATCAGCAGTACAATAGAGAACTGTGTCATCCGCGTAAAGGTGGCTTTGACAGCTGCTCAGAGATGAGACAATATTATTAATATAAATGGTAAATAAGACCGGGCCGAGGATTGATCCCTGTGGAACACCTTTTGTGATGGGTAGAAGCTCTGATTGGGCATTTCCCATTTTCACACACTGAAATCTTTCTGTTAAATAGTTTTGAAACCAACTGCAAGCACCTGTATCAAAGCCAAAACTCTGCGATCTTTGTAAGAGGAGAAGGTGGTCAACAGTATCAAACGCCTTAGACAAATCTACAAACAGGGCAGCACAATGCTTTCCTTTGTCAAGGGCTGATACAATGTCATTTATAACTACAGTAGCCGCCGAGATTGTACTGTGTTTTTTTCTAAAACCAGATTGGTGTGGGTTTAATATAGAGTGTTTTGTGATGAATGTTTTAAGTTGGTTGTTTACCAATGACTCCAGGATTTTTGCTAGACAGGATAACTTGGAGATTGGTCTGTAATTATTTAGGTCTAGATGAGATGAGGTCGGACTCGGCACCGACAGATTTTGTGTTCATTGTGCTGCTTTTATAAAGCCTCAAATGACGGCTTACAATATTTCATGAAAGCAAAGTGTTTTGTTTGTCTAAGATTTAAAAAGGTTTAAACTTTACAGCACTGACAAAGTTGAACAAAGTGCTGTACAAGTCCCACAACATAAAAGAAAGAAAAAGTTAAATTTTTTTTTCTTTTTTTTTTACAGTTGATTCCATTTTTATTGCTCAATTCCGCGATTCCGTCCGCGATTCCGTGAACGCGGATTCCATATGGCTCTACTCTCTCTCTCCTTCCTTCCTTCCTCTCCTTACTTATCTCCTCCCTTCCTTCTCTCTTAACTTCCTCCCTTCCCTCCCTAACTTGTATTATCTCTCTCTCTTTCCTTCCTTCCTTCCTCTCTTCCTAAGTTCAAGTTTGTTTATTAATTGTCACAATAAAATACACGTACTTTACAGTGAAATGCTTGGTTCTGTATGAGCCCCTGAGAGTGTGCTTCATACAGTAAAAAAAAGTAGGTAAAGAGGAATATACATGTATACAGTACAATATACAATCTAAAGTACAACCTAGGTACAACCTAAGTACAGTGAGTAAAAATGTGTAAACAGTGAGGTACAATGCAGATAATGAGGTACAAAACTTTAAGGTAAGGTGCAAATGCAAATGAGGTATGAATGTAGTGCAAATCTCTTTAATAATAGATAAACATAATGTAGTGTTAAAGTGTCTAACGTGAGTGTTAAGGTGAGTGTTTGTTTAAAAGTGAGTGTGTGCATGTGGATGTGTGTGCAAGGAGTGTAGATGATGGGTTGTTACATGGAGTCATTGAGCATCCTGATGGCCTGGGGATAGAAGCTCCTTCTGAGTCTCTCTGTACTGGCCATGACACTCGGGTAGCGCTTGCCTGACTGCAGCAGTGCAACGAGGCAGTTGTTTGGGTGACTAGAGTCTTTGAGTATTCTCTTAGCCTTGGCCCTGCAACACTTGTTATAAATGTCCTGGAGAGAGTGGGAAGCCCACCTCCAACTGTGCGTCCGGCTGAACGGGCCACTCTCTGTAGTCTGCTGTGGTCGTGTGCGGTGCTATTCCCAAACCAGGATTGATTGATTGATTGATTTATTATTATTAAACTTTATTAACAGATTGCAGAATGGGTACAATACAGTATGGATCAATACACACAATTGTTAAGGGGATGCAGACCAGAGAAAGACTTTCGTCTTGTTTACGTAAATCAGGGTCCCCCATTTTCAATTCATCATGACATTTATGACATACACGACATACAGATAATTAGGGGTGGGACGATACATCGATCCAGATCGATATATCGATCTATTATCAATAATCAAATAGGATCGATGCAACGTAAAAAGATCGATTCATATTACGATACTCTTATTTTGAAAATCCCCTCGTGAGCATTTCCGCCCGGCCGGAACAACAACAACAGTAGCTCAGCATGTGTAGACGTTAGAAAGCATTGCTTCAGAGTCCACCTATTTTGCCCGAAATAAGTGCCTGTTGTTTTTTTTCCCCACAAGGGGTCAAATGCATCTAACATGCTTTCCATCCTCGCCATTCCTTTATGCCCACGTCGTGTTAAATACCGAAATTAACGTTGCGTCAGCGTGAGCTAACTAAGCTAAGCAGCTAACCGTGAGAGGAGAGAGGAGAGGGGACTTGGGAAGGAGAAGGGGTGGGGGCACTGGGCAATCTACCTTTCTGTGGGGGACTGGGGGACGGGCATTCTGTGTGTGTGTGTGTTACTGAGGATGGACAGATAATGTTGATATTTAAACGTATTCATGATCATCATGCAACATAAAACAATTGTAGGAAGTTTGGGAGAGGAAGGGGTTTTAGCTTGCGTGTTGTGAGTTCCAAAACATTTTACTTAAAGTTTAAAGCTCAATATATAAAAAGTGAACAGGAGGTCTATTTGTATTAAAAACAATAGATTGTTTTTCATTTAAATGTCTGGAAGAGCTCAGAAATAAAAACATCAATTGATATTTCCGTAGCCTTTTTTTAGTTGATCTAAATGTGACTGATTGTGTTAAATGGGCACATAATATCGCCTCATATCGATCGCAGGCACCTGAATCGAATCGAATCGTATCGTATCGTGGCAGACTTTGTGATATCGGCAAATATCGTATCGTTGTCCAAATAATCGATATCGTATCGTGATGAAACTGGTGATTCCCACCCCTACAGATAATACAGTACTGTTACATCCAGACATTTATGACATACAAGATATACAAATATATGGTGATGTTACCAGTCAGGATGCTCTCTATTGTGCACGAGTAGAAGTTCTTAAGGATCTTCTGACTCACTTTGAACTTCCTTAGGCGCCTGAGGAAGTAGAGGCGTTGCCGTGCCTTCTTCACTACACTGTCAATGTGTGTGGTCCATGTCAAGTCCTCGGATATGTGGACTCTGAGGTACTTAAAACTGTTCACTCTCTCGACCGGTGCCCCATCGATGCTGAGGGGGCTGTCCCCGACCTCCTAAAGTCCACAATCATCTCTTTACTTCTCTCCTCCTTTCCTTCTCTTTTAATTAACTTCCTTTCCTCCATAACTTGTATTCTCTCTCTCTCTCCCCCCCCAGGTGAAGTCCCTGACCCTGTTTGTGACTCACTACCCTCCGCTGTGTGAGCTGGAGCGGGCGTATCCACAGCATGTAGGCAACTACCACATGGCTTTCCTGCTCAATGAACCTGACATCGCCAGTGACACTGAAGGTACCTGTGTGTGTGTGTGTGTGTACGCATCTACAAAAGAGTACAAGTAGAGGTACCGTATGAAATATATATATGTCTGTGTGTCCGTCAGGTGGCGAAGTTCAGCCAGAGTTTATCACCTTCCTCTACCAGCTGACTGAGGGTGCGGCAGGGCGGAGCTATGGTCTTAATGTCGCTCGATTGGCTGATATCCCAGATCCTGTACTACTCACCGCTGCTCGCAAGTCCCAGGAGCTGGAGAACATTGTCAATGCCAGAAGGTACAACACACACACGCACACACAGAGCGATAGACACACACACGCACGCACACACACACACACAGAGACAGACACACGCACACACATAGAGACTGACACAGAGACAGACACACACACACACACACACACAGAGACAGACACACACACACACACACACACACACAGAGACAGACACACACACAGAGACAGACACACACACACACACACACACACACACACACACACACAGACACATACTTCCTCTCTCTCTCTCTGCCTGACTGCCCGGAGAATAAAAACAATAGAAATCTACCAAAAACATAATAAAAAAATCTATTTAATAAAATTGCAGCCCTATCGATGACTATTGTGAATCGTGAAAGAAAACTCGAAGCCGCTCCATAGATCCTAAATCGGACAAATGTTTTAGTTTTAGTTTAGTTTTTTTTTAGTTTTAGACGATACAGACGGTTAACCCTTTCACTGCGACAATACAGAATGTTAACCCTTTCACTGTCACACAGCAAATGTTAACCCTTTCACTACCACACTACAGAAGGTTAACCCTTTCACTACCACACTACAGACTGTATGTAGTGTGGTAGTGAAAGGGTTAACATTCTGTAGTGGGGTAGTGAAAGGGTTAATAATGATTATTTCCAGAGACAAACAACACTTAGACAATACTTACAATGACATCCATAACACAACAATGCACTCACATGGACCCCTTGAATATGGCTGCGTTCAGCCTCCCAGAGGGGTCCCATAAGAGGGACCCCATCCACCCCCAGAAATAGAGCTCCCCTACATCCCAGGTCCGAGCACCCAGCGACACAGGTCTCTTGAATTTAATTGGGCCAGGCTCAGTAGAGGAAAGAGGGAAGGTACTCCACCCCCCACCGAGCCAAGCCCGCTACCTCCCATGTCACCAAGCACCCCACACCACGCACAACGACCCCACAACATACAAGACCCCGGGGCGGCTAAGTGGCGCAGTGGGCAAGGCGCTCGCCACTAACGCAGGAGATGCTGGGTTCGAGCCCAGCTCTCAGCGTTGCTACCAGCTTGGCTGGTCGTCCATACTAACACAATTGGCAGTGTTAGGGGTGGGAAGCTGGTGGGTGGGGATCGGACGTTGTGGACAGCGACTCCTACAGGTCGGTTGGTGCGCCTGTACAGCAGGATCAGGAAGTATCGGGGGCAGCGTGAGCCTCCAACACGTTACTCCTCGTCACTGAGAGATCGCGCTGTACAGGTGAAAAGATGCGACGGCTGCCTCCTCGTGTACCGGAGGGGACACGTGATGCAAGGCTTCCTCCACATTGCAGCCGACCAGTGGGAGGCATGGTCTAGCAACGTTCAAGACAGGGGAGGGGAGAATTGAAGGGAGATTGGTGAGGCGAAAATTGGGATGGGAGAAAAATAGAAATATGAGGAGAAAAAGTGGATAAAAAAAAAAAACATACAAGACCCCACTCTCCCGGGCCAAACCGCGGAAACGATGTCCCCCCCCCCCCCCCCCGACATCCCCCCCCCCCCCTGAGTTAAGCCTGTAGAACTCCCCTATATCCCAGGCCGATGCGTGCGGAGCCGGGCCCCCAGCGACAGGCCCAGTAGAGGGGAGGGACATTTTCAAATCGATGCAGTTGAATCGTCACATTAGAATCGATGCATCGTTACATTTCGATGCATCGATGCATAGTTACACCACTAGTAGATACCAATTTCCTCTCTGTGCGTTCAGTAGAAAGCTATCCGGTTGCACGCATGTGTGTTTCAACAATGGAGAGTCAAGTCAGTCAGTTAGGTACATTCGCTATTGTAGGCCGGCAGCCCAGGTCAGGCAAAAATACATTACTTCAAGTAACTTTGGGCACTGTTTTACATTGTGTCATTCACATTGTATGCACCAGAGATGAGACAGAAGAGCTTGTATGGGGAATTTCACTGTGTTTCATGGATCACTGTTCTGATGGTTCTGTCTTTGCCTGGCCCAACTGTGTGATTTAGACAGCTAAAGAAGCAATATTTTTTTCCTAAAAAAGTTACAGTGTAGGTTTTAAAGACCTAATCATACTGGTGAATATAATAACTAATCATCTAAGAAAAAGTCCCTTGCTTTGACAAGTACAAGTCATTAGTGAAGACAGAAATACGTTTAGACAACTGAAGTGAGTTTTTTCTCACTGCTGTATTTAGTTGAACCCACACCACCAGGCAGAGGTGTTTTGCTTATAATGTTGTGAAGGGGAAATGCAGCTACTGTATGGTCATTTTAGACCACTTTTCCCATAAACCCTGTCACTTCCTGTTTTGCATGTTTTTTTTCTTTTTTTTTTTATAAACTTAAATTTTTTATTGACAGTTTTTAGACAGACAGCACTTACAAAAAATAAATAATAAAAAATAAAGAAACTAGCATCACAATAAAAACAAAAAGAAAAAACAGTGCACATAAATATTTACATGGGTATCATGGTTAGTTGTCTGGTTCCCCTACTGTTGTTTTCTAGGTATTTGATACAAAGGCTGATTGTGTATCTCCCTTAAACAGGCATAAACAGGTAATTCCTACTCAAAGATGATAAATGCTGACTAAGGCTTGTATGTGTGATCTGGGTCCAGAGACCTTCCTTGAGCTTCTTTCTTCCCTTATCCTTCGTCCTTTCTTTTTTTTTCTCTTGTTTATTAACTTTCACTTTGCCTTTTGGTTCACCCATACACAAACCACATCATCCCTGAATCGCATGTTTGTTTTTTATATGATGAGAGGAAAGATTGAAGAGCCTTGCTAACTTTAAATTAGTTATTTTTGTTGATAACCCCAGTTAGTTTGGTTTGGAAAGGCTTACTTTGTGCCGTAATGCCTTCAGCAGAACATGTGTGAATCCGACCTGGTTGCACACAATATTAATGAACTTGCTGTCAAAACATCAGTGAGGAAAAGTCTCTTCAAATCACATAATTCACCTCTCAGCTCTTTCTCTCTGTCATATCATATTGACACGGTGGACCACACTATCCTCTTAAGGAAGTTAACAGCGATAGGTTTTAATGATATGGCCACAAACTGGGCCAGCTCATACTTGAGGGGAAGGGAACAACGTATAGAGGTGGGAGGGGTCCTTTCAGATCTGAGGACGGTGGACTGCGGGGTCCCTCAGGGAAGTGTGCTGGGGCCCTTGTTCTTCCTCCTTTATATAAATGATATGCAGTCAGCCTGCTCATGTGATCTCCTGCTCTACGCAGATGATTCGGCTCTCATGGTGTCAAATAAAAGCAAAACGGATAGTGAAAGCAGACTTAGCATGGAGTTAGGGAATGTCAGTCAGTGGCTGTCAGAAAACCGGCTGTCTCTCCATTTAGGTAAAACAGAATCCATTTTATTTACTACCACTAGGAAACAGAAAACACAGGAAGGTTTCAAGATACAGTTAGGTAGCTCAGTGGTCACCAGTACCAAATCAGTGGTGTATCTAGGGTGTACTTTAGAAAACACACTCTCGGGGGAAAGCATGGCGAAAAAAGTAATAGCCAAGGTCAACAACAGAATAAAATTCCTAGCTAGAAACTCAAAATACCTAGACAGAAAAGCTCATAGAGCACTTGCAGGGGCACTGGTTCAGTATCATTTTGACTATGCTTGCTTGTCCTGGTATGACAGTGCCCCCAGCAACTTGAGAACTAGACTTCAAACTGCCCAGAACAAGCTAGTTAGGATAGCTAGTCGCGGCCTCCTGCCACTATTGAGCTGCCGCTCTGTGCTCAGTGATGCAGTGAGGCACAGTGATGCATTGTATAGTCTGATGGCTGTTGGAATGAAGAAGCTATGCCTAGTATATATAATTTATAAAGGGGAGGTGCCAAGCTACCTTCAAAATTACTTTCAGTATGTAAAAAACAACCATAGCCATGAAACCAGAGGTAGAGACACAAACATAGTTCCATTTAGATTTAAACTCATTTCCTACGGCCAGCAGACCTTCCTTTACTCAGCTGCAGTTCTGTGGAACAGCCTGCCCAGCAGCATTAAACAGGCCCCTGGGTTAACTGGCTTCAAAAAGCATGTACGATCATGGCTATCGGCATAGGAAAGAGAGGGTAGCATATTTATTTATTATTCTTTTATCTTCAACTGTATATGCATATTGTATCTTAATGTTTTATGATGCTGTTTTATGTTGATGTTTTATGATGTTGTTTTATGTTGATGCATGTCCTGTTTTTTAATACCAGGGACCATGATGGAAATAAGTGCTTGCATTTTATCATGTTTTTATCCCTTGGATGATGTCTCTAATCCACAATAAAATCAATCAATCAATCGTCTCACTCTACAGCAGACATCCTGCTGGGAGTTGAGTGCTGTTTACTCTCCCCTGTAATCCCCTCCATATGAAATATCCATGCACACACACACACACACACACACACACACAAACGTGTAGACACATACCTCTTCCCTGTCAGCTAGTGTAATCCTCTTTATATGAAGTGTTTGCCTAGTGTCAGTGGAAGTGGAGGTTTCTTGTGTGGAGGTTTCTGTTGGTGGAACCTTGAGGACACAGGGATCTCCTTGGGACACAAGCAGACCACACACACGCCTTACACACTTAGGCTCGCTACACACGTACTACGTTTTGGCTAATACAGTGGGTTTTAAGCGCTTACAGTGCCGGGTGTTTAGTGTATGATTGCTATAGCATTCGTGTTTGCCAGTGTTAAGCTCTTCTTAATCCCCAGCAAGTTTACTAGCTGGGTTAGAGCTCTTTATAGTGCCCAATTTGCCTCTGTTGGACTAGTCTCAAAACACTACAACGAGGCATTAGGCAGGGTTGTCCCGTCATCCCCCTGCTCTTCATTGTCACCCTCGAACCATTAACATGTGCAATCCACTCTAGTAGTGACATACATGGTGTGAACAGCCATGGACACCATTTTTTATTGACTATGTATGCTGACAATATTTTACTCATCTTTTTTCTTGAAACAAGATCAATTAGAACATCAAAGAATGAGGCAATTACACTTAACTCCCACACATTTCAATCTGGTCTCACGAGCACCCCTCTTATTTGGAAAACAAATGGAATGAAGAATTTAGGAATCATATCTCCTATCACTATACTCTTCAGAGACATCAAATCCATTTTTATCAGATTTGTTTGGAATAAAATAAATGTATTATACCCAGATCCAGGGAGGGTCTAGGAGTCCCAGACATACAATATTTCAGTATCTTTCATACAATGCCAAGTCTCCATTGACCTGACCCTATAAACCCAACTCTTTGGAAGGCAGCTGGGAGTGGCTGGGGAAGACCTCCGTGTCTCGAAATAAGAACATATCATTGGCACCATTGTGGTATTGTCCAAAACCGCCACCTTTATTCGATAACATTATTATTAGGATTTCATGCTCTATAGTGAAGCAGCTGCTCAAGAGACTCAGCATAAAGAGATGTTCTCTTCCATATTGTTCTGTTTGGTGTAAACCCATCCATTCGACTAGACTAGAGGAAGCACTTTAAGAAATAAAACTTGGTAGAGGCCATTATAACGGTTGAACAGATCTTTGGTGACAAAATCTTACCATTCCAACAATAAAGAAATCTGGCCTTTCAGAATCTTCCTTTTTAACATTATGCACAATTAGCGTATGTTGTAAATAAAAGTGGTAATGAGGAAGTAGTGCCTGCCTCATGCTTGGAGCTCCTTAAAGATCCAGAACAATGTCATTTTAATTGTCATAAATAGCTTATTGTGCAATGTTAATGTCATAAGTATCATTTTGTTCAGCTTCAGAAGTATCATTTGTCTTGTTATAACACACCCTCTCTGAGCACAGCCAACTCTCAGTAGGTTGAGGGGGCGTGGCCTTCTGTCCACTAGACACTAGAGATGCTTATAGCACTACTACACTGGCCTTCTATTCACTAGACACTAGAGATGCTTATAGCACTACTACACTGGCCTTCTATTCACTAGACACTAGAGATGCTTATATCACTACTACACTGGCCTTCTATTCACTAGACACTAGAGATGCTTATAGCGCTACTACACTGGCCTTCTATTCACTAGACACTAGAGATGCTTATAGCACTACTACACTGGCCTTCTATTCACTAGACACTAGAGATGCTTATAGCACTACTACACTGGCCTTCTATTCACTAGACACTAGAGATGCTTATAGCACTACTACACTGGCCTTCTATTCACTAGACACTAGAGATGCTTATAGCACTACTACACTGGCCTTCTATTCACTAGACACTAGAGATGCTTATAGCACTACTACACTGGCCTTCTATTCACTAGACACTAGAGATGCTTATAGCACTACTACACTGGCCTTCTATTCACTAGACACTAGAGATGCTTATAGCACTACTACACTGACCTTCTATTCACTAGACACTAGAGATGCTTATAGCACTACTACACTGGCCTTCTATTCACTAGACACTAGAGATGCTTATAGCACTACTACACTGGCCTTCTATTCACTAGACACTAGAGATGCTTATAGCACTACTACACTGGCCTTCTATTCACTAGACCAGGGGTCGGCAATAGGCGGCCCGCGGGCCGACATTGGCCCGCCAGCAATAATTTCTGGCCCGTCAGATTATTTTGAGAATATGATATTTATTTTACGCACAGGAAATATTCACTCGGGACGCCAGGGTGTCTTTTATTGTGAAGCTGTATCTATCTACCGGTAGTCATCAAAAGCATGTCTGACACTATAGCCAATTGAAATGCTAGAAATGGTCACGTGGAATGGGAGAAGCAATGGAATAGTCCCACCGGGCCGCGTGCATATTTCCCTAACGCACTTTCACTTCCGCGTTCGAGATGCGAGCGAGTAAAAAAATGTGTTAAAAAAAACGAACATCTTTGGATAGCTTCTTTGCAACGGGGAAATATAACGCTTCTTTTAATAAACAGGAGCCAACTTAAAATACGGGTTTATCGCAACAGGTCGGTGATTCTTGTGTGCCGAGCCGACGTCCTCTCTGCATAATATGTGGCGACAATAACAACAACAGCGAGGCAATGATGACAACTGTGTTCAAGTTGGCAGATAAAGTAGCTGCATTCAACGCCAATCTGGAATTGGAGGGCGGCGAGTGGATATTGGACATGGTTCAAACATTAGCAGGGATTTTGCAGGACTTAACAACAAACAAGGTATGGTGAGTCGTGTTTTCATGCCTTTCTATTTCATCACCCGCCGCGGTGATCTGCAACAGCTGATCTGCTGTTCATGAATGAATGAATGAATGAAAACTTTATTTAACAGATTGCAGAATGGGTACAATACATTACGGCGCAATACACACAATTGTTAAGGGGATGCAGACCAGAGAAACATGTTTGTCTTGTTTACATCAGGGTCCGCCATTTGCGAGTGCTCGCTTACGCCTGTGTTTTTACTGTTGTGAAGCACTGTGAACTGCAACCTCTGTATGAAAAGTGCTATACAAATAAAGTTATTATTATTATTATTATTAAGTGTATGCACCCGCCGCGGTGCTCAGTATATTAAATTAGCCATTGTTTTTGATCCTTGGGGAAAATCTGGCCCGTGGCCAGACCTAATTGCCGACCCCTGCACTAGACACTAGAGATACTTATAGCACTACTACACTGGCCTTCTATTCACTAGACACTAGAGATGCTTATAGCACTACTACACTGGCCTTCTATTCACTAGACACTAGAGATGCTTATAGCACTACTACACTGGCCTTCTATTCACTAGACACTAGAGATGCTTATAGCACTACTACACTGGCCTTCTATTCACTAGACACTAGAGATGCTTATAGCACTACTACACTGGCCTTCTATTCACTAGACACTAGAGATGCTTATAGCACTACTACACTGGCCTTCTATTCACTAGACACTAGAGATGCTTATAGCACTACTACACTGGCCTTCTATTCACTAGACACTAGAGATGCTTATAGCACTACTACACTGGCCTTCTGTCCACTAGACACTAGAAATGCTTATAGCGCTAGTACACTGGCCTTCTATTTCAAGTCAAGTCAAGAGTTTTATTTGTCACGGCATACAAGTATACAATGAAATGCGGGTGGTCTTGCCCGCAACGATGTGCAATACAGTGGTACAACATATAATAGAATCCAATAAAAACAACATTGTGCAATAAACAGGTAACAGGTAACATGGTGTGACATCTCGGTATCTGTACATAAAAAATATTTACAGAGCATATAGGACATGCTAGGTAGCTTTGGTAGTGCAATACACTGTTACTGTTGTTATACTAATTTAAAGTGGCCTTTCCTTTTGGCCATAAGTGGGTGTGTGCGGCATGAGTGTGTGCCCGCTCATGTTAAAGTATTAAAGTGGCTGCTAGTGTGTGAGCGTGCACAAGCGTGCGTGTCGTGTGTGTGCTCATGTGTGCTTGTGTGTGGATAGTTTACTACTGTGTCTATGTGTGTTGTCCATGTCAGATCCTCTGAGATGTGGACCCCCAGGTACTTAAAGCTGCTCACCCTGTCCACGGTAGCCCCGTTAATCATCAGTGGTGTGTGTGTCTCCTGCTGTCCTCTCCTATAATCCACGATCAGCTCCTTGGTTTTACCAATGTTCAGGAGCAGGCTGTTGTCCTGGCACCAGCGTTCCAGTACCCCAACCTCCTCCCGGTAGGCCTTCTCGTCGTTGTCTGAGATCAGCCCCACCACCACTGTGTCGTCTGCGAACTTCACTATGGAGTTGGAGCTGAACTTGGCCACACAGTCGTGTGTATAGTGAGTACAGCAGGGGGCTCAGAACACAGCCCTGGGGGGACCTGATGCTCAGGGTGATGGTGTTGGAGGTCTGACCCCCCACCCTGACCGCCTGGGGTCTCTCACTCAGAAAGTCCAGTACCCAGGCGCTCAGGGCGCAGCTCAGACCCAGCTCGATCAGCTTGTCCACCAGTCTGGTGGGGACTATGGTGTTGAACGCTGAGCTGTAGTCAATGAACAACAGTCTCACATAGCCCCCCTTCTGACGGTCCAGGTGAGAGAGGGTGCTGTGCAGTACTTGGGAGACCGCATCGTCAGTGGACCTGTTTGGCCTGTATGCAAATTGCATAGGGTCCATATCGCTGGGGAGGGAGGCACAAATGTGATCCTTGACCAGCCTCTCGAAACATTTCATGGCCACAGAGGTGAGTGCCACCGGTCTGTAGTCATTGAGACCTGCTGGGGAGGGTTTCTTTGGTACCGGGATAATAGTAGACATCTTGAAGCAGGCAGGGACCACTGACTCCTTCAGGGATCGATTAAATATGGTGGTGAACACAGGGGCTAGCTGGTTAGCACAGTACTTGAGTATGCGTCCTGTTATTCCATCTGGGCCAGCCGCCTTCCTGGTGTTCACCTGCATAAATGCTCTTCTCACACTGTGTACCGTCAATGAGAGAGCGTCCCCGCCCCCCCGCGGATACCCCCCCCCCCTCCACAACAGCCGGCGGACCAGTGACGTCACTAGCCGTTGGGCTAGCAGTGCCACTGTTTGCACCAAACCGTGCGTAGAAGGTGTTGAGCTGGTCCGCAAGGGAGGCGTCGTCGCTCCCCATTGAGGGGGCGCTGACTTTGTAGTCAGTTATAGCCCTCAGTCCTTGCCATAAGCCTCTTCTATTCACTAGACACTAGAGATGCTTATAGCACTACTACACTGGCCTTCTGTCCACTAGACACTAAAGATGCTTATAGCACTACTACACTGGCCTTCTATTCACTAGACACTAGAAATGCTTATAGTGCTACTACACTGGCCTTCTGTCCACTAGACACTAACGATGCTTATAGCACTACTACACTGGCCTTCTATTCACTAGACACTAGAGATGCTTATAGCACTACTACACTGGCCTTCTATTCACTAGACACTAGAGATGCTTATAGCACTACTACACTGGCCTTCTATTCACTAGACACTAGAGATGCTTATAGCACTACTACACTGGCCTTCTATTCACTAGACACTAGAGATGCTTATAGCACTACTACACTGGCCTTCTGTCCACTAGACACTAGAGATGCTTATAGCACTACTACACTGGCCTTCTATTCACTAGACACTAGAGATGCTTATAGCACTACTACACTGGCCTTCTATTCACTAGACACTAGAGATGCTTATAGCACTACTACACTGGCCTTCTATTCACTAGACACTAGAGATGCTTATAGCACTACTACACTGGCCTTCTGTCCACTAGACACTAGAGATGCTTATAGCACTACTACACTGGCCTTCTATTCACTAGACACTAGAGATGCTTATAGCACTACTACACTGGCCTTCTATTCACTAGACACTAGAGATGCTTATAGCACTACTACACTGGCCTTCTATTCACTAGACACTAGAGATGCTTATAGCACTACTACACTGGCCTTCTATTCACTAGACACTAGAGATGCTTATAGCACTACTACACTGGCCTTCTATTCACTAGACACTAGAGATGCTTATAGCACTACTACACTGGCCTTCTATTCACTAGACACTAGAGATGCTTATAGCACTACTACACTGGCCTTCTATTCACTAGACACTAGATATGTTTATAGCACTACTACACTGGCCTTCTATTCACTAGACACTAGAGATGCTTATACAGTAGCACTACTACACTGGCCTTCTATTCACTAGACACTAGAGATGCTTATAGCGCTAGTACACTGGCATTCTATTCACTAGACACTAGAGATGCGTATAGCACTACTACACTGGCATTCTATTCACTAGACACTAGAGATGTTTATAGCACTACTACACTGGCCTTCTATTCACTAGACACTAAAGATGCTTATAGCACTACTACACTGGCCTTCTATTCACTAGACACTAGAGATGCTTATAGCACTACTACACTGGCCTTCTATTCACTAGACACTAGAGATGCTTGCAGTGTTTCTCAACTGGTGGGTCGTGACCCAAAAGTGGGTCGCGGGGCCATTTTGAATGGGTTGCGGATGTGTGTAAAGAAAAATAAAAAAAATATAATTAAATTTTTTTTGCACTAGCTATCTTTCTGAAAGTGGCTTCTCAGCTCTGGTCCAGCTGAAGACAAAGCGGAGGAACAGATTGGACATTGAGCATGACCTCAGAGTTGCTTTTTCTACCATCACCCCTGACTTTGAGACTCTTGTCAGGAGCAAACAACATCCCCAGTTATCCCATTAGTTCCCTGCATGTTAAGCTAAGAAGTCTGCTAAGAAGGATATATTATTTATTATTATTATTATTATTTTATTTCATTGTGTTTTTAGCCCTAGTTGCACTTTTGTTGCACTTTTTTGTGTTTATTTCATGTTTTTAACAGTGCATGAAAGATTGTGTATTACTGCAATAAAAATTAAAAAATTGAAATAAATCATAGTCGTTCAAAAATGTCGGTTGCGACTTAATGACTAAGGAAAATGTTGGGTCCTGAGGCTAGACCAGTTGAGAACCACTGGCTTATAGCACTACTACACTGGCCTTCTATTCACTAGACACTAGAGATGCTTATAGCACTAGTACACTGACCTTCTATTCACTAGACACTAGAGATGCTTATAGCACTAGTACACTGGCCTTCTATTCACTAGACACTAGAGATACTTATAGCACTACTACACTGGCCTTCTATTCACAAGACACTAGAGATGCTTATAGCACTAGTACACTGGCCTTCTATTCACTAGACACTAGATATGCTTATAGCACTACTACACTGGCCTTCTATTCACTAGACACTAGAGATGCTTATAGCACTACTACACTGGCCTTCTATTCACTAGACACTAGAGATGCTTATAGCGCTACTACACTGGCCTTCTATTCACTAGACACTAGAGATGCTTATAGCACTACTACACTGGCCTTCTATTCACTAGACACTAGAGATGCTTATAGCACTACTACACTGGCCTTCTATTCACTAGACACTAGAGATGCTTATAGCACTACTACACTGGCCTTCTATTCACTAGACACTAGAGATGCTTATAGCACTACTACACTGACCTTCTATTCACTAGACACTAGAGATGCTTATAGCACTACTACACTGGCCTTCTATTCACTAGACACTAGAGATGCTTATAGCACTACTACACTGGCCTTCTATTCACTAGACACTAGAGATGCTTATAGCACTACTACACTGGCCTTCTATTCACTAGACACTAGAGATGCTTATAGCACTACTACACTGGCCTTCTATTCACTAGACACTAGAGATGCTTATAGCACTACTACACTGGCCTTCTATTCACTAGACACTAGAGATGATTATAGCGCTAGTACACTGGCCTTCTATTCACTAGACACTAGAGATGCTTATAGCACTACTACACTGACCTTCTATTCACTAGACACTAGAGATGATTATAGCACTACTACACTGGCCTTCTATTCACTAGACACTAGAGATGCTTATAGCACTACTACACTGGCCTTCTATTCACTAGACACTAGAGATGCTTATAGCGCTACTACACTGGCCTTCTATTCACTAGACACTAGAGATGCTTATAGCACTACTACACTGGCCTTCTATTCACTAGACACTAGATATGATTATAGCACTACTACACTGGCCTTCTGTCCACTAGACACTAGAGATACTTATAGCACTACTACACTGGCCTTCTATTCACTAGACACTAGAGATACTTATAGCACTACTACACTGACCTTCTATTCACTAGACACTAGAGATGCTTACAGCACTACTACACTGGCCTTCTATTCACTAGACACTAGATATGCTTATAGCGCTACTACACTGGCCTTCTATTCACTAGACACTAGAGATGCTTATAGCGCTACTACACTGGCCTTCTATTCACTAGACACTAGAGATGCTTATAGCACTACTACACTGGCCTTCTATTCACTAGACACTAGATATGCTTATAGCACTACTACACTGACCTTCTATTCACTAGACACTAGAGATGCTTATAGCGCTACTACACTGGCCTTCTATTCACTAGACACTAGAGATGCTTATAGCACTACTACACTGGCCTTCTATTCACTAGACACTAGATATGCTTATAGCACTACTACACTGACCTTCTATTCACTAGACACTAGAGATGCTTATAGCGCTACTACACTGGCCTTCTATTCACTAGACACTAGAGATGCTTATAGCACTACTACACTGGCCTTCTATTCACTAGACACTAGAGATGCTTATATCACTACTACACTGGCCTTCTATTCACTAGACACTAGAGATGCTTATAGCACTACTACACTGACCTTCTATTCACTAGACACTAGAGATGCTTATAGCACTACTACACTGGCCTTCTATTCACTAGACACTAGAGATGCTTATAGCACTACTACACTGACCTTCTATTCACTAGACACTAGAGATGCTTATAGCACTACTACACTGGCCTTCTATTCACTAGACACTAGAGATGCTTATAGCACTACTACACTGACCTTCTATTCACTAGACACTAGAGATGCTTATAGCACTACTACACTGGCCTTCTATTCACTAGACACTAGAGATGCTTATAGCACTACTACACTGGCCTTCTGTCCACTAGACACTAGAGATGCTTATATCACTACTACACTGGCATTCTATTCACTAGACACTAGAGATGCTTATAGCGCTACTACACTGGCCTTCTATTCACTAGACACTAGATATGATTATAGCACTACTACACTGGCTTTCTATTCACTAGACACTAGAGATGCTTATAGCACTACTACACTGACCTTCTATTCACTAGACACTAGAGATACTTATAGCACTACTACACTGGCCTTCTATTCACTAGACACTAGAGATGCTTATAGCGCTAGTACACTGGCCTTCTATTCACTAGACACTAGAGATGCTTATAGCGCTAGTACACTGGCCTTCTATTCACTAGACACTAGAGATGCTTATAGCACTACTACACTGGCCTTCTATTCACTAGACACTAGAGATGCTTATAGCGCTACTACACTGACCTTCTATTCACTAGACACTAGAGATGCTTATAGCACTACTACACTGGCCTTCTATTCACTAGACACTAGAGATGCTTATAGCACTACTACACTGGCCTTCTATTCACTAGACACTAGAGATGCTTATAGCACTACTACACTGGCCTTCTATTCACTAGACACTAGAGATGCTTATAGCACTACTACACTGGCCTTCTATTCACTAGACACTAGAGATGCTTATAGCACTACTACACTGGCCTTCTGTCCACTAGACACTAGAGATGCTTATATCACTACTACACTGGCCTTCTATTCACTAGACACTAGAGATGCTTATAGCGCTACTACACTGGCCTTCTATTCACTAGACACTAGAGATGCTTATAGCGCTACTACACTGGCCTTCTATTCACTAGACACTAGAGATGCTTATAGCACTACTACACTGGCCTTCTATTCACTAGACACTAGAGATGCTTATAGCACTACTACACTGGCCTTCTATTCACTAGACGCTAGATATGTTTATACAGTAGCACTACTACACTGGCCTTCTATTCACTAGACACTAGAGATGCTTATAGCACTACTACACTGGCCTTCTATTCACTAGACACTAGAGATGCTTATAGCGCTACTACACTGGCCTTCTATTCACTAGACACTAGAGATGCTTATAGCACTACTACACTGGCCTTCTATTCACTAGACACTAGAGATGCTTGCAGTGTTTCTCAACTGGTGGGTCGTGACCCAAAAGTGGGTCGCGGGGCCATTTTGAATGGGTCGCGGATGTGTGTAAAGAAAAATAAAAAAAATATAATTAAAAATTTTTTGCACTAGCTATCTTTCTGAAAGTGGCTTCTCAGCTCTGGTCCAGCTGAAGACAAAGCAGAGGAACAGATTGGACATTGAGCATGACCTCAGAGTTGCTTTTTCTACCATCACCCCTGACTTTGAGACTCTTGTCAGGAGCAAACAACATCCCCAGTTATCCCATTAGTTCCCTGCATGTTAAGCTAAGAAGTCTGCTAAGAAGGATATATTATTTATTATTATTATTATTATTATTTTATTTCATTGTGTTTTTAGCCCTAGTTGCACTTTTGTTGCACTTTTTTGTGTTTATTTCATGTTTTTAACAGTGCATGAAAGATTGTGTATTACTGCAATAAAAATTAAAAATTTGAAATAAATCATAGTCGTTCAAAAATGTCGGTTGCGACTTAATGACTAAGGAAAATGTTGGGTCCTGAGGCTAGACCAGTTGAGAACCACTGGCTTATAGCACTACTACACTGGCCTTCTATTCACTAGACACTAGAGATGCTTATAGCACTAGTACACTGACCTTCTGTCCACTAGACACTAGAGATGCTTATAGCACTACTACACTGGCCTTCTGTCCACTAGACACTAGAGATGCTTATAGCGCTACTACACTGGCCTTCTGTCCACTAGACACTAGAGATGCTTATAGTGCTACTACACTGGCCTTCTATTCACTAGACACTAGAGATGCTTATAGCACTACTACACTGGCCTTCTGTCCACTAGACACTAGAGATGCTTATAGCGCTACTACACTGGCCTTCTATTCACTAGACACTAGAGATGCTTATAGCACTACTACACTGACCTTCTATTCACTAGACACTAGAGATGCTTATAGCACTACTACACTGGCCTTCTATTCACTAGACACTAGAGATGCTTATAGCACTACTACACTGACCTTCTATTCACTAGACACTAGAGATGCTTATAGCACTACTACACTGGCCTTCTATTCACTAGACACTAGAGATGCTTATAGCACTACTACACTGGCCTTCTATTCACTAGACACTAGAGATACTTATAGCACTACTACACTGGCCTTCTATTCACTAGACACTAGAGATGCTTATAGCACTACTACACTGGCCTTCTATTCACTAGACACTAGAGATACTTATATCACTACTACACTGACCTTCTGTCCACTAGACACTAGAGATGCTTATAGCGCTACTACACTGGCCTTCTATTCACTAGACACTAGAGATGCTTATAGCGCTACTACACTGGCCTTCTATTCACTAGACACTAGAGATGCTTATAGCACTACTACACTGACCTTCTATTCACTAGACACTAGATATGCTTATAGCACTACTACACTGGCCTTCTATTCACTAGACACTAGAGATGCTTATAGCACTACTACACTGGCCTTCTATTCACTAGACACTAGAGATGCTTATAGCGCTACTACACTGACCTTCTGTCCACTAGACACTAGAGATGCTTATAGCACTACTACACTGGCCTTCTATTCACTAGACACTAGAGATGCTTATAGCACTACTACACTGGCCTTCTATTCACTAGACACTAGAGATGCTTATAGCACTACTACACTGGCCTTCTATTCACTAGACACTAGAGATGCTTATAGCACTACTACACTGGCCGTCTGTCCACTAGAGATGCTTATAGCACTACTACACTGGCCTTCTATTCACTAGACACTAGAGATGCTTATAGCGCTACTACACTGGCCTTCTATTCACTAGACACTAGAGATGCTTATAGCACTACTACACTGGCCTTCTATTCACTAGACACTAGAGATGCTTATATCACTACTACACTGGCCTTCTATTCACTAGACCAGGGGTGGCCAACCCGCGGCTCGCGAGCCGCATGCGGCTCTTTGCCCGTCAATGTGCGGCTCTTCAATCCATAAAAAAAAATAAAAAAAAAATAAAGTTTTTATTTTTTTTTTATTATTTTTTACTTTTTTTTTTTTTTTTTTATTTTTTTTTTTTATGTCACTCATTCCATAAGGACGTAGAATAAACATTTACAATTTTTTTTTAAATGGTCCATTTGCATGTTCTTGGTATCTGAATCTAGGGACATATATGGATCAGTGTCAGAAATAGTGTGTCTGTTACTAGGCTTGAGTAAATTGTAATGAACCAAAGGAGAATATCAATTCTATTTAAAAAAAATATATATCTTTGACTGTAAATAACACCATGCTAAAATTGACCAGACCTGAAAAATCTAAGCAAATGAATAAAGGGAAGATGATTAAACAGAAGGTTTTGTAGATACAGTACTGAATTCTGCCATCTTTTTTATAATGTAAATTTCTCCACCATTCTTCATCATATTGCAACACCGTTTTTTGCAAGACGTTCACAGAAAGGTAGAGAAACTAACTGCGTTCTGTTTTATGGCAATAACGTTCAGGTTTGTGGGAGATAATCCCAAAAAATAAGAGAAATTAAAAAGTAAATCCAGAAGTCAGATGATTGACAGGGGCTGGTGTGAGCTGGGTAGGGTAGTTTTTCGAAATTTGAAAGCCCTGAGTCTCTTCCTTCAAAAGACTACACTCACTTTTGGCTGTGCCACTTCCTCCTGTCAATATGCGCCGGTTTCCGACTCAATGCCCTGAGATTTCTATAATCTTATATTTCACTAATAACAGTTAAAATAATTGGTAAACAAACATAATGCTGAAAATATACACTTTTACTGTATATCTCGGGCTTTAGAGGTTAACCCTGTGAGGCCCAAATTAAAAAGAAATTAGCAACTTCAGAGGCCAGAGGGTGGGACATATAAACACATTTACTATCAAATAGCATTGTGAGGCTGAACAACAGGACCAATTGACTGACTATACATGTGCCTAAAGGGGAACTATCTTATAAATGGCTTTTTTCAGTGTTTACCATTGTTTCTTAGCTATGTGGACTTATATTAATAGGATATATGTCTCTAATTCTCATATTGGCGAATTCTTCCAATTCTCCTCTCACAATATTCACCCTCACTGAACTGAGTCATCTGAAAATGTGCATATCTGTGATGTCAGAGATTTCTCAGCTGCATAATAATGTGGCAGTTGATGTGGCAGTTGGCACCAGGCCACACAGTGGTTGGAGCCCAGCCTCAAAACGGCTTGAGGTAGAAAAATGCGGTTTTTAGTACTTGATTAGAAATACAAAACAATGCATTTAAAAAAAAAAAAAAACCTAGGTGTTCCATAGACTCACAGGAATTGTGTAAAAGTGCCCAAATAGTGAAAGAAATAGTAAAATAGTTCCCCTTTAACATTTTTTAAATAAACATTATTTTTTTAAATGGCTAAAAGTGATTTTGTAATTTTGCAACCGTGGGTCTCACAGGGTACTTTTAACCCTGTGAGGCCCAAATAAAAAAGACATTAGCAACTTCAGAGGCCAGAGGGTGAGACCTATAAACACATGAAGGGTGCCGTGACTGAAAAAAAAGGTTGAGAAACGCTGGTATATGGTGTGGCTCTTTGTGGTACCACAGTCATTTTTTTGTGGCTCTTAGTCTCTGACTGGTTGGCCACCCCTGCACTAGACACTAGAGATGCTTATATCACTACTACACTGGCCTTCTATTCACTAGACACTAGAGATGCTTATAGCACTACTACACTGGCCTTCTATTCACTAGACACTAGAGATGCTTATATCACTACTACACTGGCCTTCTATTCACTAGACACTAGAGATGTTTATAGCACTACTACACTGGCCTTCTGTCCACTAGACACTAGAGATGCTTATAGCACTACTACACTGGCCTTCTATTCACTAGACACTAGAGATGCTTATAGCACTACTACACTGGCCTTCTATTCACTAGACACTAGAGATGCTTATATCACTACTACACTGGCCTTCTATTCACTAGACACTAGATATGCTTATAGCACTACTACACTGGCCTTCTATTCACTAGACACTAGAGATGCTTATAGCACTACTACACTGGCCTTCTATTCACTAGACACTAGAGATGCTTACAGCACTACTACACTGGCCTTCTATTCACTAGACACTAGATATGCTTATATCACTACTACACTGGCCTTCTGTCCACTAGACACTAGAGATGCTTATAGCACTACTACACTGGCCTTCTATTCACTAGACACTAGAGATGCTTATAGCACTACTACACTGGCCTTCTATTCACTAGACACTAGATATGCTTATATCACTACTACACTGGCCTTCTGTCCACTAGACACTAGAGATGCTTATAGCACTACTACACTGGCCTTCTATTCACTAGACACTAGAGATGCTTATAGCACTACTACACTGGCCTTCTATTCACTAGACACTAGAGATGCTTATAGCACTACTACACTGGCCTTCTATTCACTAGACACTAGAGATGCTTATAGCGCTAGTACACTGACCTTCTATTCACTAGAGATACTTATAGCACTACTACACTGGCCTTCTATTCACTAGACACTAGAGATGCTTATAGCACTACTACACTGGCCTTCTATTCACTAGACACTAGAGATGCTTATAGCACTACTACACTGGCCTTCTATTCACTAGACACTAGATATGTTTATAGCACTACTACACTGGCCTTCTATTCACTAGACACTAGAGATGCTTATAGCACTACTACACTGACCTTCTATTCACTAGACACTAGAGATGCTTATAGCACTACTACACTGGCCTTCTATTCACTAGACACTAGAGATGCTTATAGCACTACTACACTGGCCTTCTATTCACTAGACACTAGAGATGCTTATAGCACTACTACACTGGCCTTCTATTCACTAGACACTAGAGATGCTTATAGCGCTAGTACACTGGCCTTCTATTCACTAGACACTAGAGATGCTTATAGCGCTAGTACACTGGCCTTCTATTCACTAGACACTAGAGATGCTTATAGCGCTAGTACACTGGCCTTCTATTCACTAGACACTAGAGATGCTTATAGCGCTAGTACACTGGCCTTCTATTCACTAGACACTAGAGATGCTTATAGCACTACTACACTGACCTTCTATTCACTAGACACTAGAGATGCGTATAGCACTACTACACTGACCTTCTATTCACTAGACACTAGAGATGCTTATAGCACTACTACACTGACCGTCTGTCCACTAGACACTAGAGATGCTTATAGCACTACTACACTGGCCTTCTATTCACTAGACACTAGAGATGCTTATATCACTACTACACTGGCCTTCTATTCACTAGACACTAGAGATGCTTATATCACTACTACACTGGCCTTCTATTCACTAGACACTAGAGATGCTTATAGCACTACTACACTGGCCTTCTATTCACTAGACACTAGAGATGCTTATAGCGCTAGTACACTGACCTTCTATTCACTAGAGATACTTATAGCACTACTACACTGGCCTTCTATTCACTAGACACTAGAGATGCTTATATCACTACTACACTGGCCTTCTATTCACTAGACACTAGAGATGCTTATAGCACTACTACACTGGCCTTCTATTCACTAGACACTAGAGATGCTTATAGCACTACTACACTGGCTTTCTATTCACTAGACACTAGAGATGCTTATAGCACTACTACACTGGCCTTCTATTCACTAGACACTAGAGATGCTTATAGCACTACTACACTGACCTTCTATTCACTAGACACTAGAGATGCTTATAGCGCTAGTACACTGGCCTTCTATTCACTAGACACTAGAGATACTTATAGCACTACTACACTGGCCTTCTATTCACTAGACACTAGAGATGCTTATAGCACTACTACACTGACCTTCTATTCACTAGACACTAGAGATGCTTATAGCACTACTACACTGACCTTCTATTCACTAGACACTAGAGATGCTTATAGCACTACTACACTGACCTTCTATTCACTAGACACTAGAGATGCTTATAGCACTACTACACTGACCTTCTATTCACTAGACACTAGAGATGCTTATAGCACTACTACACTGGCCTTCTATTCACTAGACACTAGAGATGCTTATAGCGCTAGTACACTGACCTTCTGTCCACTAGACACTAGAGATGCTTATAGCACTACTACACTGGCCTTCTATTCACTAGACACTAGAGATGCTTATAGCACTACTACACTGGCCTTCTATTCACTAGACACTAGAGATGCTTATAGCACTACTACACTGACCTTCTATTCACTAGACACTAGAGATGCTTATAGCACTACTACACTGGCCTTCTATTCACTAGACACTAGAGATGCTTATAGCAGGACCTCTGCCTCTCACTCAGCTAGATGTGACTGATGGGCCAATCAGAGCAGCTATATGTGCCTGATGGGCCAATCAGAGTAACCCATGTGTATTATCCAATATTTCAGAGGAAGCTGATTGGATATCTGAAGTGGCTTGATTTTGTTGATATCCAGGGGGATAGAGATCAAAGAGCTTTAGTCGTAATTTTCACAATGACAACGGTTCTAACATTTTGGGTAATTTTATATCAACATGCCTTCTGTACAAAAATAATGCAACAAGATTGAAAAACAGTTTGAATGTTTATGGCTGCCCCCTAATGCATTATTCTTCTGTCCAGCAGGCTTGGGAATATGACCTTAACATATCTTTGACTGCTTCTCAGTAGAGTACAATTTAGAGGTCGGCTTTGACCTCATCTAATGTGTGAAATTTAGGATTATTACAATACTATATTCTGAGTAAAGCTGTTGCCCCCTACTAGATTATCCAAGATGGACAACAAACACCAAGATGTATGCTGCCACAAATGTGGTAGTCGTGCCTAGTGATGCACGATATATCAGCCGCTGATATAATATCGGCCGATATGGCAGTCTTTTTGCACATCGGTATCGGTCCGATATCAAGATAGGGCCGATATGGGCTGGTATAAAAAAATATATATATTATTTTTTTTTAATCTTTTTTTTAATCTTTTTACATGTGGCCTTAAATAGTTTCAAAATATCAGTCATTTCTGAAAATAAGTTACAAGAGTATAAAAAAAAAAAAAAAAAACGTTTTGGAAAATAGCTCTTTATTTGATTATCATAAAAAAGTGTTTTCTATACAGAGATATCGACATCGGTAAATATCGGTTATCGGTATTGGCCACAATTTTTGCATCGGTGCATCACTAGTCGTGGCTCATTACTGGTGTTGTAACACTCTGATTAGAGGTGCTATTCTACAGTTGTGTTGGTGTTAATTTCCCTCTGTGTCCTGTGGCATGTCTTCTGGGCCAAACACGGGATACTAGTGTTGGAGTCGCTGTTCAGTTGCTCTTCAGCGCGTGCCGCTTCTTTCACGTCACTTTGGGTGAGTTGTGTGAGTCGTCGGGATCCGGACAGGTGATGATGGATGTCAAATAGAAAGCATCTTCTCCGTCGGTCCTAGGAGAAAGAAAAAGAGAGAGAGAGAGCGGTGGGTATTGAGAGAGAGAGAGAGTGTGTTTTACAGGGATTATTATTACTGTCACACAACCGCTCTGCTGTCTGGATACCCGAAGAAGACGTGATTTGTTATGGACTTTACTACAGTTGTTTTGGACTTTACTAATGTTGCATACATGCACATTGTGCTTATGGGCTGCTCTGTAGCCTAGGCTACTACAGGGAAACTTGAGTCATTTTAATTGGGGGAACCATTAATGACATTAATTATACACTGCTTGAGATTTTGCCATAATCAATAGCCATGGTAACAGTAATACATTTCAGTACCCTACTGGTACAGCATGCAGTAGTACATGATCATGCTTTTTCACATAGCTTGTAAATCGCCTATCGGTGGCCTGATGTTGGTTTGGTTGAGGAACAGGGTTATTCTTGTTATGTGGCTCTTTCAAGAAAATATTTTTGTCATTGTGGCTCCTGAGTCGACAAGAGTATTTAAACTCGATGGATGCATTAGAGAACAGCAGCAACGGTTATGTGTGGAGCGGTGCTGAAATCTCATCGTGAAATTGTACATGGAAAAAAAACCTGACCATACCCTACTGCTTCAGGTAGCTCTCTCTCTCTTTTTCATATTCTACTGCTTCAGGTAGCTCTCTCTCTCTTTTTCATATTCTACTGCTTCAGGTAGCTCTCTCTCTCTCTTTTTCATATTCTACTGCTTCAGGTAGCTCTCTCTCTTTTTCATATTCTACTGCTTCAGGTAGCTCTCTTTTTCATATTCTACTGCTTCAGGTAGCTCTCTCTCTCTTTTTCATATTCTACTGCTTCAGGTAGCTCTCTCTCTCTTTTTCATATTCTACTGCTTCAGGTAGCTCTCTCTCTCTTTTTCATATTCTACTGCTTCAGGTAGCTCTCTCTTTTTCATATTCTACTGCTTCAGGTAGCTCTCTCTCTTTTTCATATTCTACTGCTTCAGGTAGCTCTCTCTCTCTTTCATATTCTACTGCTTCAGCTCTCTCTTTTTCATATTCTACTGCTTCAGGTAGCTCTCTCTCTTTTTCATACCCTGCTGCTTCAAGTAGCTCTCTTTTTTCATATTCTACTGCTTCAGCTCTCTCTCTTTTTCATATTCTACTGCTTCAAGTAGCTCTCTCTTTTTCATATTCTACTGCTTCAGGTAGCTCTCTCTTTTTCATATTCTACTGCTTCAGGTAGCTCTCTCTCTTTTTCACATTCTACTGCTTCACGTAGCTCTCTCTCTTTTTCATATTCTACTGCTTCAGGTAGCTCTCTCTCTCTTTTTATCATATTCTACTGCTTCAGGTAGCTCTCTCTTTTTCATATTCTACTGCTTCAGGTAGCTCTCTCTCTTTTTCATATTCTACTGCTTCAGGTAGCTATCTTTATCATATTCTACTGCTTCAGGTAGCTCTCTCTCTTTTTCATATTCTACTGCTTCAGGTAGCTCTCTTTTTCATATTCTACTGCTTCATGTAGCTCTCTCTCTCTTTCATATTCTACTGCTTCAGGTAGCTCTCTCTCTCTTTTTCATATTCTACTGCTTCATGTAGATCTCTCTCTTTTTCATATTCTACTGCTTCAGGTAGCTCTCTCTTTTTCATACCCTACTGCAGGGGTCGGCAATTAGGTTTGGCCGCGGGCCAATTTTTCCCCAAGCCATTGTATGGCGGGCCAGAACCAAAAACAATGGCTAATTTAATATAATGATAGTGAAATTTTTTTAACTCTGTCAAAATAAACGAGCTGCATAGGTGGCATAATAAACTGTAAACGACATATACATGTTTGCACTGAACATTATACCTTTGTCTTTTTTCCATTGTATTATAAAGCGCCTCTCTCTATCGGTCTATCCTACATTACGCGCAACCATCTATCTGACGGCCACGGACTGGTTTAATGTTGAATGTTTAATGTTAAAACTATGTATTTATATGGAATTCGTTAAACGTATTCGTTGTCTTACTTATTATTATACTTATTATTAAACGTATTATTTATTTCTCCCAAATGAATGTTCCGAAAGTCCGTCTGTGGGCAGTCGGCCCAACATTAAACAGCAGTCTGTTATAATCACAAGGAATGATCCCCTTGTTAGATGAGGCTGCACTGGAAATGGAGCTGATGGACTTCCAGACAACCTCCCTTGTCAGCGATGCGTTGCGGAGTCTGTGATTGCATTTTGGTTAGCATGCTCAGAAGAGTACAGCAACATCAAGAGACTCTGTATGTGCTCACCATGTTTCCTTCCACCTATGTATGCAAGTCGTCCTTTTCATCAATGAATGCGATAAAGACAACTCAGAGGAACCGACTGACGCATAAAAACCTTGAGAACTGCCTGCGGATTAAAGTGACGTCCATATCACCAGATATCCAGCGAATAGTGACCGACGGGAGATGCCACTTTTCACACTAAGTGAATACTAAGCCTGTTATTGCTAAATTGTTTAAAGTTTAATTGCCTTGTTTTTGCAATGTTTTTAATTGCATTACTGTTTAATGCCAAATTGTATTTTTCATTTAGTTAACGAATGTCTCGTAATTCAAATACTTATAGCGCTGTCATTTCAGGAGCTTCTTCAAGCACTCTTTTTGTTTAAAGTTTAATTGCATTGTTTTTGCATTGTTTTTAATTGCATTACTGTTCACATGCATGTGTGGTGCCGTCAGTCATGAGTAAAGATAAAGCTTGAATGACTTACTGAACTGGTGTTTTTATTTCATGGCGGTTCCCATTTCAGCACCACGCGCTGTCCACCTCACTTTGAGCAAGCCTATATATACGGTACATTGCACCTCACTGCCTATACCTGTTATTCACTCTCAACATGGATAAAACAAAGTATGCATATAATAAAAATAATATGATGAAAATTAAATAAATATCATATTCTCAAAATAAACTGACAGGGCCAGAAATTATTGCTGGCGGGCCAATTTCGGCCCGCGGGCCGCCTATTGCCGACCCCTACCCTACTGCTTCAAGTAGCTCTCTCTCTTTCATACCCTACTGCTTCAAGTAGCTCTCTCTCTCTCTTTCATACCCTACTGCTTCAAGTAGCTCTCTCTCTTTCATACCCTACTGCTTCAAGTAGCTCTCTCTCTCTCTTTCATACCCTACTGCTTCAAGTAGCTCTCTCTCTTTCATACCCTACTGCTTCAAGTAGCTCTCTCTCTTTCATACCCTACTGCTTCAAGTAGCTCTCTCTCTCTTTCATACCCTACTGCTTCAAGTAGCTCTCTCTCTTTCATACCCTACTGCTTCAAGTAGCTCTTTCTCTCTCTCTTTCATACCCTACTGCTTCAAGTAGCTCTCTCTCTTTCATACCCTACTGCTTCAAGTAGCTCTCTCTCTCTCTTTCATACCCTACTGCTTCAAGTAGCTCTCTCTTTTTCATACCCTACTGCTTCAAGTAGCTCTCTCTCTCTTTCATACCCTACTGCTTCAAGTAGCTCTCTCTTTTTCATACCCTACTGCTTCAAGTAGCTCTCTCTCTTTCATACCCTACTGCTTCAAGTAGCTCTCTCTCTTTCATACCCTACTGCTTCAAGTAGCTCTCTTTCATACCCTACTGCTTCAAGTAGCTCTCTCTCTCTTTCATACCCTACTGCTTCAAGTAGCTCTCTCTTTTTCATACCCTACTGCTTCAAGTAGCTCTCTCTCTTTCATACCCTACTGCTTCAAGTAGCTCTCTCTTTCATACCCTACTGCTTCAAGTAGCTCTCTCTTTTTCATACCCTACTGCTTCAAGTAGCTCTCTCTCTTTCATACCCTACTGCTTCAAGTAGCTCTCTTTTTCATACCCTACTGCTTCAGGTAGCTTTCTCTCTCTTTCATTTTTTTTTTTTATCCACTTTTTCTCCCATTTTCTATATTTTCTCCCATCCCAATTTCGTATCATCCAATTCAACCCTCCCCTGTCACGAACGCTGTTTCTTGCCTCCCACAAGCCGGCTGCAATGTGGACTAAGTCATACATAGCACAAGTCCCCTCCGGTACTTGAGGTAACAGCAGTCGCATCTTTTCACCTGCGCAGTTCGATCTCTCAGTGTCGAGGAGTAACGCGTGGGAGGCTCACGCTGCCCCCGACACTTCCTGATTCTACTGCGCAGGCGCACCAACCGACCTGTAGGAGTCGCTGTCCACAACGCCCGATCCCCACCCATCAGTTTCCCACCCCCTAATACGGCCAATGTGTATTAGTATGAACGACCAGCTAAACTGAAAGCAATGTGGAGCGCTGGGCTCGAACAGGCAAGCCCAGCGTCTCCGTCATTCGTGGCGAGCGCCTTGCCCACTACGCCACGTAGCCGCCCGCTTTCTCTCTTTCATATTCTACTGCTTCAAGTAGCTCTCTCTCTTTTTCATATTCTACTGCTTCAGGTAGATCTATCTCTTTTTCATACCCTACTGCTTCAGGTAGCTTTCTCTCTCTTTCATATTCTACTGCTTCAGGTAGCTCTTTCATATTCTACTGCTTCAGGTAGCTCTCTCTCTTTTTCATATTCTACTGCTTCAGGTAGCTCTCTCTCTTTTTCATATTCTACTGCTTCAGGTAGCTCTTTCATATTCTACTGCTTCAGGTAGCTCTCTCTCTTTTTCATATTCTACTGCTTCAGGTAGCTCTCTCTCTTTTTCATATTCTACTGCTTCAGGTAGCTCTCTTTCATACCCTGCTGCTTCAGGTAGCTCTCTCTTTTTCATACCCTCCCGCTTCAACCGCTTTTTAGACACTTTAACACACTTTATATGTATTGCTAAAGAGATTTGCACGACAACTCGTACCTCATTGCACCTTACCACCACAAGGTGGCACCACAAGCTAAGTTGTACCTCATCCCATTTCTGAATTGTATTGTATTGTAACTCGGTTACCTTTTCTCTACTCTGCATTGTATATGTATATATATGTATATTGAAAAATTTTGTTTTGTTTACACTTGTTTACGTACTTGACTTTCTATTTTATACTTATATTATATTATTTTATACTTATCTATTTTATCTAGCACACTATCAGGAGCAAAACCGAAAGCATTTCATATAAAAGTATTCTGTATTTCTGTATGACCACTAATAAAGAAACTTGAAACTTTTTAACCACTGCACAAATGAAGTTCCAAAAGGAAAATAAAGTAATTTGAAGTTGAAGTTCAGGTAGCTCTCTCTTTTCCCCCTGCTGTTGACCAGCGCTGGACCGTGGGTTGTTTATCCACCAAACGACTTGAACTGGAAGGAGCGTAAGCCAGCCTGCCTCTCTAGAGACTCTCGAAGGATTACCTGGACTTGCTGAATATGGAACGGGCAGCCAGCCTATTTAAAGACTTTGATAAGGGCCTGGATGGCCACTGGGATTCTGTAGATTACTTAACCCTTTCACTGCTGCACTACCAAACGGTTAACCCTTTCACTGTGACAATACACAGAAGGTTAACCCTTTCACTGCCACACAACAGCGGGTTAACCCTTTACAGTAACCGTCGGTAGTGTGATAGTAAAGGGTTAACCTTCTGTAGTGTGGCAGTGGAAGGGTTAACGAGGAATTGCTGTATTTTTTAAACCTGGACCCTATTTTTACATCATGTGTGGTCTAAATGAATAATAGGGACAACAATTTGCCAGTAAAAAAAAACGATTTTAGTAGACATACTTTGACGTGCAGGTTTTCTCTGTGTGACTAACATACAGTAGGGTCCAGGTTTAAAAATACCAGAATTCCCATTTAATAAATCTTGATGCAATGTAAATAGGGTGTGGGTACTGGCTGATATTTTGTTGTTGTATTGTGTTGGTGTTGTTAATGTTGTTGTGTGTGTATATGTATACATCTTACGAAACGCTCAATCTGAATAGCAAAAAGAAAAAAAGCTTTTCTTAATCCCCCCCCTCCCTCCCTCTCTCTCTCTCTCTCTCTATCTCTCTCTATCTCTCTCTCTCTAGGAAGAATAAAACAGTGCTCTCTGATCTCTGGAATGTATGTCAGTGACCAAAAGATGCTGATGGACTGGATGCAGTCAAACTCCTGACCCCCCCCCCATCTCCCCAACACACATGCACACACACACACACAGTACATACACCCACACACGTGCAGATAGGTGTGACGACTGAAGCAAAGCCCATGTTATGAACCAGTCCGTAGCCTATTGATGGAGTAGCCCAGCGAGGCTGCATGTTTCTGCGAATCACCAAGCCAGGAATTCACAGAAGACTGTCCCCAGTATCCCGTGGTACTGTCTGCCCCCCCCCCCCCCTCTCTCTCTCTCGCTCGCTGTGTGACAGAGAGAGAGAGATAAGACTAAGACAGAACCTAGGAATTGTTAGTCCATCTCAGGGTATGTTTAATACTGCATTGTGTTCATTACCTGATAATTACATAAGCATCCATTACATTACATTTCATACCAATTTATATTCAAAACGAGCCTGTATTTGTGAGGATGTGTGTATGTTTGGGCATTAAATGAAGACATAAATCAATCAATAAAAATGCAAACTTATCTTCTTTTTTTTTCTTGGACGGTTTTGGGTATAGGCTGTAGGCCTACCCTATATCTACACATAAACTGTAAAGAAAGCGTGTGTGAAAGCAATGACCAGCGATGTGTTCAGTATAGGCTTTTACTATTATAGCTTATTCCTATTTATTGAATAATCCATGTGTGGGTGCATAGCTGCATAGGTTGTAAACACCTTAATATATTGACAAATAATCAACATGTGCATTGAGAACATCTGAGCTATAATTATCTCCTTTGGCTTTACCCTATCTCTCACTCTCCTACACGTGCACAGTCGCCCAACTCGCATGGAGTGAAACGAGAGTGTGCATGTGTGTGTGTGAGTCTGACTGTGAGAGATGGGGTAAAGGAGAGAATTAGCTCAGATTTTCTCAAAGGCGGAGCGCCAATTCCGCCAACTCCAGCGCGTCCTGCCCAGCCACCGAGCATCACCAGGAGAGAGAGAGAGAGGGAGGGGGGAGGAGGGAGAGAGAGGGAGGGGAGGAGGGAGAGAGAGTGAGAGTTAACGAGTGTCAAAGGCGATTACAGATCTCCGCTGCTGTGAATGTGATTCGGCCACTGTGACCACTTGAGGGTTCTCCGTGTGCGAGATATGTCTTTTTAATTCCGCTGCGCGAATCCGCTCGTATTTGCAGTTTGTAGTTTGTTGCTGGAAAACATGGACTGTTGACGTGTGGGACTTATATATATAGACGGACATGTTTAGTGCGGGTCGATGACTTGAGAGAGAGGCAACTTTTCCGCGCGCGACGGCGTCAAGCCCATCAGCTCCGTGGCTCGCGCTGCTGGAAGGGAAAGTTGACATCGCGCGCCTGGCGAAACAAAACATGGACTCTTCGTAAACAACAACACTGGTGCGTTTATTTTTATTAATGAACCGTTAGAAGGAGAAGGAAAATGCAGAAGAGTGTCCGGTACAACGAGGGGCACGCGCTGTTTCTCTCAGTGGTCGCGCGTAAAGAGGGGACCAAGCGCGGCTACCTGTGCAAGAAGACCGCGGAGAACAGCCGCTGGCACGAGAGGTACTTCGCGCTTTACCAGAACGTGCTGTTCTACTTCGAGAACGAGCAGAGCGCGCGCCCCGCGGGGATCTACCTGCTGGAGGGGTGCACCTGCGAGCGCGTGCCCGCGCCCAAGGTGTCCACTCCAGGCAAAGAGCCGTTGGATAAACAGGTGAGAGTCTTTTTTTTAAGGGGCAGAAAAGTTGACACAACTTTAGTCTTGCCTGGCGTGGCCGGGGAAAACTCCGAAAAGTTGTTGGTGACAGCTTTCCTCTTGACACAAATTACGTTTTTACTGATTGATTGATTGATTGATTGAACATTGTTTTCAGATTGCAGAATGGGCAGGGGACGTAGCTGTAGATTGTGGGCCCCATGAAAGAATGTATCTGTAGGCCCCCAGTGAATGCGAGCGCTTGTGAGCAAAACAGAATTTGGCCATTTATTTATTGATGAAAACGCATAATATGGTTTTTACCTATACATTCGGATCAGCAGTTCAGCACCTGCACTGTTGGTGGGTGAGCCTAGTAAAGGATGTCGCATTGCGTTCATCTTCAATGAATGGACTAATGCAATAGTCTACCAAAGCCCCCCCTCTCTCTCTATATATCTCACACACACACACACACACACTTCAGAAACAAACATAGTATCAATGAGAGCATCAATAAATACACCTGAGTGATGTCTACTAAAAAAAAAAAAAAAAAATCTGCCCCCCCCCCCCCCCCCCCCCCCCAGAGCTGGGCCCTTGGAATCATCCTAAACTACCCCCCCCCAGCTACGCCCCTGAGAATGGGTACAATACAGTACAGCTCAATACACACAATTGTTAAGGGGATGCAGACCAGAGAAAGACTTTCGTCCCCCATTTTCAATTCATCATAACATACATGACATACAGATAGACAGTACTGCTACATCTATACATTTATGATATACCAGATTTACAAATACAGTACTGTTTTTGATACAAGAATAGTCTAAAAAAGAGAGTATACATTTGACGAAGAAACTACATTGGAGGAGTTTTGGTAGGTAGGAGGGGTGGTTGGGTAGGTGGGGTGAGCACCAAACCACGAGAGTAAGTGGTAGGCTTAAATGGTGCATTTATATAGCACTTTTATCCAAAGCACTTTACAATTTGTTGCTCACATTTGACCCATTCACTCACACATTCACACACCGACAGCAGAGGCAACCATGTAAGGTGCCAACTTGCTCATCGGGAGGAGTTAGTTGTCTTGCTCAAGGACACTTCAACACGCTGCCACTGCCAGGGAGGAGCGGGAATCGAACCGGTAACCAGATGACTGCTCTACCTCCTGAACCACTGTAGCCTGTCTATCTGTAGACTCCCCTATCAGAATAATGCTCTAAAGCCGCTTGGTACAATTTCCTCTCACGCCATGACTATTCAAATTAACCAACATGTGTGTGGGTGGGTGGGGGTGGTGGGGGGGGGGGGTTCTATAGCCTACAACCTGTTGAATGTGGGAGTTCCATTTCACCACAAATGCAATACGATTATCATCAACTACCCTAAAATGCCTGTTATGATCACTGATATATACAGTATATTTGGTTATGGTAACATCTACTGTGAAAACACTACAATGCATGATTGCATAGTCTAATGTTACAGAAGCCAAAATACTGTCCGAATGCCCATTATGCATTGATAACACATTACATGTTGGTGAATGGGACATGTAACTTAGCAACTGAGAGAATTAGCAACAATGTATCTCATGTAAGCACTTCTCTCAGGGTAAGAATAATAAAAAAACGTTAGGCGTAGTCATTAAAATAACAACACAATTGCATAGAAAACACTTGCACATCTCCGCTGTCATGCATCCCTTCCTTAGCTCCCCACGTCCTCATGTATCAGCCACATATGGATCTCGACAGTTTACGAGAAGGGGGTGCCACGGGGTAATATTATAATTGTAGCCCACTGTTTTCGACCTGCTCTCAACGCTCAACCGCCACATGACGCAACGACAAATCTGGTGCATTATCGACGTGATTCACTGCCACATCAAATGACTAGTCTCTGGGCACTCCAGCTTGTCAAGATTGTATTTGAGTAACGAGTGATGGCAAGGCATGAATGATGGATGAAATACTGTGAGCACATGCACCTGTGTGGTGTGTGTCTCTCTCAATTCAATATGCTTTATTGGCATGAATGTAACAAATACATTGTTGCCAAACCATCAATAATAATGACGTTACACATAAAAAGAAAAGGTACAATTAATAAAATCGAGAAAATAGCAGAAAACAATGAATACACATCACTGTGTGTCTCTCTCTGTCTCATATTCTGACTTGTTTAATTAAAAATAAATTATTTTGTCTCTGGACTCAGGTTATCCTTATGTGTTACCTGGCGTTACCATGTGACCACCAGTACAAAACACACGGGACGATTTAACCACATCAACACAACAAGGACACTGGGGCCCACTTGCCTCTTTGTGTGTGTGTGTGAGATGGAGAGACAGAGAGAGAGAGAAAAAAAAGAGTGAGTGAGAGTGTATATCAGCTCCTGGGAGTGATTTCCTGTGCAAAGGTTTGAAGGATGAGGTGAATGCATCGGGGAGTGGAGAGAGAGAGAGAGAGAGAGAGAGAGAGAGAGAAGGCCCTCCACCCACTCTGCAGTGCAGTGAGTCTGCCGGCAACCTGCAGTATCACACCCCCATACTACACCCACACACATAACAACACCAACCACAGCCTCTCTCTCTCTCTCTCTCTCTCTCTCTCTCTCTCTCTCTCTCTCTCTCTCTCTCTCTCTCTCTCTCTCTCTCTCTCTCTCTCTCTCTCTCTCTCTCCGCTTTGCACTAAAAAATGGATAGACACAAACCTTCTCAATTTGCAGAGCATTCACACTGGTCTGAATGGTTTCCACAGCGACTGCACACTTTAAACCGGTGTCTCTGTGTGTGTGTGTGCATGTGTACATGGCCTGCAGACTCCATGCATGATTATCAGACTACCCCTCCCCTCCAACATCCAGTATTGATCCCTGTAAGGAGGGGGGGGGGGGTCCACAAGATCCATATCATCATGTCTTCTGTTAGCTTTTATTAGCCATTCTGATACATATTCAATTTACTCATCCCTGTTTTGATTGCATGGAGCATGATAATCTGTGTGTGTGCGTCTGTGTGTGTTTGTATAATTGTGTGTGTCTAACAGTAGGCTCACATGGGTGTTGTTTATATCATTCCTCATTAAAGTCATTGCAAAAGGAGGCAGGGAAACACAACAGCTGACTCCTGGTGTGTGTGTGGTGTGCATAACCAGTTTTCATTAGAAACCTGTAGTTCTAAAAGCTCCTCAGAAGTTTCCCCGCTAATAGTCAACATCAAGGAGCAGTCTCGCATGTTGCGTCTTGTCTCTGATCTGCTCCCTCCCTCAACAGCTTTCACTTTCTCCAAGCGTGTCGTCTAAATGCTGTGGCCTCAATCGGCGCCTCATGCGTGTCAGATGAAGCTGAGGGGAATGTTGAAGCCGACATCAGCATTTACATAAATCCTCACCGCTGTTTGAAAACAGGGTTGAGGTTGAGTCTTGCTTTCATTTGAAAGACTTTGTACAAAGCAGTGGGGTGAATCTTTTCCATTATATCTAATCCATTATTTAGAACACGCAGTGGGTAAGATCTGGTTAACATGCAGGCGGGCGGGCGATCCGTGATCGCGGTCAAATGCACAGAAATACATACTTTTAACGGTGAGATGCTTTGAGTCCTGTGGTACGTGTGATAATATATTACAGTACATAAAAACAGTACCGTTCTCATACCTTCTTAACTTAAACCTTCAAGGGATGGATCAAATCGCAGGTTGATTAATCATTTTGCACACAGTAAAGGGGAACAACACCCAAATTAAGTTATTTCCTTGGCCTTGGGAAGTCCAATCAATACTCTCCACTCTCCCAAAGCTACTCTCTCCCAAAGCTACTCTCTCCCAAAGCTCCTCTCTCCCAAAGCTCCTCTCTCCCAAAGCTGCTCTCTCCCAAACCTGCTCTCTCCCAAAGCTGCTCTCTCCCAAAGCTACTCTCTCCCAAAGCTACTCTCTCCCAAAGCTACTCTCTCCCAAAGCTCCTCTCTCCCAAAGCTACTCTCTCCCAAAGCTACTCTCTCCCAAAGCTACTCTCTCTCAAAGCTGCTCTCTCCCAAAGCTGCTCTCCCAATGCTACTCTCTCCCAAAGCTGCTCTCCCAAAGCTACTCTCTCCCAAAGCTGCTCTCCCAAAGCTACTCTCTCCCAAAGCTACTCTCTCCCAAAGCTCCTCTCTTCCAAAGCTACTCTCTCCCAAAGCTACTCTCTCCCAAAGCTGCTCTCTCCCAAAGCTACTCTCTCTCAAAGCTACTCTCTCCCAAAGCTACTCTCTCCCAAAGCTACTCTCTCTCAAAGCCACTCTCTCAAAGCTACTCTCTCCCAAAGCTCCTCTCTTCCAAAGCTACTCTCTCCCAAAGCTACTCTCTCCCAAAGCTACTCTCTCTCAAAGCTACTCTCTCCCAAAGCTACTCTCTCCCAAAGCTACTCTCTCCCAAAGCTCCTCTCTTCCAAAGCTGCTCTCTCCCAAAGCTACTCTCTCCCAAAGCTGCTCTCTCCCAAAGCTACTCTCTCTCAAAGCTACTCTCTCCCAAAGCTACTCTCTCCCAAAGCTGCTCTCTCCCAAAGCTACTCTCTCTCAAAGCTACTCTCTCCCAAAGCTCCTCTCTTTCAAAGCTCCTCTCTTCCAAAGCTACTCTCTCAAAGCTGCTCTCTCCCAAAGCTGCTCTCCCAAAGCTGCTCTCCCCCAAAGCTACTCTCTCCCAAAGCTCCTCTCTTCCAAAGCTACTCTCTCTCAAAGCTACTCTCTCCCAAAGCTCCTCTCTTCCAAAGCTCCTCTCTTCCAAAGCTACTCTCTCAAAGCTACTCTCTCCCAAAGCTACTCTCTCCCAAAGCTACTCTCTCCCAAAGCTCCTCTCTTCCAAAGCTACTCTCTCCCAAAGCTACTCTCTCCCAAAGCTACTCTCTCCCAAAGCTGCTCTCTCCCAAAGCTGCTCTCCCAAAGCTACTCTCTCTCAAAGCTACTCTCTCCCAAAGCTCCTCTCTTCCAAAGCTCCTCTCTCCCAAAGATACTCTCTCCCAAAGCTGCTCTCTCCCAAAGCTACTCTCTCCCAAAGCTACTCTCTCCCAAAGCTGCTCTCCCAAAGCTACTCTCTCCCAAAGCTGCTCTCTCCCAAAGCTACTCTCTCCCAAAGCTACTCTCTCCCAAAGCTGCTCTCTCCCAAACCTGCTCTCTCCCAAAGCTGCTCTCTCCCAAAGCTACTCTCTCCCAAAGCTACTCTCTCCCAAAGCTCCTCTCTCCCAAAGCTACTCTCTCCCAAAGCTACTCTCTCCCAAAGCTACTCTCTCAAAGCTGCTCTCTCCCAAAGCTGCTCTCCCAAAGCTACTCTCTCCCAAAGCTGCTCTCCCAAAGCTACTCTCTCCCAAAGCTGCTCTCCCAAAGCTACTCTCTCCCAAAGCTACTCTCTCCCAAAGCTCCTCTCTTCCAAAGCTACTCTCTCCCAAAGCTACTCTCTCCCAAAGCTGCTCTCTCCCAAAGCTACTCTCTCTCAAAGCTACTCTCTCCCAAAGCTACTCTCTCCCAAAGCTACTCTCTCTCAAAGCCACTCTCTCAAAGCTACTCTCTCCCAAAGCTCCTCTCTTCCAAAGCTACTCTCTCCCAAAGCTACTCTCTCCCAAAGCTACTCTCTCTCAAAGCTACTCTCTCCCAAAGCTACTCTCTCCCAAAGCTACTCTCTCCCAAAGCTCCTCTCTTCCAAAGCTGCTCTCTCCCAAAGCTACTCTCTCCCAAAGCTGCTCTCTCCCAAAGCTACTCTCTCTCAAAGCTACTCTCTCCCAAAGCTACTCTCTCCCAAAGCTGCTCTCTCCCAAAGCTACTCTCTCTCAAAGCTACTCTCTCCCAAAGCTCCTCTCTTTCAAAGCTCCTCTCTTCCAAAGCTACTCTCTCAAAGCTGCTCTCTCCCAAAGCTGCTCTCCCAAAGCTGCTCTCCCCCAAAGCTACTCTCTCCCAAAGCTCCTCTCTTCCAAAGCTACTCTCTCTCAAAGCTACTCTCTCCCAAAGCTCCTCTCTTCCAAAGCTCCTCTCTTCCAAAGCTACTCTCTCAAAGCTACTCTCTCCCAAAGCTACTCTCTCCCAAAGCTACTCTCTCCCAAAGCTCCTCTCTTCCAAAGCTACTCTCTCCCAAAGCTACTCTCTCCCAAAGCTACTCTCTCCCAAAGCTGCTCTCTCCCAAAGCTGCTCTCCCAAAGCTACTCTCTCTCAAAGCTACTCTCTCCCAAAGCTCCTCTCTTCCAAAGCTCCTCTCTCCCAAAGATACTCTCTCCCAAAGCTGCTCTCTCCCAAAGCTACTCTCTCCCAAAGCTACTCTCTCCCAAAGCTGCTCTCCCAAAGCTACTCTCTCCCAAAGCTGCTCTCTCCCAAAGCTACTCTCTCCCAAAGCTACTCTCTCCCAAAGCTGCTCTCTCCCAAAGCTACTCTCTCCCAAAGCTACTCTCTCCCAAAGCTACTCTCTCCCAAAGCTACTCTCTCCCAAAGCTGCTCTCTCCCAAAGCTCCTCTCTCCCAAAGCTGCTCTCTCCCAAAGCTGCTCTCCCAAAGCTACTCTCTCCCAAAGCTACTCTCTCCCAAAGCTGCTCTCTCCCAAAGCTACTCTCTCCCAAAGCTACTCTCTCCCAAAGCTACTCTCTCCCAAAGCTGCTCTCTCCCAAAGCTCCTCTCTCCCAAAGCTACTCTCTCCCAAAGCTACTCTCTCCCAAAGCTGCTCTCTCCCAAAGCTACTCTCTCCCAAAGCTGCTCTCTCCCAAAGCTACTCTCTCCCAAAGCTGCTCTCTCCCAAAGCTACTATCTCCCAAAGCTACTCTCTCCCAATGCTACTCTCTCCCAATGCTACTCTCTCCCAAAGCTACTCTCTCCCAAAGCTACTCTCTCCCAAAGCTACTCTCTCCTAAAGCTACTCTCTCTCAAAGCTGCTCTCTCCCAAAGCTGCTCTCTCCCAAAACTCCTCTCCCAAAGTTGCTCTCTCCCAAAGCTACTCTCTCCCAAACCTGCTCTCTCTCAAAGCTACTCTCTCCCAAAGTTGCTCTCTCTCAAAGTTGCTCTCTCCCAAAGCTACTCTCTCCCAAAGCCAAAAACCAGAAAAATAAGATTCCAGCTTGTTATGTCATCAGGTATAAAGTCTGGAGCTGGATTTCCGTTAGCCGGTAATTACAATTTTTTTACCGGGAGAATTTGTTGAAGTCCGACTAAAACAGAAATCTAGCTCAAACAGAAGTCTCGCTCTGAGACTGTACTTCATTTTATGTACACATTGTACATTTCCATAATTAGGTGAATATATTACTTATTGCTGTAGCATGACATACAATATGTAGGCTTACCTTTTTCCTGTGGTAAGCAAGATCAGGCTGTAGACCGTGTGGGCTCCACCTTAAATAGAGATACACATTGAGGAGTCCGCAACACCCACACACTGTCTTCCACAGGAAGAAGGTACATATTGTGGCAAGAAAACGGTACAATATGTACCTTTTTCTCGCTCTCTCGTGTATGTGTTTACCTTGTGATGCAGCTGGATTTGCAAGACTTGTGTGTGTGAGCCAGGAAAACAAACAAGGATTCTATGGACTAAAATAACGTTACCACAAAACATAGTTTGTTGCGCTGGAGTACAGCTACCATAGCGCTATCTAAAAGATTAAAACAATGGTTCCTGTTTGTGCATTTCCCAATTGTGCCAACACGTAGCGCTCATAGACTATTGATATGGACAGACACGCTTAACTCATTGGACGCCATCGCTTAAGTGCGCAAGAGGGTGCTAGAGCGCCACCGCTTTAATCAATGGGAGGACTGGGAGATTTGCGGGTGCTTAAAAATATATCTTAAATTATGGCTATGGGTCTAATACACCCGTCGATTATCAGTGAGTTGCTTGCAGTCAACATGTACAAAACGGATTGTTTTTCATCGTTACATTTCCGTTTTATACCGTTTTGAATATGAGTATAGTTTTGGTGATTTCTAGTAATTCCAGAGAAAGACGCGATAATAGCCCTTTAGTGGAATACACAAAACACGTTGTCATTTTTCGGCTGATTATCGAATCTTCCTGAAATCAACGCGAGATCATCATTATTATCGTTCCTCGTGCATACATGAAATGGCCCTCGTAGCGCGGCTTGGATCGTCCCAGAGAATAAACTATAGTCCAGTGGTTCTCAAACTGTGGTACGCGTCCACTAGTGGTACTTGGTGGTACTGCTGGTGGTACTTGAAAAAAAATATATATTATAATATTAAATTTTTTCAGTCAGGCCACTGAACTTAGAAGCAGGCCAGGCCAGTGTTTTAGTTGCGGCGGCACGATAGTTAGATAACCTAAGTGGGGACCAACCAGGAGATCACAGAGAGTAATGCAGTCTAAACAGTCATACATCTTTTATTCAACTTCAGCCCTGATCATAACCATTTTTATTTTTAGATTTTTTTAATGTCAGATAAAAAATGAATACTCCCACTTTTCTGAAAAGAGTTGTTGTTAAATCTGACATTATAAAAAATCCATCAAAATCTGTGTTGTTGCTAATCATTGACACATGCCTAGCCTGTAAATCACCCCAGAAAAATTTACTTTGCATTTGATATATGAAAATATTTAACTTTTTGTATTTTTTTAACAATAATTTGTGATGCCATCACACAAACTGGCATTTAAAGGGTTACAATTCGAAAATGTATTGAATATGTGTTTTCTTTTTCTTTTTATAATTTGTGATGCCCATCACAAACACTGGCATTAACACTTTCTATGCCGGCCGTGTTTTCCTTTTTAGCCCCTTGAATGCCACCATCCACGGCCAATGTTAACGTTAATATCGCCTAATCTATGTTTTAAATTATGGCTATGTGTCTAATCTGCCCGTCGCTTATCAAAGAATAATTTTCCAGTCAACATTGTCAAGGCAGATTGTATTTTTATCGCTTCATTTCCGTTTGATAGCATTTTGAAAATCACCCGTTTTCGGGAAAAAACAACCCATGCCTATGATAATCGCCTTTTACTGGAATATTCCAGAACGTTGTCATTTGTCGGGCTATTTATGAATCGTTTCAAATAAACGCTAGATGATCGATAGTATATGTGTGCGCACGCACGCTCGTGCCGTGCGCTGATAATCGCTGCTCTTATTTCCTCATGGCTTTTACAGTCAAAACAGCCATATCACATATCACATAAACGCTTATATATCCGTGAAAACGAGTCTGATTATCCTAACACTGATAACATAGATTCCTTACCTGAGGTCAGATGGTATCCAAATGGTTTATTCCAATTTCCGATCGCCATTCGAAAAATCGATAAATGTATTGATCCATCGTGTGTACAGTATAACCCATATTCGCCGTGGCTCAGAGGCCACCAGAATCACTCCCCAGAGAATGAACTCTGGTAGACCCCGGTTGCATCAGTGAGAAGTAAAATGTGGAGTCAGAAATCCGTTCTCCCATTCACTTTCATTGAGTCCATTCCAAAAGGGTGATTTACCATCTGGGAGACGATAGGGGGCGCTTTTTTCACATCTGAGCGCCGGCGGTCCCTGGGTCTCCAACGGTAGGCTCGCGTGATGCAATATGATTTCAGATCGCTAATAAAAATAAAAATAAAAAAAACACGAGAATACTCGTGACGTGGCATTCAACGGTCGGGGCGTAAACCAGAGAAAAGCCGTGAGTGGCATACAAAGTGTTAAAGGGTAAATCTTCAAAAATGCCTGCACCAGAATGCAGGAAATTAAGTCTTTGTAACAAAATAATTCCTGGTGGGGGACCCCACTTAGAAAGTGGCCTGACTGGGGCTATATTTCACACTATATTTCTCAGCCTGAATTATTTCCCCAGTCCGGCCTTGCTTGAGTTGTCAATGGACAACAACATGCGTGTGTGTGTGTGTGTGTGTGTGTGTGTGTGTGTGTGTGTGTGTGTGTGTGTGTGTGTGTGTGTGTGTGTGTGTGTGTGTGTGTGTGTGTGTGTGTGTGTGTGTGTGTGTGTGTGTGTGTGTGTGTGTGTGTGTGTGTGTGTGTGTGTGTGTGTGAATGAAGGACAATTGCTTGCTGTGTGAGTTGAATTAAGTACATTTGCTGAAATACAGTTGTTCTTAAAGGGGACATGTACTGCTATTCCTAGCACTATTTGGGCAACTTTACACAATTCCTGTTAGTCTATTGAAGACGTCTGTAAGGTTTTTTTCAAAAAAATGCATTGTTTTATATTTCTAATCAAGTACTCAAAACCATCATTTTCCAGCTTCAAGATTTCAGGCTGTTATGGCCTGGCTCCGCCCATAAGCACTTTGAGTGACTGGTAGACAGAGAGAGATAGAGAGAGAGAGAGAGAGAGAGGGGGGGGTGCGAGAGAGAGAGAGAGAGAGAGAGAAAAAAAAAGACAGGCCGTCTCTTCCTTTAGTTTTTTCTCTCCCTGCGGCAGCTTGTGTGGGGGGGGGGGGGGGGGGGCCTCCCTTCCTCCCCTCTCCCGTGTGGCGCAGCAGGTCCCCCCCCCCCCCAAGTGCTCCCTCCCTCTCTCTCTCTGTCTCCCTCTCTCTCTCTCTCTCTCTCTCTCTCTCTCTCTCTCTCTCTCTCTCTCTCTCTCTCCCTCTCTATCTCTTTCTCTCTCTCTCCCTCCAGAGTATGCAGAGGTGTCGGGTTTCACTGCCTCGCACTATGAGGAAGTGGTTTTTCCACTCGCTGTCTAGTCTGCGTGTATCGTCTAGGTAGATTGTGGGCGGGCATTAGCTACAACCACAGAGCCAATCACATCACTGTCTTCTACCCAGAGCCTGAATGACGTGACTCAGGCCTTCAAATCAGGATGGACTAATTTACTGGAGCAGGAAATTATCTGAGCTGAATCAGAGCAATCCGCCAATATGGTATTTAGACACTAAAACACATTGATACTAACTCCTATTACTATAATACAATGCTAGAGACTGAAAAATGACATTTATAGTACATGTCCCCTTTAATTTTCTCACTTGCTATGTGAGAATGTTAGTTATTATGTTCTCAATGCCCCTTGCATTATAAGAGTTTGCTAGTTCTAGTGCTACCCCTTTGTACATTGTGTCTGACAAAAGTTAACAATAAATAATGGTATTAGGAATACATTTGCCTCCTGCGTGAACTGTGCATAGCTGAATAGACTGTATTTTAACGTCGGTCATATGGTGGTACTTGGAGAGCCAGCTACGTTCTCAGGTGGTACTTGGTATAAAAAGTTTGAGAACCACTGAACTATACCATTCCCAGTGGTGTGCAATACCAGCCGGAAGGTGTAGGGCGGTATTTACCCTTTTGCTAGCTCAGACCCATTCCCAACAATAACATCAGGCTGGATGGATGAAAATGAATGGATATCGCTAATAAAAGAAATAACGATTAAAACCTGACTATACTCGTGATTGGCGCTCAAGCGATGGCGAGTTAACCCGACTATCATTGTGACTGGCATCCAATGAGTTAATTAAGTTGTGGCTTGCTTGTGCTACATAGACCCAAAAACTCTAGCCATCCTGTCTGTACCAAAAAAGATTCTCAAGAAATCCTCCGTTCCATGAGTGGAGAGCCCTGCTGCAATGCAGACAGAGCAGAGGTAATGTAACGGTGTTAGGGACCGGTAACAGGTAGGCTCAAATTCACAACATGGGAGACAGAGGAATGTTCAACCCCAAAGGGAATTTAATAATACATTGCAAAAATGAATGCACACCAGTGCGGTGTGTGTGTGTGTGTGTCTTGAGCCTGGCGGGTGGGTAACCGTGCCAGTGGGAAGCACGCAGGGGTGTGTTGCTCATGGGACTGGGTTGCACGCCGTGCAACCGGCTATGTAAGCAGAAGCACGCGCACGCACATGCACGGATGTGCCGCGCGTGCACACAGGAATGTGCTGCTCTCGACTGATGCGCCAACTCGCTAAGTACCCACCTGGGCCCTGGCTACTTTGCATAACAATAGCGCAGGTCGTCAGGTGTGTTCAAATACGTTCTCAGATACATTCACACAAAACTTGTGAATGAAATGTGTGTGTTACATTCCATTCGTAGAGGCAATTAGGCATCGTCTTTAGTCTGTGCGTATGCGAGGGAACATTTATGTGCATGCGCGGGAGCGCACGCACGTGCGCGGGAGCGCGTGAAACCGGTCTCATTTGACATGCCCTGAGTGGGAGTTGAACCCCGGTCTCCCGCACCGCGGGCGACATTGCCGACAGCTATACCAAGAGGTGAACTCACCTCCTGGTAATGTGTCGGGATGCCTCTGGGGAGTGAGTTTACTTGCAGTACCGCTTAACGTCCACAGTCACTTCACAACACTGTCCATCGTGACTGTGGATAGACACGCGGTACCTCCGTTACACTCGCATGCACGTGGCGTCATTAAAACACTGTGCAACCAGCTTTGTAATCAGCAACGCACCCCTGGAAGCACGGGAGTGAAGCAGGCCGTCAATAAACGAAGATCTGATGCTGATGCATGGAGATCCTGGTCTTCTTGTAGGGTGGTGTGGTGATTAGACGGCAGGTGCGGAGTCTCCATCCATCAGCGTGATGATTCTCAGCTGTGCCTTTTGCACGCCCGTTTTTTTAATTTACATTAAGTACTAAGCATCGGGTATAACGTATAAACACAGATATTATTTGACCACAATTTATCTCATTTGTCCGGGACATTGAAATCTCCTCGGACATGTGAAACAATGGGAATGGTATCGTTTATTCTCTGGGACGATCCAAGCCGTGCGGGCGTGGTTTAAATACTCAGGCGAGGTAACCTGATTTCAACGATACATCTGCGAGGCTGCCCCCCCCCCCCCCCCCCCCCCTCAATATGCAATGCTGTTGAACGTGGCACGGACCTCCGCGCCCAGTACTTCTATCAGATAATTGGATTCTTTTTTTTGCATTACATCAGAGACAAGGTATATAATATAAAATCTTGCGTTGATCTGATATTTCTTTCTCCCATGATTGAAGCTGTGTGTGTGGACCGTGTTGTGCTTTCTACTGTTGGCTGCGGTGGGTGGGGGAGCGAGCAATGCGCTCCAGGGCCCTTTTCATTCTTGCATGAGGAAGGATAATAACGATAATCTAGCGTTGATTTCAGGATGCTTAGATAATCAGGCGAAAAATGACAACGTGTTTAGTGGATTCCACTAAAACGCTATTATCGCGTCTTTTCCTGGGATTACTAAGAATCACCAAAACTATACTCATATTAAAAACGGTATAAAATGGAAATGTACAGATGGAAAAAACAATCTGTTTTGTGCATGTTGACTGGAAGCAACTCACTGACAATCGACGCGTGTATTAGACCCATAGCTATAATATAAGATATATTTTAAGCACTCGCAAGTGAACAAAGCGCCCCATTGACTTACAGCACTGGCGTTCTATACAGAAGGTAAACAGCGACCCCTGGCCGTGAATGTGTTAAGGACCCACAGACTTTTTTTTCTTTATTTTCTGTGTCATCTGTGTCAACTTTACCACCTCTCCACCCTAAAATACCTGATGAAAACTCACAAACTTGAGTTTTAGCACTTTAGTTTTTGGATTTGTGCGATCGTTGTTGTCTTAGTAATATACTAATATACCATAGTGAGAGCATGTATGAATGTATGAATTCTGAAAATAGGTGTAGTTCCCCTTTAATGCTGAAATTATTATTCCATGGAATTGAAGTGAAGTGAAGACTCAGCGAAGTGAGGACATATTGTGGAACTGTGCCACCATATTGACCAGCTTGTCTGTTTTCAACTGCTTATAAGGCTTATCACTCAGCAGGATGTCTCACATTGTCTCAGGGTGAAGAATATATCAGAATAATGTATCACACACACACACACACGCACACACACACACACACACACACACACACACACACACACACACACACACACACACACACACACACACACACACACACACACACACACATACCTCAGGGTTCTAACTCAACAGATACAGGATTCATAATTCAACATATCCTCTCCTGACTGTCGGCTTGTGTTCAGAGTGAGGCTCAGAGTGACAGGAGCTCTGGGGGGCTTCCAGCGTCTTTACTCCTCAGCACGCTCTTGTTGTTGTTATTGTCACTGCTGTTCTCGTTCATTATAGATGCTCCTCCTGTCACAAGCTACAAGTGCTTCTGTGGAATTGTGCCACAGAGAATAGGTGAAATACACGCACGCACGCACACACACACACACACACACACACACACACACACACACACACACACACACACACACACACACACACACACACACACACACACACACACACATATCGCTCTCCATTGACTTTGTATTGCGTGACAGAGCCTCCTTGTCATTTCAGTCGGCTAGCAAACGACAGAAGAATATCCTAAATCTGAAAGCTATAGCCTACAGTAGGGCTGGGCGATATGGCCTAAAAATAAAATCTCAGATTTTCTTTTTTTCAATCCGATTTACGATTTGAATAGATTTTTTTCTCTTGAAAACTAGAAACGCCAAGGTAATCATTCAAATAACCTTTGTTTTACTTTTTATTTGACAAAAAATATCAAACCAAGAGGAATTTCCCTATTGGGATTGAAGTGCAAACCTAACTTTCACCAATCTTCACTTTAAAAATAAATAAAATTGTATATATATATATATAAAAGGTTACTGTTGATCAAACAAAGATGAATGTCCCTATTGGGATTAATAGTGCAATAACTTGCTTTTTCACCAAACTTCACTTAAAACAAATAAAAGGTGCCTCTTGATCATCAAACAAGAATGAATTTCCCTATTGGGATAAAGTGCACATCTAACTTTCACCAAACATCACTTTTTGAAAAATAAAAGGTGACTCTTAAAATTATTATAATTTTTTTTAATTCTTTTTTTGAAAATAAATTTACATTTTTCAAAATCGTCCTAAATCATTAATTCGAATGAATCGATAAAATCGATTAATCGCCCAGCCCTAGCCTACAGTATTATGTTCGCAAGTTTCTTAGTTAACTAGCAACATTAGCTTGCTAACAGCTAACTTGCACCATAGACAGTCATTTTATTTCTAAACTATTTTTGCCATAAACGCTACATTTCATCCCTCCTTTCCTGGAGACATTGACAGTATTATTGTTTGTCAACATACATTGCTCTCTGGTAGGGTGCTACAATAATTATTTGACATGCTGGTACTTCATGTTTTCAACTAGCTACAGGTTTACCCCTTATTAACACTTTGAGTGCCACTCACGAGATTTCTCAGGTTTTTTTATAGGTGGTTGCTAGCCACTCACGAGATTTCTCGGAATTTTTTATTTTTATTTTTTTTGCGATCTGAAAAATTATTGCATCACCCGAGCCTACCCGAGTATAGCCGAGCGGCGCCGGCGATCACTGTGGAAAAAAGCGCCCCCTGTCGTCTCCCAGATGACATAAGTGATTTTGGAATGGACTCAATGAAAATGAATGGGGAAAAAAATCCGGTACTCCACATTTTCCAGTTCACTGATCCAGCCGGGGTTACCACAGTTCATTCTGGAACCTCAGATCCCCGCTGATCATGGAGATCTACAGTATCGCGTTGGATCCATACACGTATCGATTTTTTCGAATGTTGATCAGGAATTGGAATATACCAGTTGGATACCATCTGATGTCAGGTAAGGACTCTATGTTATCAGTGTTGATAATCAGAGTAAGTTTGATGAAGTTATAAGCTGTTTTGTGAAATGTCTTCTTTCGGTTTCACTGTAAAAGTCTGTGAGGAAATCAACGGAGCGATTATCCGTGCGCGGCCGTAATGTGCTTGCGTGCACGTATAATATTGATCATCTAGCGTTTATTTGAAAACGATTCATAAAAAGGCCGACGAATATCAACGTTGTGGAATATTCCACTAAAAGACGATTTTCATAGAATGCTCCAGAATGAGCTGTTTTTTATATCAAAACGGGGGCTTTTCTAACTGCTCTGAAACGGAAACGACGCGATAAAAAAACAATCTGCCTTGACAGCACTGACTGGAAAATAGTCTTTGATAATGCGATGGGCAGATTAGACACATAGCCATAATTTAAAACATAGATTAGGCGATATTAACGTTAACATTGGCGCCGATGGTGGCATTCAGCCGGTAAAACGGAAAACCAGGCGTGGCGCTCAAAGTGTTAATGCAACAATTGTTTCCCCTCTAGAGGGCGTGGTTTTCAGAATATGACTCTTTGTCGCTATTAACCAAGTTCACTGGGTACATGCACTGTACAGTATGATACTAGATAGGATAAGCTGCTCTCAACTGACATATCTGTCATACAGTACTACCCTGTTTATCCTCTTTATTGCATTCCCCCAACCTTTATTGTCATTGTGTGACAAACCTTTTTACATTTTTCTTAAAAATGTATTATAATAATAATCGAACCATTCAGACAAAGAATCACAATAGTCCATAAAAAAATGTGTTGGACAGCTCATGTATTTGAAATTGACCCACCCTCTTTTCTTGATCCTCCAGTAGCAACCGTTGCTTGGTCTGAGGAAAGCAACAGTTATGTGATTGGAGGTTCAAGAAAAGGGGGCATGGTTTGACATAGGTCAATATACAAAGTCAAGCAAACCACTTGGATATGGATAGTGAAAGCGATACATCACCTGAAAGCACTCAATCTCCACTCGCTTTTGCGAATGAATGAAGACTTACAAACATTGGTTGTGTTGTTATGCCTGAAGAAGAAATGTTGCATTTATAGTGAAAGACTTTATTGAGCAGGTGTGGCTGTTGCTGACTTCTCAATGTTAGGGTGACTAAACGTCAACATTTCAATAAGTGTCCCGCATTTCAATCAACTATTTTAAATATATGAATCATTATTATTTTTGTCCTCTCATTAATCCCCAGCCATGCACTAATGCACCACAATTACTGTACGTTACATAGCCTAGATCTATTCCTGTACAGGAAACAAATTTTTTGCCTCAATTTACTGGCAAGGTTGTTTATGATATTTAAACAAAAATGTATCATCGAGCCAGATTCCAATATATTTATATTCAGTTACCCTTTCTATATCAGACTAATTTCTAGTCGATATAAGTAAATTATTTTGATCTATATTTCTGGCCCGGGAGAACATGAATTTAGTTTTGCTTGCATTTAATACAATTAAGGCCTATAAGCTTATCTTGCAGTGTGCAGTGCAACAACTTTATGTTCACTCATGCTGCGACTGCCTGCTATCATACTAGCTGTCTGACTGTTAGCTTAGCTATGGAAGGAAAAGCTAAAAAGAGAGCCTGTTCTCCCTCATGACATGCGTGGACGTGGACGGACCAGAGAAATAGATTAGAATATAGCGAATTTCTCTCTGACATGTCAAGATCTTTATAAATATGCTCTTGGTCAGAAGGCTCTACTTGAAGCTGCACGGTCCAGTAATAAATATAAATTCCTCAAGCATTAAAGGCCTATACCAGGGGTGGCCAACCAGTCAGAGACTAAGAGCCACAAAAATGACTGTGGTACCACAAAGAGCCACACCACAGCGTTTCTCAACCTTTTTTTTCAGTCACGGCACCCTTCATGTGTTTATAGGTCTCACCCTCTGGCCTCTGAAGTTGCTAATGTCTTTTTTATTTGGGCCTCACAGGGTTAAAAGTACCCTGTGAGACCCACGGTTGCAAAATTACAAAATCACTTTTAGCCATTTAAAAAAATAATGTTTATTTAAAATTTTTTAAAGGGGAACTATTTTACTATTTCTTTCACTATTTGGGCACTTTTACACAATTCCTGTGAGTCTATGGAACACCTAGGTTTTTTTCCAAAAAAAATGCATTGTTTTGTATTTCTAATCAAGTACTAAAAACCGCATTTTTCTACCTCAAGATCTTAAGCCGTTTTGAGGCTGGGCGCCAACCACTGTGTGGCCTGGTGCCAACTGCCACATCAACTGCCACATTATTATGCAGCTGAGAAATCTCTGACATCACAGATATGCACATTTTCAGATGACTCAGTTCAGTGAGGGTGAATATTGTGAGAGGAGAATTGGAAGAATGCGCCAATATGAGAATTAGAGACATATATCCTATTAATATAAGTCCACATAGCTAAGAAACAATGGTAAACACTGAAAAAGGCCATTTATAAGATAGTTCCCCTTTAAGCACATGTATAGTCAATTGGTCCTGTTGTTCAGCCTCACAATGCTATTTTATAGTAAATGTGTTTATATGTCCCACCCTCTGGCCTCTGAAGTTGCTAATTTCTTTTTAATTTGGGCCTCACAGGGTTAACCTCTTAAGCCCGAGATATACAGTAAAAGTGTATATTTTCAGCATTACGTTTGTTTACCAATTATTTTAACTGTTATTAGTGAAATATAAGATTATAGAAATCTCAGGGCATTGAGTCGGAAACCGGCGCATATTGACAGGAGGAAGTGGCACAGCCAAAAGTGAGTGTAGTCTTTTGAAGGAAGAGACTCAGGGCTTTCAAATTTCGAAAAACTACCCTACCCAGCTCACACCAGCCCCTGTCAATCATCTGACTTCTGGATTTACTTTTTAATTTCTCTTATTTTTTCGGATTATCTCCCACAAACCTGAACGTTATTGCCATAAAACAGAACGCAGTTAGTTTCTCTACCTTTCTGTGAACGTCTTGCAAAAAACGGTGTTGCAATATGATGAAAAATGGTGGAGAAATTTTCATTATAAAAAAGATGGCAGAATTCAGTACTGTATCTACAAAACCTTCTGTTTAATCATCTTCCCTTTATTCATTTGCTTAGATTTTTCAGGTCTGGTCAATTTTAGCATGGTGTTATTCACAGTCAAAGATAATTTTTTTTTAAATAGAATTGATATTCTCCTTTGGTTCATTACAATTTACTCAAGCCTAGTAACAGACACACTATTTCTGACACTGATCCATATTAGTGCACTGCAACCTTGCCCAGGCCCGACGGGGCCCGGCCCGGCCCGGCGGGTTCGGGCTGGGTAGGGCTTTTTTTTTAATAAATAATTCGGGCTCGGCCGGGCCCGGGCACCGCCATTTTTAATTTTTTTAATTTTTTTATTGCGTTTAAAAAAAAAAATATTCATATAACTAGGGTTATATGATAACCTTCGTTTTAAGATTCGCTTTCTCTTTTGCGCCAGAGAAACATTTGGATGTAATTACTGCAGCGCGCAGGGAGAACTCAGGGGACAAGTTCAACTCGATTGGTTGTGTTGGAATATAGCCAGTTGGCAAACGTTTTAATTTGTTCTTGGGATGTATGTAGCCGGTTTTGTTAACGGTGTTCAACGCGTTGCTGACGTCTGGTGAGTGATGTTTACTATTTGCTGGGTCGCGACTCGCTACTTGTTTTGTTGTGATTTTCATTACGTTGCTCTGCTCGAAATCTGATTTCTGTTTTCTGTTTGTTTGACTGAGTAGGCTATTGTGTGTCGTGTGTGTGTGTGTGTGTGTGTGTCAAAGAAGATTCTATAGCCTTCAATACGTTTTACGAGGCTGATGTGTGAGTCAGTCTATATAAGCGAGCACTGGGAGAGACGGCATTGCGAAACAGGCTATGTAAATGCTTCTTAGTTTTGTTTATTTATTACGTTCATATAAAACCGTGTTTCGAATATTTAAAACGAATACAAAAAAAAATATTTTAATAATAATAATAATAATAATAATAATAATTTTTTTCGGGTTTTCACGCGGGCTAGGGCTTAAAATATTATTTACAGTCAGGCTTATTTTCGGGCAGGGCCTGAAGTTATGGATGGAAGAGCCGCACATTGACGGGCAAAGAGCCGCATGCGGCTCGTGAGCCGCGGGTTGGCCACCCCTGGCCTATACAGTACGTGCATTATGGTGCTCTCCATGGCGCTGAAACCTTCGGAGGTATTAACACTTTGAGCGCCACTCACGGCAAACTCGTGTTTACGATAGTTACGTTGAAAGCAGTGGAGGTTTCTCTATGACAACACGTGAAACACAAATTCACTCATAATTCATAATTATTATTAATTTACATATATATATTTTTTATTATTATTATTATTATTATTATTATTATTATTATTATTATTATTATTATTATTATTATTATTATTATTATTATTATTATTATTATTTTTTTTTTTTTTTTTTTTTTTTTTATTATAAATGTTTTCCTCTGTAAAAAAATATATAAAATGTAACAGAAAGAAGCATTTTGTATAAAAGTATTCTGTACTTCTGTATGACAACTAATAAAGAAACTTGAGAAACTTGAGATTGGCCCGAGCTAAACCTAACCTCCGAACCTGCAGCTGGACCCGTTTTGACTGTGTGAAACATAGCAAGCTAGTAGTTTAGTAAGCTGTACAGCTATAACAACACAGGCTAAATTAAACTTTGCGCCAACATTAGGACCGAAGTATAAACCAGCAACTGAGCAACATGAAGAAGTGGACTTATGCATCTGGATCAGAAAAAAAGTTGTGGATGAAAAAGTAAGTAGGCTACAGTGTTTGTAAAAGCTTGTATGCTAACAGTAGCTAGCCAGCTTAGCCTACATCACAATGATGATCACCAAGCTAACTTACTGTACACACTGTAGGGCTGGGCAATTAATCGAAACAGAATCACGATATCGATTCATAGACCTATGCAATCTCATTTCTAAGTTATGATGATTTTTCTTTTATTAATTTTTTTTTTTTTTTTCCAGCTTTGCTTTTCTCACCCGAGGGCACAAACGCTGCTTCAGGGCCTTAGTTAGGAGAGCGATAGAGTGGAACATGAAGCAGGAGGGCTGCTGACTCGTTGCCTGGTCCAGAAGACCACTGGCTGGAAAAAGTGAGCCCACACCCCTCTTTTATTTATCTCTACAAAATGTTCTTCCCATGAGCGACTTTTATTATTTCAGTAATCCTGTTCTAACCCTGATAATGGGCAATAATATTCTTTACGACTTTTCATAAACAACAGACTCCGATATCATGGAATGCGGTGTGCAGATGTTACAGATGCTGCTGGAAAAGGAACCCTTGATGTTGTCATGGAATACATCTCCCGCCTGGAGACGTCAGACCACACCTTGTCATTTATTGATGTTCCCTCCGTTGGAATACAGTGATACAATCTGTTCGCTCTTTTGTTGAGTCCAGGTTGTGAATGCTTTTGATCATTATTTACTAGAACAACTATTTTCTCGCTGATCTTGTTAGATAGTTCAGTGCTGATTACCAACAACAGGTGATATTAGAAGGGTTGTTTGTTGATCATTTATGTGCAATGTGTACAGTAGTGCTTTTGTCTCTCTGCTATGTACCATCACACACACACACGCACACACACACACACACACACACACACACACACACAAAACATTCCATATGTACCATCATACACACACACACACACACACACACACACACACACACACCGTCAGTGACCGTCAGTCACTTATAGACATCGGATTATGGGAAATTTACCGATTGGATTACTCACTGGACCAGCTTTCCGAACCGCAACAATGGCCTGAGGAGATTCTCCGGAGAATGGGACCAGATCCCTTTGTTCCCGACCCCAGGAACAAAGGATCCAGACGGCGTGGGAAGAGAGCTGGGATCCGTAACAGGCTGAGATCCAGACGCCACCGAACGCCATTACCCAGTATATTGCTAGCCAATGTACAATCAATTGACAATAAACTGGACGATATACGAGCAAGGATTCAATACCAAAGAGACGTCAGAGACTGCAACGTTCTCTGCTTCACCGAGACGTGGCTGGCGCCGGACGTTCCAGACCACGCAATCCAACCGGCCGAACACTTCTTTATCCACCGCAAGGATCGTACAGCAGAGTCCGGTAAACAACGTGGAGGAGGTATTGCCTTCATGTTTAACAACAATTGGAGCGATCCAACTAACGTGAAGGAATTATCCAACCACTGCTGCCCAGACCTGGAATATATAACCATCAAGTGTCGTCCTTTCTTCCTCCCGAGGGAGTTAACGGCGATCATCCTTGTAGGAGTGTATATTCCACCGCAAGCCAGTAACAACGTCGCGCTCTCCAGACTCCACGACGAGGTAAATAGAATACAAGCGGCGAACGTTAACGCCGCCATTTTAGTGCTGGGTGATTTCAATAGCGCCAATCTGAGAAAGGTATTACCTGACTTCTATCAGCATGTGACTTGCAACACCAGAGGCGGTAACATCCTAGATCACTGTTACACGCAATTTAAAGGTGGCTACAAGGCTCATTCTGATAGTGGCTTTGATAATCAGATCACGCGTCCATTTTTCTTTCACCAATGTACAAACAGAGAATCAAAAGTACTCCTGTAGTCTCGCGAGAGGTGCAGAAATGGGATTTGACATCAGAGGAGACGCTCCAGTCTGCGTTTGACTGCACAGACTGGAATGTGTTCCGCGACACAGATAACATTAATGTCTACACGGAGACAGTGCTGGACTATGTTTGTACTTTGGTGGAAGAAACAATCCCCACTACCAAAATGAGAGTTTACCCAAATCAAAAACCCTGGGTAGACAAATCCGTCCGTGAAGCTCTGAGAGAGCGCACCAAAGCATACAACGACGGCCTAGTGGCAGGCAACATGAATGACCACAAGGTGGCGCGATACAACGTAAGGAGGACAGTGTCAGAGGCCAAACGGCGCTACAGGGATAAAATTGAACTCCAGTTTGAACAAGCTGACTCTAGAGCTATGTGGCAGGGGCTCAAAACGATGACAGACTACAAAGGCGCCTCCCTCAAACTGAACAGTGACATCTCCTTAGCAAATGACCTCAATACCTTCTATGCGAGGTTTGATGCTGGTAATAACAACACCAGCTCACAAGCCACGGCAATGGGGGGGGGGGGGGGTCGGCTGCTGATGGAGGCGCAGTGTTCAGGGTAACAGAGCATGAGGTGAGGCGGACCTTTAAAAAAGTGAATATCAGGAAGGCAGCAGGTCCGGACGGCATCCCCGGCCGCGTCCTAAAAGTCTGTGCCGACCAACTGGCCCCAGTATTCACTGACATATTTAACCTGTCCTTAGAACAGGCTGTCATCCCCACCTGCCTGAAGAAGTCCACTATTATCCCTGTACCCAAAAAATCCAAGCCTGCTTGCCTCAACGACTACCGCCCTGTAGCTCTCACCTCCATAGCCATGAAGTGCTTTGAGAAGCTAGTAAAGGGCTACATCTGCTCCTCCCTCCCCATCAACATGGACCCCCTGCAATTTGCATACCGCCCCAACAGGTCCACGGAGGACGCCATAGCCCATGTGCTGCACACAGCAGCATCACACCTGGACAAGAGGCAGGGGAACTATGTGAGAATGCTATTCATCGACTACAGCTCGGCATTCAATACCATAGTCCCCTCCATACTCATAGCCAAGCTCAGGGACCTGGGCTTGAACTATGACCTCTGCCAGTGGGTCTTGGACTTCCTGACTGGCAGACCCCAGGTGGTGAGAGCAGGCAACTGCACCTCCTCATCCATCACCCTCAACATAGGGGCCCCCCAGGGCTGTGTTCTGAGTCCCCTCCTCTACTCCCTGTACACACACGACTGTGTGGCTCAGCGGAGTAGCAATACAATCATCAAATTTGCTGACGACACAGTGGTGGTGGGCCTGATCTCTGCCAACGACGAGAGGGCCTACCTGGAAGAGGTCAAGGTCCTGGCGGGATGGTGCCAGGAAAACAGCCTCTCCCTGAACGTCAGCAAAACAAAGGAGATGATTGTGGACTTCAGGAGGTCGGGGGTCAAGGACTACAGCCCCCTCAGCATCGACGGGGCACCGGTTGAGAGAGTCAACAGCTTTAAGTACCTCGGAGCCTACATATCCGAGGACTTGACATGGACCACACACATTGACAGTGTTGTGAAGAAGGCACGACAACGCCTCTACTTCCTCAGGCGCCTAAGGAAGTTCCAAGTCAGTCAGAAGATCCTTAAGAACTTCTACTCATGTACAATAGAGAGCATCTTGACCGGCAACATCACCTCCTGGTTTGGGAATAGCACTGCACAAGACCGAAGCAGACTACAAAGAGTGACACGTTCAGCCGAACGCACAATTGGAGGGGGGCTCCCCACCCTCCAGAACATTTACAACAAGCGTTGCAAGGGCAAGGCTAAGAGAATCATTAAAGACTCCAGTCACCCAAACAACTGCCTCTTTGAACTGCTGCGGTCAGGAAAGCGATACCGGAGTCTCAAGGCGAGCACAGAAAGACTCAGAAGAAGCTTCTATCCCCAGGCCATCAGGCTGCTAAACGAACAATGAACACTACACAACAACAACCACCAAACGCACATAGCACACACATCCACACGCACACACTCACTTTAAACAAACACACTGTAGCACCCACTCCACACACTTTATAGCACACACCCACTTTAAACAAACACACTGTAGCACCCACTCCCCACACTTTATATTTATTGATGAAGGATTGCACTACAACTCGTACACCTTACTGTAAATTGTACCTAAATTGTACCTCATCCCATTTCTGCTTTGCACTATATAGTACTGTACATTAGTACACTGCATAGTATTGTATATTATATGGTAACTCAGAACATTGTACATATGTCTATACCGAACACTGTGACCTCTTTTTCTTCTTCTAAATTACATGCTATACTATGTTATTTGATACTATCTTGTCTAGCACAGTCTCTGGAGCGTAACAGTAAGAAGCATTTTGTATGAAAGTATTCTGTACTTCTGTATGACAACTATTAAAGAAACTTGAAACTTGAAAACTTGAACACACACACACACACACACAACATTCTGCTATGTACCATCACACACACACCATTCCACCATGTACAGTCACACACACACACAACACTCTATTGTGTACCGTCACACACACACACACACACACACTCACACAACATTCTATTGTGTACCGTCACACACACACACACAGTCACACACACACACACACACACACACACACACACACACACACACACACACACACACACACACACACACACACACATACAACATTCTATTGTGTACTGTCACACACACACACACACACACACACACACACACACACACACACACACACACACACACACACACACACACACACACACACACACACACACACACACACACACAGCTCTCACACACTCTTTGTTGTGCTTCTCTGTAATTGCCAATCTGCAGGAATAAGGAACATTGAACAATGACAGACTCCCTATTGTGACTGTGAGGCAGTGCAGAGGTGGATATTATACATTACATTCCACATGGAGCCACTGTGTGACTGCTGCTTTCTGATCACTCCTTCCTGTTGGAGATCAACAGCTCAACATTGACAGGATGGAAGCAGAGGTGTTGTGACAATGGCGCCGTGAGAGGTTCAAAGCTAGTCTCTACACTGGATTCTAAAGGTGTTCTGGTACAATGGATATTAACCATATAAGTATTCTGTAGCTTCCAGTGACACAGTGGCCAATGTGACATCATCTTTAGCATGTTCAGTTCTCAGGATTCGGTGGTTATGATGATTATATACACCTTTCAGGTGTGAGTTTTGGGGAGAATCCGCTCCTAGATTTCTACCACTCTATAGTGTGATGATCATACACCTCAAAGGGGTTAATAGATACAGCATGGCGTTCAAACTTCAAAGCGATGGGATACCAATAGCTCTGGGGAGTTGAGAATCAAACGGGCAGCTCAGATCCATTTTGATGTGCTGTCAGTGGCTTCGCTGCCTCACCTGCGATCAGCTGTGCTTCAATCACATCTGACTTGAAATATTGATGACAGATGAGAATTCCTGGAACTGTCGGTTATCATTTGTCAGCTCCACGATTCTGTTACTCTTTTATTTCCTTGCCATTATCATACTGGTACTGTACTTTCATTATGATGAACCTCTACATGTGCATGTCATGCAATGACGTGACGCCTATTTTTTATGTCCCACTGAATTTCTTACCTTAAAAAAAACATAAAAATTCATAAAAAGTTTACATGTATCTCTAATACCTTCCCCATATACAGACCCACTCTAACTCCTCCAAACATTTGAGTTATTGGTAATTTTTCTGCTACCTGAAGTGTCAAATGTCCATGTGGGGCGCCCGTCCAGCATTGACTTCTATTTGGACAACCGGCTTAAAATCACTTTAAATCTATTTAAATATTTCCCTTGCCCTATTTGGCATAATTTCAAACATGTTTTGCATTCATTGACAAAATTATGAAGCATTTGCACATATACTTCCATCATAATATACAAACGAATGTTGTCCGCATATGTTAATTTTATGAAATATCATCGGGGCGACCATCAAGAAAACACAATTGTGGGACTTTTATTTTGAAACCACCTCAAGGACAGGATGTTGCATCAGCCAGTCACATGTGAGGGACCCAGAGAAACAACTAGCAGGTTAGTAAGTCTCTTTCATATTGGCAAATAAATCTCTTTTTTAACTGCTGTAATGTAGTTGCCACTTTTGGATGTCTTGTGGGACGACCGCCCCAAAACTGTGAATAATACGTTTGATCTGAAAATCTATATTTTGATGATGAATTTGATAGTGACATGTGGTAAGAGCTAGCTAGTTTGGTTTCTGTAGCTAATGGTTAGCCTGTAATATTTGACTGACCTTAAAAACATCATCTAGATGATAGATATATGTCCTGTATTTGTAGTTTCTGTATATTTATTTTTTATTCATGATTTATATACATAAAGTTCTTTGTTTTAGCATAACTCTTTGTATACTTTAACATATATTTTTCAACATTTCTGTAATTTTTCATTCCTATTTAGGAATCAATGTTTCTTTTTTAGTATTGTACAATCTTACGAGAATTCTTTTTAAACAGTATAGCATGACATTCCATTTAGGTAATTGTACATGTATTAGTCATGTTTAACTAGTTTAACCTATTTTCTAGATGGCACAAACAAGCAAACAGAAGACTGCTCACTACAGACAGCGGGTCAATGCAGACCCTACAGCAAGAGCCGACTATCTTGCCAGGAAAAGAGAAGGTAAAAAAAACTATAGGTAGGTAACATGCAGTATATTTTTCTCTGGTGTATTTCAAACTGTCATGTTAGTAGGATTAGGAATGACCTTTTCTGTAATATCTTGAACTTAAGTTTGTATGTAATTTAGCCCACCAGAATCAGTATCACATTATACACCATTGTTTCAGCTACCAGAGAAGAAAACAACAGGGCAAGATTCCATATGTGAAGTCAGATGAGCTATCGGAGAGGGAGAAGGCTGCATCCAGAGGTTACAGGGAGAAGGAAAAAGATGGAAAAGGCGATGCTGGACCTAACACCACCATCCATGGAGAACACTCCACCAGTTCTGGCTGGTGTAGTAGTAGAGAAGAGCAGCAGGGCAAGCTGTGGTGGATCCCCTACCTCTAAATGAGGATTTGAATCACTAACATTTACTTTGATTCTACAGTAGGTTTAACATCCCTTGAAACCATAGGTTATATATCCAGCTCATGATCAACAGTGACATATTTCAACAATAAATGTTCAGTGGATTGCACTGTGCAACATCTCCATTATAATCTGATCAAAGTTTGTTTCGTGTTTGATATATCTTTGGGGAATGTTGACTGTAGGAGCCAAAGCTATATTGTATTGTATGAATGTTTATATGTTTATTTTTATAACCTTACATTGACACGGCATTAGGAATATTGATTGGATTTAGATAAAGTCATTGAACCGGCTTATTTGTCATAATAGAACATTCTAGAACATTTGTGATGTCACAGTATGATGTCATGCCTGAACGTTCTAGAACATTTGTGATGTCACAGTATGATGTCATGATCAAACGTTCTGGAACATTTGTGATGTCACAGTATGATGTCATGACCGAACGTTCTAGAACATTTCTGATGTCACAGTATGATCATGATCGAACGTTCTGGAACATTTGTGATGTCACCGTATGATGTCATAACCGAACATTAATAACTTAACTAAATGTAAAAAATACCTGTGTTTTGTTTTTTGGTGTGCTTCTTATTCTAGGTGTTCAGGTTGCCTGATTTGTTAAAACATGCACATGTACCTCAATTTGAAATGCCTGCAGTTTACCATGAGATAATATAAAAGGAACTATTTCAACTGTTGTTGAAAATGTAGGTTTCCGACGCATAGCCTCACTTCATGTTTCCAAACCGTCATTATCTCTGACATGGCTATCTCAAATAAGTACAATGTTGTGTTTCTTTTTCAAATGTAGCCAAGAGTAAAGACCCAAACCCTATCAAAACAGCAGTCAAAGTGTATATTTTCAGCACTAGACGCAAGGACAGGAAGCCGTCATGAAATCGCTGTAGTCTTATTAACTTATTAACTAAATAATTTGAACAAAATAAAAAGCAGCAGCACTATTGCATAACTGAGTCATGTGTGGTATGTATTTCTTCCTTTAGGGGAGTTTTTGATGTTTTATAGATGGCTAGGTTAAACACAGGTTTTTGTTTTTTAAGGGAGTATCGGATGGGTATCGGTATTGGCAGATACTCAAGGCTGTGATATCAGTATCGGACATGAATAAGTGGTATCGTGCCATCCCTAAAAGGAACTGATACAACTGTGTTGTAGTTGTTTAGCGTTGATTTCATCCATGCAACTATGTTGGTGGTTATTGTTTATTGACTCTATAGAACTGTGTTTAATTTTTATTCCATACATACAACTCTGTTTACCTTTTATTATTGACTTAAATTGTTAATCCCTGTCCAATGTGACTACCATCACAAAAGTGATGCTACTTAACCCACCTTCTCGCTCTCATACATTGATAAAACCAATGATGATATGAGGACATGAAAATGGACATTTGTGAAATGTTCAAGTTCCTGAAGCATGTTATGTGTATTGCACTTTAACTTTTTGAATGTTTAATGTTTTTAACATTTGTGATATTTGAATGTTCCTGACGAAGCTTGTAACCTACCGTGCCAAATGATTGACGGAGCTAGAGCCCCGGGAGTCGGTGTTGTATTTGTACAACACTGTGTACTTCGGCGCACACCTCACATATCGGCATTTAACTCGAGAACCGCTGAACGGATTGTGTCACCTGGAATTGTTATCGACAGGCAACAAATAGGGCTTTAATTCGATATATATATTGTATTAAAATATATGCACACCCGAGCCGGTAGAGGTCGCCAAAGTGCAGGTGGGAAAATCTTCCTCAAGAGGGCCCACATGTGGGCCCTCGCATGTTAACGTGTTTTACTTTTGTGATATTTGAATGAATTGAAGAATATTTTTGTTGACCACTTGAAAAGATTGTAATAAAAACATTGTTCAGTTTTCTTTTGTCTGAACTGCATTGTGTAACATTTTAAATAGACTTTTAACTACTCTCATCATTTGGGGCGACCATTTGTCATGCGGGGTAACCAATGATTGTCAATAACTGTACTAAATTCAAAATAGAATATCCATCAGTTTTGGCTCAAATATTAATCACTGGTATACTATGCTTAACACTTTGGTTGCCTAAGGTTAAATTCATGATATACCATAGATTGCCAGCGCTATTTGTCTATGGAGAAAGTCCCCTTCTTTGCAGGGCTATAACTTTTTAAATTCTATTGCTACATTGCCATTATTAGGGCCCATTCAAAGTCCTATATGTATTGTTCATTGTGTAGCAACGTTAAACTTTTTCATTCACATATTCATAGTAAAGTATGGTCTAATGTATAAGTATGTTTTCATCTCTTTCTGCAGCTTTCTCCAGAACGTGATATATAGCCCCAAATGCATTATATTGATGATGAAATACAGTTTGATGGCAATCAGCGCGATATAAAAAATTCCAACTAGACGTACTTCTAGAAGTTACTACACGTCATCTGATGTTGACCGGATGGGCGAGGGGGCGTTTATAATTCCGTGGGCAGCGTTATACCAATCATCTAATGTGGGTCAAATGTTGATAATAGCAGTTAGTATCGAAGACGGTAACGTTACACGCTGAAACTCACCCCAGTCTCCGCGCGCCGTTGGGCGATCATCGTCGAGTAGAAATCTTATCATTATGGGATATATTTTTACCCGGTCCATCTCCAGCTTGTATAATGGTATATACGTCCAAATCATGTTGTTTATCGAGTTATTGCCAATCGATCACTGTGTAGCGTGACGAGCCAGAGTCCCATGAACTATAGCGAGCGCCCGGAAGTACTACGGTCGTCATGACAACCTCTATTCAACATCCTGTTTGGCGATTGCGCCGATCGGCCACCAGATGGCGCTCCTGAACCGCCAGAGAGCTCAGTGGGTCCTGCTGGTGGATCTCAGGCCAGCGGCGGGGACATATGAATCCGATCGCAGATTTTTGAAATATTGATATAAGGACGCTGTACAGCGTCCCCCGGCAACTTGAGCATGGCCAGCAATGACGTGAAAAGACGTTTCATGGCAGTCAAAGTGTTAAGTGGATAATATCTGTACACATTTTAAATCAGTTGTATGGGTTTTAGAGCATATATGGGTATTGTAACTGCATTACGAGGGAGACACTGCCATTATAGAATAAACTTGTGAAATCATGGTTTACAAAAAATTAAAGGGCACACAAGCCTGTCTTTCTTAAGATGTATATTTAATTACTGATACCTGTTAAAATATTAGTAATGTTAAGGAAATATATTAATTTTGAGATAAATTACGGTCGCCCCAAATTACTTTTATTAAGGCCATGTCCTATTAATTCAACTTTAAAAACACTAAAATCTCTTAATTTGGGTTTTTTGCATAAATGCATGTATACACTACATTCCAAATGTTTGAAAAATGGCCAAATATATCCTTATTTTTTGTATTTTAAAATTGGCCTATTGAAAAGTCTTATCCGTCAATGACCCATGTGCACATTCATGAATGCCTGGCCACCTAGGTGCGTGCGTGTGTGTTGCACATCCTCCCTAATGTTAAGCCTTTGTTCCACAGTCGGACTCATCGTTTTGGCTCAGACATCTCCCTCCACTTCAATCATTGAGCAGAGTTTTTAATGGCTGACCCGAAACGAGGAACATGAATTTCTATTTCTGCTGCCTGCTTGTGTGCTTGTGTCTCAGTCTGCCACTCTCTCTCTGCGCGGCGCTCAGAGTTTGCCCGTCTAATTGTCTAATGACACCGTGGCTCACATCAGAAGACGTTGTTTCAGGTGACGAGGGAAAGGCTTGCTAACAGTCGGGTTTGAGAGAGAGGAGGGAGAATGTGGAGGATGGGAAAGAGTTATCTTTCTCTCCTCATCTCTCTATGTCTTTCTATTTCTTTCTCTCTCTACATCTCTCTCTCTATGTCTATGTCTATCTCTCTCTATCTCTCTCTCTCTCTCTCTCTCTCTCTCTCTCTCTCTCTCTCTCTCTCTCTCTCTCTCTCTCTCTCTCTCTTTATTTTCTAAATGAAATGTCTTACAGTCGGCTGAAGCCCCCGGGGGCTGGAGGTTGCAGTTGAGCTGATGTGAAGAGAGAGAGGGATGGTGGTCCTGAATGGTACTGTAGTGTTGGAGAGCTGCATGTTTACAGCTGACAGGGACAGAAGCACCACTCTGGAGCTGTGTGGAGCTTTCACACACACACACACACACACACACACACACACACACACACACACACACACACACACACACACACACACACACACACACACACACACACACACGCACACACGCACACACACACACGCACGCACACACACACACGCACGCACACACACTTTCCACAGGCTCCTCTAAACACTAGACACTCAGCAATCAAGTGCTACAACACAGATGGCTGTTGCAATTATTTACATGGTGTTCTGATTTACAGGGCTACTTTACACAATAGTCTAGTTTACAGGGCTACTTTACACAATAGTCTAGTTTACAGGGCTACTTTACACAATAGTCTAGTTTACAGGGCTACTTTACAAAATAGTCTAGTTTACAGGGCTACTTTACACAGTAGTCTAGTTTACAGGGCTACTTTACACAGTAGTCTAGTTTACAGGGCTACTTTACACAATAGTCTAGTTTACAGGGCTACTTTACACAATAGTCTAGTTTACAGGGCTACTTTACACAATAGTCTAGTTTACAGGGCTACTTTACACAATAGTCTAGTTTACAGGGCTACTTTACACAATAGTCTAGTTTACAGGGCTACTTTACACAGTAGTCTAGTTTACAGGGCTACTTTACACAATAGTCTAGTTTACAGGGCTACTTTACACAATAGTCTAGTTTACAGGGCTACTTTACACAGTAGTCTAGTTTACAGGGCTACTTTACACAGTAGTCTAGTTTACAGGGCTACTTTACACAATAGTCTAGTTTACAGGGCTACTTTACACAGTAGTCTAGTTTACAGGGCTACTTTACACAATAGTCTAGTTTACAGGGCTACTTTACACAGTAGTCTAGTTTACAGGGCTACTTTACACAATAGTCTAGTTTACAGGGCTACTTTACACAATAGTCTAGTTTACAGGGCTACTTTACACAATAGTCTAGTTTACAGGGCTACTTTACACAGTAGTCTAGTTTACAGGGCTACTTTACACAATAGTCTAGTTTACAGGGCTACTTTACAAAATAGTCTAGTTTACAGGGCTACTTTACACAGTAGTCTAGTTTACAGGGCTACTTTACACAGTAGTCTAGTTTACAGGGCTACTTTACACAATAGTCTAGTTTACAGGGCTACTTTACACAATAGTCTAGTTTACAGGGCTACTTTACACAATAGTCTAGTTTACAGGGCTACTTTACACAATAGTCTAGTTTACAGGGCTACTTTACACAATAGTCTAGTTTACAGGGCTACTTTACACAATAGTCTAGTTTACAGGGCTACTTTACACAATAGTCTAGTTTACAGGGCTACTTTACAAAATAGTCTAGTTTACAGGGCTACTTTACACAGTAGTCTAGTTTACAGGGCTACTTTACACAGTAGTCTAGTTTACAGGGCTACTTTACACAATAGTCTAGTTTACAGGGCTACTTTACACAATAGTCTAGTTTACAGGGCTACTTTACACAATAGTCTAGTTTACAGGGCTACTTTACACAATAGTCTAGTTTACAGGGCTACTTTACACAATAGTCTAGTTTACAGGGCTACTTTACACAATAGTCTAGTTTACAGGGCTACTTTACACAATAGTCTAGTTTACAGGGCTACTTTACACAATAGTCTAGTTTACAGGGCTACTTTACACAGTAGTCTAGTTTACAGGGCTACTTTACACAATAGTCTAGTTTACAGGGCTACTTTACACAATAGTCTAGTTTACAGGGCTACTTTACACAATAGTCTAGTTTACAGGGCTACTTTACACAATAGTCTAGTTTACAGGGCTACTTTACACAATAGTCTAGTTTACAGGGCTACTTTACACAGTAGTCTAGTTTACAGGGCTACTTTACACAGTCTACTAACCCTTTCATGTGTACGTCTTTTGGAATACTTTCTCAGAATCCTGTCTGAGATGTCTAGCACTCTATAGCTTTCGATGGTCCGTCAAGGCGACATGAAACAGAAGAAACCCTTTCACTGCCACACGAAAAAGTGTTAACCCTTTCACTACCACACTACAGAAGGTTAACCATTTCACTACCACACTACAGAGGGTTAACCGTCTCTTGTCTTGTAGCCCACGTGTTGCGTGAACCCATCCCTGTCGAGTTTGAAATAGTAGGATAGATAAATAAAATTATTCAACGATGAGAGACGGGGATGAGAGTAGGACCAGGAAGACATATCAGGCACGCTAGATACAGTGTTTCCATGGACATTTTATTTTGTTAGGTGGTGTGACACAGTTATGCACTCTGAAGAAATGTTATATAACAAATCTCTATATCTTTCTCTCCCTCTCTCTCCCTCCCTCCCTATCTCTCTCCCTCTCTGTGTCTCTCTCTGTCAAAGAGCATTACAGTAATACAATGATACTAATAAAATGCAGCCCTTTCCACGAATCAAAATGACAGCTAGATATAAAGCGAGGATGTGTGGTTGGAGGTGGATGAGGGTCCAACAGCCTTTAGTGATAGTCAGGTCTGTCCCCAGCCCGTCCACAGGCCCGCGCCACAACCCCCCAGCCCCAGGGGAAATGTCTCTCCTCTGGGATCTGTGTGTGGTTCACTGAACCTTCACTGGAGGATAAGAGAGAGAGGGTAAGAAAGGAGAGCACGAAAGAGAAGAGGAGATTGTGGAGGAGGACGCTTGACAAGGAGAGGAGAGATGATGGTAGAAGAATGGAGCAGAGGAGGCGGAGTGGGAGGAGGAGAGGTGAAGTGCAAAGAGTGGGGGAGGAGAAGAGAGGTGGTGGAAGGAGAGAGAGAGAGAGAGAGAGAGAGAGAGAGAGAGAGAGAGAGAGAGACTACATACAGTACAGAACAGTCTCCTCTGTTTTTCCTGACTAAGAATAGCAGCTCTTCTGGTAACCCATTGCCCCAGGACATGACCATTTTAATAAAAGCCTCTATCACTACACATAATGCCTGGTGTGTGTGTGTGTGTGTCTGTGTGCAGTGCACTCTGTGTCTGTTCGTTCCGAGTGTGGGGAAGTAGGTTAAAAGCTGATACTGCGGGAAATTCATCACAATAATAAGAGAGACTGCACGAGATTAAGAGGGAGGGTGAGAGACTGAGAGAATATATGAGAGTAAGAGGGAGAGAGAGACTGAGCAACTACATGAGAGTAAGAGGGGGGAGAGTGAGAGACTACAAGAGAGTAAGAGGGAGGGAGAGAGAGACTGAGAGACTACAAGAGAGTAAGAGGGAGGGATAGAGAGAGACTACAAGAGAGTAAGAGGGAGGGAGAGATAGACAGAGAGACTGCAAGAGAGTAAGATGGAGGGAGAGACTGCAAGAGAGTAAGAGGGAGGGAGAGACTGCAAGAGAGTAAGAGGGAGGGAGATACTGCAAGAAGAGAGTAAGAGGGAGGGAGAGACTGCAAGAGAGTAAGAGGGAGGGAGAGACTGCAAGAAGAGAGTAAGAGGGAGGGAGAGACTGCAAGAGAGTAAGAGGGAGGGAGAGACTGCAAGAGAGTAAGAGGGAGGGAGATACTGCAAGAAGAGAGTAAGAGGGAGGGAGAGACTACAAGAGAGTAAGAGACTGCAAGAGAGTAAGATACTGCAATAGAGTAAGAGGGAGGGAGAGACTGCAAGAGAGTAAGAGGGAGGGAGAGACTGCAAGAAGAGAGTAAGTGGGGGGGAGAGACTACAAGAAGAGAGTAAGAGGGGGGGAGAGACTACAAGAGAGAGAGACTGCAAGAGAGTAAGAGGGAGGGAGAGAGAGACAGAGAGACTGCACGAGAGTAAGGGGGGAGAGACTACAAGAGAGAGACTGGAAGAGAGTAAGAGGGAGAGAGAGAGAGAGACTGCACGAGAGAAAGGGGGGAGAGACTACAAGAGATCATTGCTACACCCCGTTCAGAGCCGGGTACAAGGCAATACCGGCTCCGCCATTAGCGGGGGCTACAAGCACATCGGATCACGACTCCATCTTCCTCATTCCTGCTTACAGGCAGAGATCGCGTGACGCTGTCGTGACACGTGAGGTAAAAAAGTGGTCCGACGAATCAGAGGTAGCGCTACAGGACGCACTTGATGACGTCGACTGGGAAATGTTCCAGGCAAGCGCCAGTGACGTCAGCGAGTTTGTGGATACTGGTGTTAGCTTTATAGCAACACTAGCTGATAGCATTGTCCCCACAAAGAAGGTGCAGGTTTTCCCAAACCAGAAACCGTGGGTTGACGGTACTATCCGTGCGGCTCTGAAAACTCGCACCACTGCTTACAACCTGGGCAGAGAGTCAGGAAACATGGAGGCGTATAAGGCTACAGTCTATACTCTACGCAAGGCTGTAAAGCTTGCTAAGAGGTCCTACGCTGACAAAATGGAGGCACAAATGGCACAGAATGACACAAGAGGCTTATGGCGAGGGCTACGGACGATAACTGACTACAAAGTCAGCGCCCCCTCAATGGGGAGTGCCGACGCCTCTCTCGCGGACCAGCTCAACTCCTTCTACGCTCGCTTTGGTGCAGACAGTGGCGACGCTAGGTCACTGGCTAACGACGTCACTGACGCGCCGGCCGTCGTGGAGGGGGGGGCATCCGCGGGGGGGCGGGGGCACTCTCTCATTGACGGAACACAGTGTGAGAAGAGCATTTATGCGGGTGAACACCAGAAAGGCAGCTGGCCCAGATGGGATAACAGGACGTATACTTAAGTCCTGTGCTAACCAGCTAGCCCCAGTGTTCACCACCATATTTAATCTATCTCTGGCGGAATCCGTGGTCCCTGCCTGTTTCAAGATGTCTACTATAATCCCGGTACCAAAGAAATCCTCCCCAACAGGTCTTAATGACTACAGACCGGTGGCACTCACCTCTGTGGCCATGAAATGTTTTGAGAGGCTGGTTAAGGATTACATTTGTGCCTCCCTCCCCAGCGATATGGACCCTATGCAATTTGCATACAGACCACACAGGTCCACTGACTATGCGGTCTCCCAAGTACTGCACAGCACCTCCCTCACCTAGACTGCCAGAAGGGGGGCTATGTGAGACTGTTGTTCATTGACTATAGCTCAGCGTTCAACACCATAGTCCCCACCAGACTGGTGGACAAGCTGATCGAGCTGGGTCTGAGCTCCGCTCTGAGCGCCTGGATACTGGACTTTCTGAGTGAGAGGCCCCAGGCCCAACGGTACCTTTTTTTCTGTACTTTACTCTCCCTCTCTGAAGTCTAAACTTCACAACACAACAATAACAACAACTTGCAAAGGACATCTTGTATCTCAATGGGACTTCCTGGTTAAATATTGCGATTTTTTTTTCTTTCTATTTGCTAATTGCATCATTTCAAATTTAGATTTTAAATCGATTAATAGTTCAGCCCTAGTGTGTGTGTGTGTGTGTGTGTGCATGTGTTTGTGAGTATCTCCCTCCCTCCTACAACTTTGGGTTGGGTGGATATTTTGGGACTCAAGGATATGAAGAGGCCAACATCCTCCCATGATCCACTAATAGAAAAGGATAGGTTATGTATATAACCTAGTTATATGAGTACTGGCTGAGCATCCTGCTCTTCGCCATCGAGATATACCTCATCTCCAGTACCTAGTGTACTCCATCAACGAATAAAAAACAATACACCCAGCACCTGCCAGGCCCCGCCCTAGTGCTACGTACTATATAGCACTAGGCGTGGTCACCACTCGCTCTTCCTCGGAAAAAAACGTTTCCCAAGAAAAGTTTCCCCAAGGGACCTCAGGGCAAGCTAAGAGCAGGACGCTCAGCCAGTACTCATATAACTAGGTTATATACATAACCTATCGTTATATTAGCCGTACTGGCGAATCGCGTCCTGCTCTTCGCCATCGAGATATGGGGACAGAGCAGACGCGAGGACCGACAAATGCACCCCCTGAGGGCCCTAAAGCCCACATCAGGGGGGAGGGGAGTCCCGTCACCCCATCCTTCCTAATGAAGAAGGGGCGGCAGTCAACTCCACCAACTCGAACGCACAGCACAGGCGGAACCACATGTGACACAACACATTGTGGCCCACACCCACACACTCCTGCTACCCCACCAAAGGACGGGAAGCAGGAGAGGTCACAGACCTCAGAACCGCCTGGGAAACAGAACCCCCGGTCATGTCCATGAGGTAAAACCTTACGAAGGGACCCAGTGAGGACCATGAAGCCGCAGCACAGATGTCCTCCACCGAGGCCCCACCCAGTAGAGCGGCAGAGGCCGCCACCCCACGAGTGGAGTGCGCCCTGATGCCCCCAGGGGGAGCCAGCCCGGCCAACGTGTAGCAAAGGGCAATGCCCTCGCACAACCAATGGGACAGGCGCTGTTTCGACAGTGCCTTACCAGCACGAGAGCCACCGTAACAGACAAAGAGCTGAACGATAGCCCTGAGGCCCTGAGTACGGCTGAGGTAAATCCCCAAAGCCCGGACCGGACATGACAGGTGAAGGCCCGCCTCCAACTCACTAGCGTGAGGAGGCGGATGAAACGCCTGAACCACAATATCCCTGGAGCGGAAAGAACTCCGGATATTTTTTGGCACGAAGGCAGGATTAGGCCGCAGAGTGGCACCGCAATCGGAACGAAAAGACAGGCACTATGGCCGTACCGAGAGAGCACAAAGCTCATCCACGCATTTAGCGGAGGTGACGGCCAGCAAGAACGCGGTCATGAACGACAGCTGTTCCAACGGCGCTTGCTCAAGAGGCTCAAACGGGGCCAAGGACAACCGACCGAGGACCAATTGAAGATCCCAGCTCGGAGCCAAAGAGCGTTTTACCGGCTTAACACGTCGAGCGCCAAGCAGGAAACGCCTCACAAGAGGGTGGCTGAACAAAACAACACCCTCAAATCCCACATGATAAGAGGATATAGCTGCTGCATATACCCTCACCGTCGAAGCCGACAGTCTATCAAGGAGAGACTGAAGGTAAATAAGGACAGCATCCAGGGGGCAGGACACTGGGTCCCTGCCCCCCGCCTTACACCACTCTTGGAACATACGCCACCTACCCGCGTAAAGCGCGACAGTGGAGGGAGCATGCGCATTCCGGATGGTGTCAACCACAGAAGGGTCCATCCTCTCCAGACTTACCCTCTCACCAGCCAAACCATCAGAGGTTGGCGTATCACCGGGGGCTGAAACAGCGACCCGTCTGCTTGAGAGAGGGCCCTCGCCGACCAAGGAATAGGCCACGGCGGGGCTACCAGTAGCTGGATCAGGACCGGGAACCACACCGCTGTGCCCAGGTCCGGCGCAACCAGGATCACGGTCCTGCGCTCCCTCCGTATCCGCTCCAACAACTGACTCAACAGATGTATAGGGGGAAAGGCGTACAGAAGGCCGGGCGGCCATGGAAACATTGAGAAGGCATCCACCCCCAAGGGGGGATGGTCTTCTCGACTGACCGAGAACCACAAGGGGCACTTGTGAGATTGTCTGCTCGCAAACAGATCCACTGAAGCTTCCCCAAAGCGATCCCAGATCTGCCTGACTAAGTCTTGGCGCAGTTCCCACTCGCCGGGATGAGGACCGCCCCGAGACATCATATCCGCGCCCACATTATCCTTGCCAGGGATGTGGAGCGCCGTCAGACTGTGCAGCCTGAGAGCTGCCCATAGCCAGAGTTCGACCGCCGCCCGGTGCAGGCGGGTGGATTGTGTTCCACCTTGCCTGTTGATAAATGCCGCTGCCGTCATACTGTCCGTTCTGACCAGAACGTGCTCGCCTACCACCAGGTGGGCGAACCGTCTGAGGACCAGGAGGACCGCCCTCAATTCCAACACATTGATGTGCAGGGTAGACCGTGCAGCATGGATCGCCCAGCTGCCCCCCACTGCGTTGGTCCGACACGTCCCTCCCCAACCCGTGAGTGAAGCGTCGGTGAAGACCGTGACATGTGAACGCCTGCTGCCCCTGGGGAACCCATTGGTGAGGATACCAGGCCTCCTCCAATGGGCGAGATCCCCCCATATTGACAAAGGAACCGTCAACCGTTTTCATTTGTCCCTCACCGAGTCTATTCTCATACTGGAGAACCACCTCTGTATCCTCCTCATGAAGAGGAGGCCAAGAGGGACCACCGCGCGAGCAGATGCCATCATACCGAGCAGGCGCATCACTTGCAGCGCCGTGACCGTCTTTCCAGGACGGAAACCCCAGAGCGCGTGGAGGATAGACACCCTCCGTTGCTCCGAGAGGGTCACAATCATGGGCCTCGACCTCAATGTCAGGCCCAAGTACTCCACCTGTTGACTGGGAAGAGGCGTACTCTTCTTCCAGTTCACAGAAAAACCCAGCTTTGTGAGGAATTCCTCACCAGACCTGGCGACCTCCTCCGACCGGCTGAAGAGCAGAATGTCGTCGAGATAGAATAGAATTCGTATTCCCTGACGACGTAGAGGCTCCAGCGCAGTCTCTACGCACTTGGTGAATGTGCGGGGAGCCAGAGAATAGCCGAACGGCAACCTCTGGTATTCGTACGCTACGCCCTGAAACAGGAACCGTAGGAACTTCCTGTGAGGAGGGAAAATCGGGATGTGAAAATACGCATCCTTTAGGTCTATGGAGGTGAACCAGTCTCCCACTCTGACAGCAAGTAGCAGGTGTTTGACGGTCAACATTCTGAATGGTCTCGCCACAATCAGACGATTGAACGCGGACAGATCCAGTATAGGTCTGACCCCTCCCGTTTTTTTGGGCACCAGAAAATAACGTGAGTAGATGCCTGACATCGCGTCCTCTCTCGGGACCACGACTACGGCCTGCTTCGCCAACAGAGATTGGATCTCGTCGGCCAGAGCTGTCACTGCTGCTGACCCTGACAATAGGGTCTGCACCAAACCTGAGAACGGAGGGTGTGGTCGTGCGAACTGCAAAACAAGCCCCAGCCTCAACATTCTCTCCATCCACCCCACCAAACGGCATTCTTGTCACCATATGTGATAATAATCCCAGAGCGCACCCGCCGTCAACTGACGCTGGGCCGCAAGGAACAGCAGATAGGTGGCCCGGTCCCTCCCGCTGTGCGTAGGCTCTGAACCCGCCAAAGCGGACAGGGCGGTCGCACCCAAGGGGGGACCCCGACAGAAAGGCCGGTTTGATACGGGAGAAGCTGCCATCAAACTGGTTGACACACGCTCCCCCCCTGAACACCCCTCTAGCATGCTGAGGAGTTGTTACGCAGCTAGACATGCAAGGCGTGAGGACCCCATGGGTTCCTACACACCGTAGCCCTGCAGTGATATTGCTACCACCCAAATCACGCGCGCCTCTTCTTTGCAGACCACTGCCGATCTCGCGGGAGTGGCAGGCATCAACGTGATACCCCGCCTGGCGAAGGCGAGGTCGCGGTAACCCGTGCTGAGCATTCATACGAAGAGGCCTCGAGTCCCCCTGCTGACCACTGTAAATAGTGGCAGCCGTAACACCAGGCTCACCAATCACACAACGTGTGGCGCGGGAGCCACGTGACAGCACAACATTCTCACGGACAGACCCAGGCTCAGCCATCAACTGGGTGTCAGCCCCTGTCCCCATGAGAAGCGAAACGTGGGGCCGCATGCGCTTCAAAGAAGGTTCGCGGCCCGCAGCCAAAGGAAAACGATCAGAGCCCCTCTTCCGTTGGTGACGGGGAGAGGAGTGATCGGGGAGCGGGCTGTTCGCGGCAGAATGACGACGGCTTGTATCTTCCAAGCCGAGTACATCCAACATGGCCGATCCCTCGGCCGCCAAGGCTGTCGGCCTTGTGGACCCCTGTTGACTCTCCGCCCAGGGTACCACTGGCGGGGGAAACATGGCCGCCTGTCGAGGGCCTCGCCACAGTCGCTGACGAGGCCGTGCTCCAACCTCTGGCTGCATAGCGTGAGGCGGTGTGGGACCTAGATCAACAACCGCCTGCGTCTCCGCAAAACGACCAAAGAGTCCCTCTGTGGAAAAAGGAGCCGTGAGGAGAGAAAACCTTTCTTCTTCCCCAAGAGGAGATTGCTCCAACCAGAAATGCCTATTAACAAGCGTTGATAGCATCCTAATCCTCCCCGCAGTTATAGCTTGCGACTGAGTCAAGATCTCTATAACACCAAAAACATGCAAAATGTTTTCAGCGTCGGCTGGTCCTGTAGCCCCACTACCCGACGCTAATGTGGACAGAAAAACAGTCAGCTGAGCCACAACACTGGCCGCCGCTAAATTCCATCCTGCAGCAGTATACCTCTCATCAGTCCATACTGCCACCCGCCGGGCCGACTCGTTCTCAAGCGTCGGCTTCCGGGTGGGACACCGTTCAACCCCGCCGGGGCACAGGATCGATGCTACCTGGCTACTTAGCCACGGCACACCCGCCCTGCACCCTGTTGTCAACCCATTCACCCGTAAAAAGGGTAAATAGGATTCAGCAAAACCCCCCACATTAGCTACCGACTGACCTTCATCAATGAACCGGTTAAGACCGGTTAAAACATCCCGCCCCTGGCGCCGACACACAACTCGGTTGTGTAACAAAACAACCAGCATTACTAACACTAGCATCAATGCCTGATGACACAGGGCCTACCTGTGTACGAGCCGGCTCGATAGCCAAACCTCGCACGCTGTCCCTCGATCTGCTGCCACAAGACGAGGAAACATCAGGATAGACCCGACGTGTCGTTGGAACATGGCGCGAAGATTCCAGGTGTAAGCAAATCTCCGGTAAGCACTCAATATTACGCAATTTCTCTAAACTTTTCATGACAACTAGTTGCATAGGGTGCACGCATCCGCTATGATGGAAATGAAAATAGAGGAAGAGCGAGTGGTGACCACGCCTAGTGCTATATAGTACGTAGCACTAGGACGGGGCCTGGCAGGTGCTGGGTGTATTGTTTTTTATTCGTTGATGGAGTACACTAGGTACTGGAGATGAGGTATATCTCGATGGCGAAGAGCAGGACGCGATTCGCCAGTACGACTAATATAACAGTGTTTTCAGTTGCCAAACGTCATGTATATATATTAGAGCTGGGCCGTTAACGGCGTTAACGTGCTGCGTTAACGCTATACTAGTATCGCGCGATAATATAATTAACGCATTAATCTAATTTTTTTTTTTTTTTTACATTTTTTTTTTTACCTTTATTTACCCAGGGTAGGTTCGCTGAGCACAGATGCTCTTTTTCAGGAACGCCCTGCTTCACATTCACACAGTTCCATTCACACCTGGGAGCTGCCCAGTACAACCACAGTTGACACCATTGGCCACTGAGCAACTCCACTGGAGCAGTTGATTCAAGCCATGTCACATAGTTCAAGTTTGAAATGATTCTTTCTGTTTTGCTCCTGAGAGTGCTATATACTGTACTGTACTGGTAATATTATTTATTTGTGTTAACTTCTGAATAAAACAACTTATTAAACACAAGTACATCTTATTGAACATTATTTTGATATTTCATTACCAATTATCATAGCAAAACAGCTTTTTCAAACAGTCTGTAATGCATTTTGGAAACAGGAGATGGGCTCATGGTGTAATGGGCCACCTGGCCTGAGAAACATAAGGAGGAAAGAAAAAGTAAGGACTTACTTCTGGTCATTATTTGGGTAGAACACACATATTTTGAATGCCTTCGGCAGTTTTTTTTTTTTTTTTTTTTTGCCATTTTAATCTAGATTAATCTAGATTAAATCCAGGATTGCAGATAGATTAATCTAGATTAAATATAATATATATACAGTACTGCTCAGCAACAGCTCAAAGAAGCAAAAACATCTCACCATCACAGTTGACCGTCTTCACTGTTTGGCACTTATTTAGATGGTGCTGCAGGTATGGATACGGTTGTGTTAATTCAGTTCAAGATGCTGTTCTTACATTGGCCAAAGCAGAAATACAACACCACCAGTAATGATCACAACAATAAAACCCAATAGTAAAGCGGGGGGCGACAGTGGCTTGGGAGGTAGGGCAGTCGTCTGGTAATCCGGAGGCTCCTGGTTCGATTCCCGCTCCTCCCAGGTAGCGTGTGGAAGTGTCCTTGAGCAAGACACTTAGGCCATGTCCAGACGAAACCGATTTCGGTCGTATCAGTCAAAGTATTTTATCGTATGTACCTTTCATCCACACGGAACTGCGTTCTGTCAGCCTGAAGATGCTATTTTCTGAAACCGGCTCCCAGAGTGCACAATTCTGAAGACGCTACCCTTGCGCCGCCGCCTTTACAAGCGATACGAGTCTTTTCCTGAACTGTTGACGCGATAGCCCACCTCTCCCTTACCCTGCGTGTGCAAACTCCCACATCACAACAACAATGGCATCAGAGTAGTTGCGTTCGGGTTACAGAAGCTATTGAGCTTGATCGGGCTTGTCTTATATGTACAGATATGTCCTGGTTGGAAGTGTTTATTAAACACCGGGAGGCTACTGTGATGCAATACACGATACTAGCTAGAGATTAGCGTCACATAGCTGGCCTTTTTCTGAAAACCCAAGTAGTAGCCAAGCACATATTGTTCCATAGCATACGCCTTCAGTTGATCATGACAAATCCTCTCCTACCTTGACGATTAAAAAGCCTCCATAATTTAGTGAATAGTATTCCCATGGCTGGTGTTGAGCTGTAGCCAGCCAGCTAGCATTGATGCTATTCAAAATGCTATCAACATTAGCTAAATAGCTAACCAACTAAATACAATAGACAGTGGTATCCTCCTGAGGTAACGTTAAATACAGACAACGTTTGCTAGTCGAAATGACTGGACACAGGGACAAGTTAAACATCAATCAATTACTTTAATACAACACAGGTAGTTTGAGCCGCGGTCTCTCTCTCTCTCTCCACTACTTTGGAAACTAACGTTACGTTAGCTCAAAATCACAGAACCGGACGACACAGCAACGAACAACGATAACACTTCCGGTTGGGGGTTTTCAAAATAAAAGAGCAACGTCTAAAACAGGAAAGACATTTATTTTGTACATTTGTGGCACGCACTTATTTCTTGAGACGTTTTCGTTTTTACGGAAAACTTTTTAAAAATGAAAACGAAATGAAAACGAAAAAGATCAAAATCTTTTTAGTCTGGACAAGGCCTTAACCTCGAATTGCTCTGGATGAGCAGGTTCGCACCTTGCATGGTTGCCTCCGCCGTTGGTGTGTGAGTGAATGGGTGAATGTGAGGAACAAATTGTAAAGTGCTTTGGATAAAAGTGCTATATAAATGCACCATTTACCATTTAAAGCAATCTGTATACAAATATGTTATCAATTGACCTGTAAAATTGGAATTAGAAAAATTATGCCACTGCTGAATAATTGAAATGAGGGGGAAATATATTTTGATTATATGGCAGGTTGCTATGTGTTTTGCTGACAAAATGGTACATTTGTATTTATTTGCCAAGAGATCTGGTATCTTGAATTTCTCTTTGTTTCCAAATTGTTGTATTTGGCTGTAGGTTTTGGGAAGAACAGCACTCTTAAAGGTGCTGCTAGTGGTGTTAACACTTTCAGTGCCACGAGGTCTAAATTATGGCTGTGTCTAATCTGCCCGTCGCTTATCAAAGAATCTTTTTCCAGTCAGTGCTGTCAAGGCAGATTGGTTTTTTATCGCTTCATTTCCGTTTGAGAGCATTTTGAAAAGCACCCGTTTTGAGGTAAAAAACAGTCCATTCTGGGGCATCTATGATAATCGTCTTTTACTGGAATATTCCAGAACGTTGATATTTGTCGGCCTATTTATGAATCGTTTTCAAATAAATGCTAGATGATCAATATTATACGTACACGCACGCCCATTCGAGCCGCGCACGGATAATCGCCGTGTTCATTTCCTCTTGGATTTTTTCAGTGAAACCGAAAGAGCCCATTTCACAAAACAGCTTATATCTTCATCAAAATTAGTCTGATTATCCTAACACTGATAACATAGATTCCTTACCTGACACCAGATGGTATCCAACTGGTATATTCCAATTCCTGATCACCATTCAAAAAAATCGATAAGTGTTAGATCCAACGTGTGTACAGTAGCACACATGATTCCGCAGGGTTCAGAGGCTCCAGAATGAACTCTAATAACCCCGGCTGCATCAGTGGACTGGAAAATGTGGAGTACAGGATTTTTTTCCCCATCCATTTTCATTGAGTCCATTCCAAAATCCCTTATGTCATCTGGGAGACGATAGCGGGCGCTTTTTTTCTACATCTGATCGCCGGCGGAGCTCGGGTATACTAGGGTAGTCTCGCGTGATGCAATATAATTTCAGATCGCTAAAAAAAGAAAAAAAGAAAAAAATCAGAGAAATCTCGTGAGTGGCTTTCAACGAGATATTAATAATTCCGAGAAAACTTGTGAGTGGCATAGAAAGTGTTAAAATAATAGCCCTGTATTCCGACGGCCATCACTCTCACGGTCCCTCCGCTCTTCAGTAAACAGAAATACATTTTCTGGTAGCCTGTTCTCACTTTATCCAATCAGGAGAGAGAACTCCACACTGCAAAAATTCTCTGACAAAAATAAAGAATAATAAACGTGCAAATTATGTCCTTGAAACAAGTAAAATAAACCAGTGCAGTAAGCAAATTTGGCCTGGCAAGATTTCTTGAAATTAGTAAAAACATCTTGGGTTCTCTCTCCTGATTGGATAAACATATTTTTTGTTAACTGGGAGACCCATGTTAATGACCAAAACACTCTATATCAGTGATGGTTCTTTGGATGTAGAGCTATTTAACACTTATTTTAACAGCGTACAGCATCTTTCTTGATCTAGTTGCAATAGAAAACTCAAACTCTGTCTCTCCATCTCTCTTTCGGAGTGAACACTGTTAGTAAATCAAACAAATCAAATTTATTTGTAAGGCCCGACAAAACACGTTAATGTCCCCATGGGCCGGACATGTCTTCTTTAAACAAGTCAAGAAGAAACATCACAATTAATCAAGAACAAAACAAAAACACCAAGAAGTCCAAAATCTTTTAAATAAATAAAATAAATTAATGCAACACTCCCAGACATACCCCATGCGAAGGTAAGGAAAGACTCACTAAAACCTAGCAATAGGAAAAAATGCACCACATGAGAGAAACCTTAGAAGGGCCGTTCAAGGGGGGATCTCCCTTCTTAGATGTCGGTGATAGTAGTGTTGCAATAAAACAGGCAAAACTGTTGGTAAGCATGCACATATACGTGTAATGAAACACAGATAAGTGCATGCAATAGCAACTGAACATTTTGAAATATTGAAAATAGAGCTGATGGCGGATCTATTTGAGGCATGGGGGCGGCGCAGAGAGGGTCGCATCCTCCCCGTCATCGTCACGGGACGACCACCACTCCGGTCATCACCACGAGACAGCCACTCACAGGGAGACAGGATAGCCGTTAGACAGTTTGCATGATTGTGATGGGCGGACATAGCAATAGATGCATGTGGTAAGCATATATGTGAATAGAATAGATATATGTAGTAAGCATTATGTGAAGTGAAGTGTAGTGGGCAGAGATGGAGCAATAAATACATGTAGTGAGCATCAGTGATGGGAATAACGGCGTTATAAATAACGGCGTTACTAACGGCGTTACTTTTTTCAATAACGAGTAATCTAACGGATTACTCTTCCAGTCTTAATAACGCTGTTACCGTTACTGCCAAAAAATGCGGTGCGTTACTATGATTGAAGCCGTTTTTTTCATCAGACCAACTAGATCTCTGCGCCGAGAGGCAATACTGTTCTTCCTTGGTTAGTGGGCAGTGCAGGAGACGACGATTGGCTGAGGTTGAATACAACTTCATGGTAAGCCAATCAGAGGTAGAGTTGGGCGGGTGTTCGAAAGCACGCATAGTCGGACACACAACGAAAACACAAGCAAGTCAGTCAACGAGAGACCACGGTCCGTGGGTCCGTGTACGTTTTGATAATTTGTTTGGCGAGCCCAAATAATCCAAAACGAATCCAACGAACAACACAAGCGAGTCAGTCAACGAGAGACGGGTCCATGAGCGTTTTTTGTTCGCTCTTAGTCTTGTGTTGCAGCGCAGGGCACTGCAGTAGTGGAGGCTCTACTACTGACAGCCTTACCAACATAGTGCTGCACTTCCTGGTTTAATAGCACAGTCTGCAGGTGCTCAGAGAGAGAGAGAGATAACTAGACTAGAGAGATACAGAAAGAGAGTGAGAGACACACACGACACATCTGTTTTTTTGTTTTATTTGCACTACAAAGAGTATATATTTGTTATTTAGTTTTGGTATAGTGCTTAACAAGTATAATTTTATGTTGCCCAGTTGTGGCCTGTTGAGGGGCAATACATATCAACAGTTCCAAAACATCTATTGTGTTTGTATATGATCCACTATATAAACATAGTGATTATAATATCTACATACATGGCATTTGATTGGAGGCTAGTCTCACTTTGTCCCACAGCAACATTAAAATAGTTTAGATTTGTGTATGTAAAAAATTTACTTGAAAGTAACGCAATAGTTACTTTCTGAAGTAACTAGTTACTTTCATAATTTGTAACTGAGTAAGTAATTTAGTTACTTTTTGGAAGAAGTAACTACTAACTGTAACTAGTTACTTTTTTAAAGTAACGTGCCCAATACTGGTGAGCATATGCATACATGGTGACAGAATCAAAGTATATAAGACAATTGTGAAATTAAGTAATAGATAGAACTAAGAACTACTGCAAGCATATGTATACAGGATGAGATACAAGACGATGGCTCAGGGCCATATGCCCCGGGGGGCAGGAGAAACCACTCAGAATTGGTCAGGGCAGAGCAGGTAAGGTTCAGCGCTGCAGTCCAGACAGAAGGCGGTATGAAGCTGTTCCATGGGACCGGTTGAGACTAGGGTTGGGCATCGTTTGGATTTGAACGATTCCGGTTCCGATTCCGATTCTCCATATCGATTCCTGTTCTAAACGATTCTCGATTCCGATTCTTTGAGGTGCAGGTCAAAACAGGTCACAGCTTATTTCGAAGGAGATTTTTAATTTTTTTTTTATTTCAAAAAGAAAATCATACTATTCACATTTTCAGTTGACTTGATACAGTTTAATTTGGTTGCTGTACTGTAACTAGGGTATTAATTAACAAAAAAAAAATATATAAAAAAAAAAAAAAAAAGTAAAAAAAAAAAAAAAAAAAAAATGAAATTTAGAATCGAAATTCAAATAAGTTACTTCCGGTTCCAGAACCGGAAGTTAGGAACCGGTTCCTATTAGAACCGGTTTTCGGTGCCCAACCCTAGTTGAGACAGAGACAGAGGTTTCAAAATTCTCCCATGTCTGCAGAAAAGCGGATTTCTTTTTAACCCTAGGAATCGATAGAAGCCCCACATTTTGTGAGCGCAGAGCACGAGCGGGCGAGTATCGTGAGATGAGATCGGATAGATAGAGCGGTGCGAGCCCATTTAAAATTTTGTAGGTGAGGAGTAGCACTTTAAAGTCAGATCTGTCTGTCTGTCTGTCTGTCTGTCTGTCTGTCTGTCTGTCTGTCTGTCTGTCTGTCTGTCTGTCTGTCTGTCTGTCTGTCTGTCTGTCTGTCTGTCTGTCTGTCTGTCTGTCTGTCTGTCTGTCTGTCTGTCTGTCTGTCTGTCTGTCTGTCTGTCTGTCTGTCTGTCTGTCTGTCTGTCTGTCTGTCTGTCTGTCTGTCTGTCTGTCTGTCTGTCTGTCTGTCTGTCTGTCTGTCTGTCTGTCTGTCTGTCTGTCTGTCTGTCTGTCTGTCTGTCTGTCTGTCTGTCTGTCTGTCTGTCTGTCTGTCTGTCTGTCTGTCTGTCTGTCTGTCTGTCTGTCTGTCTGTCTGTCTGTCTGTGTCTGTGTCTGTCTGTCTGTCTGTCTGTCTGTCTGTCTGTCTGTCTGTCTGTCTGTCTGTCTGTCTGTCTGTCTGTCTGTCTGTCTGTCTGTCTGTCTGTCTGTCTGTCTGTCTGTCTGTCTGTCTGTCTGTCTGTCTGTCTGTCTGTCTGTCTGTCTGTCTGTCTGTCTGTCTGTCTGTCTGTCTGTCTGTCTGTCTGTCTGTCTGTCTGTCTGTCTGTCTGTCTGTCTGTCTGTCTGTCTGTCTGTCTGTCTGTCTGTCTGTCTGTCTGTCTGTCTGTCTGTCTGTCTGTCTGTCTGTCTGTCTGTCTGTCTGTCTGTCTGTCTGTCTGTCTGTCTGTCTGTCTGTCTGTCTGTCTGTCTGTCTGTCTGTCTGTCTGTCTGTCTGTCTGTCTGTCTGTCTGTCTGTCTGTCTGTCTGTCTGTCTGTCTGTCTGTCTGTCTGTCTGTCTGTCTGTCTGTCTGTCTGTCTGTCTGTCTGTCTGTCTGTCTGTCTGTCTGTCTGTCTGTCTGTCTGTCTGTCTGTCTGTCTGTCTGTCTGTCTGTCTGTCTGTCTGTCTGTCTGTCTGTCTGTCTGTCTGTCTGTCTGTCTGTCTGTCTGTCTGTCTGTCTGTCTGTCTGTCTGTCTGTCTGTCTGTCTGTCTGTCTGTCTGTCTGTCTGTCTGTCTGTCTGTCTGTCTGTCTGTCTGTCTGTCTGTCTGTCTGTCTGTCTGTCTGTCTGTCTGTCTGTCTGTCTGTCTGTCTGTCTGTCTGTCTGTCTGTCTGTCTGTCTGTCTGTCTGTCTGTCTGTCTGTCTGTCTGTCTGTCTGTCTGTCTGTCTGTCTGTCTGTCTGTCTGTCTGTCTGTCTGTCTGTCTGTCTGTCTGTCTGTCTGTCTGTCTGTCTGTCTGTCTGTCTGTCTGTCTGTCTGTCTGTCTGTCTGTCTGTCTGTCTGTCTGTCTGTCTGTCTGTCTGTCTGTCTGTCTGTCTGTCTGTCTGGACATACAGTAATATGGTCCCTCTTTCTCTGTGGGATCAGTAAACAGTGGTTTCTCTTCACAGCACTACTTCCTTATCGTGTTCGGTCACGATGGACAGAAGCCGTTGGAGCTGCGCACGGATGAGGAGGATGAGTGTGACGAGTGGGTGGAGGCTATCCAGCAGGCCAGGTAGGTGCTCCAAGTGTTTCTCAATCTTTCTATTCTTGAGGAACCAGCTTCCCTTTGGTCTCCGGGGACAGAGCCGGCTCGAGGGATAACTTTAAAACGAATAGATTTGATTAAAAGTGATTGTCATCATACAGTGCAGTACAACGAAAAGAAGCTTGGCATTCAACCAGAGTGCAAATGTAACAGTGAAGTGCAATAGTAATGTACAGGTGATTAAACTGAGTACAAAATATATAAATTAGTACTACTGTGTGTAGTGCTAATCAGATGTATGTACAGAGTTGTAATACCAATATGTACAGTGATTCAGGTATAAAGACAGTATGGTCATAGTCCTACTGGCCAGCAGCGTAACTGGTAAGAGTAGGTAAGGGATATATAGTATCTACAGATATGTAAAAGGAGTATGTGCCGGTATGTACAGACAGGTGCATATATAGCATTATAAGTATATAAAATATATTATATACAGGTATATTCAGACAGATGTGGATACATATATATATATATGGTAAATATATATATATATACGGTAAATATATATATATGGTATATACAGCATTATTGTACATGCTATCATACAGAGTTATATGGGTTATATGCAGGTGTATAAGTAGGTATATAGGAGGATTATATGCAGACAGATATGGAACTAGCAGGCCCCTGACCAAGAGAGACAGGCTGAGAACTGCTGCTAAATTTTTGGGAGTATAATGTCCAGTATTGTGTACAGTATTCTGTACAGTAATACTGATGTTGTGACCAAGCCCAAAACGTAACATATGCAGAGTACACTTTCTGTAAAACTGTTAAACTGTGGATTATTTGTTTCTTGTATATGATATAAATGATTATTTTGTGTAAATTAGGTTGTATGCCGACCATCAATTAAATACTTGTTTAGTTTAGGAATAAGGGGCAGGTTAAGATTTATTCTTCTTCCTGCTCCTTTTGTTCATGGTATGATATTTATGAAACTCTGATTGTATTGATTCCATGTGGGAAATAAAACTCTGAATCTGAATCTGAATCTGTATTACTTTTGGCAAAAATCTGCTTAATTCTTCGATTTGTTAGAAGCTCTATCTGAAACACAGAAATGTATTTTTTTTTCTTGGTCCACATATTTCCTCATTGGCCTTCGCTATGACTCTGTGAGTATTTTAGATTGGAACAGTTTGGTTTTGTGTCCTTCTGTGACATCATAATTGTGGGTCTTTTATTTGCAGTTACTCTGACATCATCATAGAGCGCGAGGTGTTGATGCAGAAGTACATCCACCTGGTCCAGATAGTGGAGACTGAGAAGGTGGCGGCCAATCAGCTCCGCACTCAACTAGAGGATCAGGACACAGAGATTGAAAGGCTCAAATCAGAGGTAGAGAACACACACACACACACACACACACACACACACACACACACACACACACACACACACACACACACACACACCACACACACACACACACACACACACACACACACCACACACACACACACACACACACACACACACACACACACACACACACACACACAGACACAACACACACACACGCACACACACACACGCACGCACACACACGCACACACACACAGACACAACACACACACACACACACACACACACACACACACACACACACACACACACACACACGCGTGCACACACACACACACACACACACACAGACACAACACAGACACAACACACACACACACACACACACACACACACACACACACACAGAAGATTAGGGAAGATTTAATGAATAATGAAATTGAAACATTATGGCTGCAAGTACACTTGCCTCATTTGAAGCCTATGTTGATCGGTTGCTGTTATAGACCACCTAGTGCAAATAATGTGTATCTAGAACAAATATGTGACATGTTGGACCAAGTGTGTGATTTGAGTAATGAGATTTATTTTATGGGTGACCTTAACATCGATTGGTTTTCATTGAAATGCCCATTGAAAAAACGACTTCTAACTGTAGCAAATGCATGTGGTCTATCACAGGTAATTAACAAACCAACTAGGATATGTTTGAAAAAGGATGGTAACCAGGTCTCCACCTGCATTGATCACATTTTTACTAACAATGCAGAGCTATGTTCCAAGGCGGTATCTGTAACTGTTGGTTGTAGTGACCATAACTTAATTGCTATTGTGAGGAAGACTAAAATGCCAAAACTGGGACCTAAAATAATTTACAAAAGATCGTATAAAATGTTTAATCAAGACAGCTTTGTGAAGGATGTTGAAAATCTATGTTGGTCAAAGGTGTTGAGGGAAAAAGATCCTGAAAAATCTCTATGGGAATTTGATACCATTTTTATGCCACTTGTTGACAAACATGCACCATTGAGAAAGTTTACAGTCAGAAGCGTCAGAACACCATGGTTGGATGATGAACTAAAAGAATATATGATAGAACGTAATCGAGCTAAATTAATAGCAAATACATCAGGTTATAAATCAGACTGGGAGGTATATTGTAAATTAAGAAATGTTGTTACAAAATGTAATAAGAAGAAGAAGAAATTGTATTATGAAAATAGGTTTAATTATATAAAAAATGACAGTAAATTATTATGGAATACTCTAAATGAAATAATGGGCAGGAATAAGAAACCTACCCCATCCTTTCTAGAAACGGAAGGAAAATTCCTCACCAAACCAGTTGAGATTGCTAATCATATTAACAATTATTTTATTGGAAAAGTAGATAATTTAAGAAATAATATGCAAACAATAGATAATGAAAAATCTTATTTATTAATAAAGAATAAAATAATGAAAGATAAAAATTGTCAATTTAATTTTGATAGTGTGACTATAAGTAATGTAGAACATATGTTAAGTACCACTAAAAACAAACCACCAGGTGTTGACGGTCTTGACGGGAAACTTCTGAAATTGGTCCCTGATTTAATTGCCCCTGCTATCTGTCATATTATAAATCAATCCTTTAGTGAATGTTTGTATCCGCAACAGTGGAAAACTGCCAAAGTAATACCACTGCCAAAAAATTTGAAATTGCCATTCTCAGGATCTAATAGTCGTCCCATAAGTTTACTGCCAGTTTTGAGTAAACTGATGGAAAGAATAGTAAGTGAACAGATTAAAAGCTACTTTTCTTTTAACACATTGACCACTGATTTTCAACATGCATATCGTGAAGGACATTCAACAGCGACTGCTTTAACCCAAATGACGGATGATTGGCTGAAAGAGATAGATAAAAAGAAAATGGTTGGAGCTGTCTTGCTTGATTTTACTGCAGCATTCGACATCATAGATCACAAATTCTTACTTAAAAAACTTGAATGTTACGGTTTCTCCTCATCTGCACTATCTTGGATGCAAACTTATTTAGCAAACCGGAAACAAATAGTTTTTTTTAATGGGAGTTACTCAGAAGTTAAAACGGTAAGGTGTGGAGTACCCCAAGGAAGTTGCCTTGGGCCTTTGCTCTACACCATATTTACAAATGACATGCCTCTTGTCCTAAATAAGTCCTATATTTCTATGTATGCGGATGATTCAACGATTTACACATCAGCCTCAACAGCCAATGAATTAAATACGGTCCTAAAGGCAGAGTTGCAATCAGTGATGGAATGGATAAAGAATAACAAACTAGTTCTAAACATATCAAAGACAAGTAGCATCATTTTCGGTTCAAACCATACTCTAAGAACGAACCCAGTCTTGAAACTTTTGATAAGTGATGTGGTAATTAATCAAGTCCAGGAGACTAAACTCCTAGGGGTAACATTAGACAGTAAATTGTCATGGTCACACCATATAAACAATATAGTAGTGAAAATGGGAAGAGGGATTTCTGTTGTTAAAAGATGTGCTCATTTGTTACCACTAAATTCTATCAAACAGGTAATTCAAGCTCTGGTTTTGTCAAATCTTGACTATTGTCCTGCAGTATGGTCGAATGTAACAACGAATAAACTGAAAAAATTACAAATGGTACAAAACAAAGCAGCACGTATAGCGCTTCGCTGTGAGTACAGAACTAATGTTGCAGCGATGCACATTTGTTTAACTTGGTTACTTGTTGTGGGATATTTGTGGATATCCTGATGAAGAATGTCTCAGTCAACCGAGGCTTGGATAATAACAAGGTTTATTAACCAAACAGATAGAATACATAGAGAGAATGGCTGAGGCTCTCGCCCCAGGTGATCAGCTGAAATGACCCAGGTAAGAAGCCTCTATTGTGGTCGGGAGGAGCCCTTTATAGTTCAACAAAGGGGGTGTGTGGTCCCATTTGATAGGTCAGATGGGGGGGAGGGGGTACAGGTTTGGGGGACACAGGGGAGGGGGGTGTCTTATTCCACAGAGAGGGGGGGGGGGGGCACAGGTAAAGGGAACACAGGGGAGGGGGATATATTTACATGAGGACATATTATACCACAATACTCACTTTTCTTTCTTATAATGTGGGTGAGATTAATGTATAATATACCAGGATTGTTTGGAACAGGTAAAAGTGGGGATAATAGTTTAAAAATAGAATTATTTACATACATGATTAATAGAATTATTTACATACATGATTCATGACATGATCGACTGGACTGCGGTCTGTGTTATTTTGATATCAGAGATGTGGGAATAGATATCACCCTTTTCTTTTATTAATCGCTCAAAATACCTATATCAATGAGTGGTCCCATTTCTGATATCAAACAACAATTAACATAATCATTAGAAGCTATCGCTGTGCAAATATCTTGGCATACCTTCAGTCGTTCATGTCGTGACTCTGGGGAGCTAATGTGATCGTTGTGCATACAGGCATCGTAATAAACCAATTAAATACATGCACTGTCTGTGTGGTCAGAGTGCACAGGGTGAAAAAACAAAATTGTGTTCATAATTATTAGGAATCGGATTTACACATAAGGCTAATGTGTACAAAAACATTTTAACAACCGTTAACCTGGTGGTTAATAAAACTAACATGATTGATTATGGGAAACTGTTCACAAATATATATATATATTTTTGCACATTTTGTGATGATTCTTGATGAAATTACTTAGGATCCAGTTGTATTTAATCTGAGTTTGAGTGTCACTTTCATCTGTGATTGCCTCAGCTTTGTTGGTTTTTTACTTAGAATCAGGCAATTTTCTCCATTTCTTCTCTATAAATGAGGAGATAAAACGTCTTATGCATCGCTTCTGTATGTAATTCTAGTGCATATACTATCAATGGTTCACCATACAGGTGCAAAACAACGTTGCATGTCCTCTTCTATGAGAGAATAAAACAACTGATTATTTCTTGTCTGACAATACAATTTTGTAACCTAAGTAATTCTAATGTGATGTAATGTGATCATGTGGTCACTTCTTCCTTCAGCAATACATTTTAGCTCATTATTACTAACCATTGTTAATGTTTTCTCATTGATTTCTTTTCATCACATCCCTAGTTCATCGTTTTGCAGATACATACAATTGTGTGAAAAGTTTCCTGCTTGTGAAGGTATTAATCTGAATGATGTTGCGTCGTTGTTGACAAGGTGTTCTCTGTCGGTCGTGTGGCAGGGCCAAACAGTAACACATAAATTAAATAAATATATACAATAGACATTACCTTAGTGGCTAATAAGAAAGAAAAGTGAGAATTGTGGGATATTTGTGGATATCCTGATGAAGAATGTCTCAGTCAACCGAGGCTTGGATAATAACAAGGTTTATTAACCAAACAGATAGAATACATAGAGAGAATGGCTGAGGCTCTCGCCCCAGGTGATCAGCTGAAATGACCCAGGTAAGAAGCCTCTATTGTGGTCGGGAGGAGCCCTTTATAGTTCAACAAAGGGGGTGTGTGGTCCCATTTGATAGGTCAGATGGGGGGGAGGGGGTACAGGTTTGGGGGACACAGGGGAGGGGGGTGTCTTATTCCACAGAGAGGGGGGGGGGGGGCACAGGTAAAGGGAACACAGGGGAGGGGGATATATTTACATGAGGACATATTATACCACATTGTCAAACATAAATTACTCTGCTCACTCCTTGTATTCACAAGGAATATTCTTGTTACAAAGATCCCCTCAATTTTATATAACAATTTATCAATAAGTCTTGACAGACACAACCATTCCACCAGACATGCTTCTGCACGAGGTTTTACACTTCCAAAAGTGAGGTCGAATGCAATGAAGCGAACTGTCATGTTCCGTGGTATGCAGGAATGGAACTCTCTTCCCAGACATGTTAAGCAGGAGAATAGTAAATGCCGTTTCAAAATCGTGGTAAAAAAACATTTTCAACCAAAGAAATTGACATTCCCTAATAGATAGTGTGTACGTAAATGAAAATGTATGTGTCTGATAAAGAGATAGGTATATATGGATGAAAAGGCATGTGTCTGATAGGGATATATTATTAAAATATTGTATAATTGGCTGATATGAACAGGTATTATTGTATTGTATTATGAATTCATAAGGCGTATATATTTGTATCTTGTATTATGAATTTGATTAGGGTTTTTATTGTTGTTTTAATTGTCTGTATGACATGTAAATGTTGTGAGTGTATAAGGGTTTTTATTGTTGTTTTAATGGTCTTTATACAACGGCATGCAAATTTCTCGATTCTGATTGGCCATTCACACGTCTTTATTGGCAACAATCCACGGTCCTGGGCTCAGGACCCGCCCACAACCGAATCACATAACCCTCCCCGGCTCACTCCGGGAGAAAACAAGATCGCGGACAACAAATGGTTATGTTGAAAGCACCATAACGACTAAATATGAAGCGATTCTGTCAAGGGGAATGTGTTAGTCCTTTAAACAATGTTGGATGATGTAATTGATGGGTCTTGACTCAATCTAGAACAAAAGAAAAATCGCGGATTGATTGATAGATTAATTGATTGATTTAAATTTCTTCCTTCCTACTTTCTACTGACTGCAGCGTTCTCTCTCACACTGTCCGACGCTGGCGTACCCACAAACACACACATACACACACACACACACACACACACACACACACATACACACACACACGCACACACACACTGTGACACACACACACACACACACACACGCACACACACACACACACTCCTGTCTGCAACAGCGGGGGAGTCAGACTGAGAGAGAAGCAGCGCTGTTTTAAGTGAGCATGGTCTATTGAATTGATTGATTGGTTGATTGCTAATTTTATTACTGTACCCCTGGTTTCCAACTGGTTAAGTTTAGGCTAAAAGAAATAAATAAAAAAATAGGGCGAAGAAAACGTTTTTTTCCTATAGGGCAAAGAAAACGTTTTAATTTGTTTTACCTACTTTATATAGAAGCATCTAAGAATGAAGTTCTATGGAAAGTAGGTCTGCATTCCCTTAACAATTGTGTGTATTGAGCCGTATTGTATTGTACCCATTCTGCATCTGGTAATACAATTTTCAATCAATCATTCCAATAATACACAGTTGGATGTGTTAGTTGGTTGGATGCACTTCAAGCTGCTTCCACATGAGGCAACTTCTCTCAATCATTCCAATAATACACAGTTGGATGTGTTAGTTTGGTTGGATGCACTTCAAGCTGCTTCCACATGGAGTTGTGGGAACTACTTTTTCTGGCGGATGGTTTTTTCAATAAATCTTCGATTAATGTGTGTTTATTGTATAGAAATAAGGTTGGATGAATCTGGCAGTTGTATAAAAGCTTTACACCACGTGCAGTCGTGATTTGTGACCAATAAACCATGCCTAGGGGGGTCTAACGACCACCCCTAGGCATGGTTTATTGGTCACAAACCACTCCTGCGTGTGATGTAATGCTTAAGTATGTCATGTAAATGTTATGAGTGTATAAGGGTTTTTATTGTTGTTTTAATTGTCTGTATGATATGTAAATGTTGTGAGTGTATACGTCTGTAACTGTATTTTATGTGTTATGGACCCCAGGAAGAATAGCCCCAGCACTGCTGTGGCTAATGGGGATCCAAATAAACTTAAACTTAAACTTAAACACACACACACACACACACACACACACACACACACACACACACACACACACACACACAGAGTCCTAGGGCCCTTTCTCACTCACCATTCGGGGTCGAATCAGCGCCGGGTCGCACCAGAAAAGGGTGTGTCCGTCTGAGTGAGAACGCTCCCCCCGTCCCCGTCCCCCGCTGATTCGTCCCCGGGGGCGCTGAACCTGGACCGGTGAAATAGGTGGTGTCGGGTGCGCGCTAGTGGGAGCGGGGGGCGTGACACACACTACGTTGTTACTGTAATGATTTCATGCTTGCTTGAATTTTGGGCAGATAAAACCACACAGCAACAACTGGACAATACCCACAAAAACGATATTTATGGGCAATTTGCGAGTTCAGACCTCAACCAAAACAAGCATGTGGAGCCTCACAGCTCAGTGGATGAAAACATGAAGCCACGTTACACAAAGCACAGCACTTCCCTGGCTCGCATTAGGCCTGGCAATTTTGTTTGCCATTGCTATGTCTATACATTGGTTTCTTGTTCGAATGCATTTATTTCTATAGACCAGTGGTGCCCAACCAGTCGGCCGTGGTCGACCAGTAGATCAATGACATGCAATATAATTGCCACGAGCGATGGGATAATGTTAGCTGCTGAACAGGCTAAGCTAACTAGCATTAGCCGTTAGCTTAGCGTTAGCGTTTGCCATTGCTATGTCTACTATACTTTCTTGTTCGAATGCATTTATTTCTATAGACCAGTGGTGCCCAACCAGTCGGCCGTGATCGACCGGTAGATCAATGACATTCAATATAATTGATGCAAGCAATGTTACTAGTAATAGGCTAAGCTAACTAGCGTTAGCCGTTAGCTTAGCGTTAGCCCTGGGAAACGCTCAAAAGCGGACTCTACAACACCATCCATTCGTGAGAAAAGGGGGTGGGTTATATTGACAAGGCTTGACAACAGAGGTTCAAATATAACTTCATATTTATTGGTTATTTGTTTATTTTATATCAGCATCCAGTCTCCACCTCCGTGTTAACACTCTTCCTGTGTTTACATTTTCGAGCGTGACATCATCGCCTACGGCAAGCGTACACGCTCAAAACGCAAACCGTAAACAGAACCCGGAGCGAACCAAGACTGAAGTGTGTACACAAACTAGAGGGGGGAGAGGGGGGGGGGGGGGGGGGGGGGGTTCACACTCAAAGACGGAACGAGACGGTACGGAGCTGATTCGACCCCGATGGTGAGTGAGAAAGCACCCCTAGTGTGGTAGTATGGACAATTCAAATCAAATCAAATCAAATTTATTTATAGGGCCCGACAACACACGTTAATGTCCCCATGGGCCGTACAGATCTTCTTTAAACAAGTCAAGAAGAAAACATAACAATAAGTCAAGAACAGAACAAGAACACCATAAGGTCCAAACATTTTTAGATGAATACAAATAAATGAAAGAATGCAAGCACTCCCAGACATACCCCACGCGAAGATAAGGAAAAACTCACTAAAACCTAACAATAGGGAAAAAAGCTCCACAGGCAGTGTGGAGGAGAGAAACCTTAGAAGGGCCATTCAAGGGGGGATCTCCCTTCTTAGATGTTGGTGATAGTAGTGTTGCAGACAGACAGTTGGTAAGCATGCACTCATGTGTGTAGTGGAACACAGATGAGTGCATGCAATAGCAACTATACATTTTGAAAAATTAAAGATAGAGCTAATAGCGATAGCAACTGAACATTTTGAAAGATTAAAGATAGAGCTGATAGCGAATCTATTTGAGGCACAGGGGCGGCGCAAAGAGGGTCACGTCCTCCCCGTCTTAGTCAAGGGACATTTAACACTCCGGTCGTTGCTCAGGGACAGCCGGAGACAGGGAGATAGGGGCGGCGCAGAGAGGGTTGCGAACTCCCCGACATCATCGCGGGACATCCGGTTTTGACAATAACACTGTTTTAATCTTGCGAAATAGCTTGCCCCTGGAAAAGTATGAACGATATTATTAGCCTGCAAATTAACCTGTCCTCTGGTGCTTGGTCTGGAGAAATTATTGCAAAAGAAAGGGTGATAACTGAGAAGGGGGAGAGAGAGAGGGGAGGGAGACAGAGAAGGGAGAGAGAGAGAGAGAGGGGGAGGCAGAGAAGAGAGAGAGAGAGAGAGAGAGAGAGAGAGAGAGAGAGAGAGAGAGAGAGAGAGAGAAAGAGAGAGAGAGAGAGAGAGAGAGAGAGAGAGAGAGAGAGGGGGGGGGTGTAAATGTGGAAGCAGTGAAAGGATGAATAACACTTGGTTGTCATGGCAAAGCCCAGTAGCATTGATCTTTGCTTGCTTGTTGTACAACCCTCTGCTCACGTTCTAGAGACTGACTCTCATTTCCCGTTTACCAGTAATCCTGTCCTTGATGCTGCATGTGGGGTTAATGGGAAAACTGTGTTTCACCAAAGGACATGACGTTTTGTTTACATTGCAATTTCTAAAAGCCAAATTGCTGACCCTAAAGGACCGGATGTTGCAGAGAATGCACTGAAACGCCGGTGACCCGATCCGCTAGCGATTTTAACGGCTGCTTCGAAAATTCTAAATCCCCGAATCTTATCAGAGAGAGAAATGTACTATATTAGAAGGCCTTGTTTACGGGACCACAGCCAGCATGAACACAGACAAAGCTAGGAGCCATCGATTAATATTCATGCATTTTCCTATAGCTGCAGCAATACTACAGAACAGGAGCAAGTGAGAGGTCTATAGGGAGGTGTAGTGGTTACGTCATTGTTGTTTCCCGCGCGGTCCACCCCACTTGAAACACTTTATTTCGGGCGGCTAAGTGGCGCAGTGGGCAAGGCGCTCGCCACTAACGCAGGAGATGCTGGGTTCGAGCCCAGCTTTCGGCGTTGCTTCCGGCTTGGCTGGTCGTTCATACTAACACAATTGGCAGTGTTAGGGGCGGGAAAGCCGGTGGGTGGGGATCGGACGTTGTGGACAGCGACTCCTACAGGTTGGTTGGTGCGCCTGTACAGCAGAATCAGGAAGTATCGGGGGCAGCGTGAGCCTCCCATGCGTTACTCCTCGCCACTGAGAGATCGCGCTGTGCAGGTGAAAAGATGCGACAGCTGCCTCCTTCGTGTACCGGAGGGGACACGTGATGCAAGGCGTGGTCCACATTGGTCTAACAACGTTCGAGACAGGGGAGGGAAGAATTGGATAATATGAAATTGTGATGGGAGAAAAATAGAAAAAATGGGGAGAAAAAGTAGATACAAAAAGAAACACTTTATTTCAACCAAAAATGATTAAACAATAATGTTAGTGATAGAAGGGACATTATTGGGGGGGGGGAAATGGAAAGCTTGCCGATGTTCATGAGGCAGAATTATTACAATAGCCGATAATACATTTTTTCAATGATAAATCCCTATACCCCCCGCCTTTTTGCAATAGGCGACTCCCGTTACCACGCCCCTTTTAGCACATTGGTATGCACACGCACGCACGCACGCACGCACGCACACACACACACACACACACACACACACACACACACACACGCGCGCGCACACGCACACACACACACCTCCTAGGGGGAACGTGTGGCTGTTAGAGGGTGGGGGGCATTTTTGTGGACTGACTGGCTGACCAACCAACCGACAGAGTAGGGCTGCTGGATTACGCAAACATCATAATCACCATTATCTTGATTGATATTGCAATCATGATTATTGACCACGATTACTCATCAATTTGAGAACATCATATGATGACGACTGAACCTTTATCTTCTCGAATGGCTGCCTTTTTGTCATCTTCTACAAGTTACCAAAGACGTTTCAAAATAACTAGAGAAACGCTCTGTGGCTCCCTCCTCTCCCTCCTCCCTCTCAACACAAGCTGAAACTATGAAACTTGTTATGGTTTGACACCGACCTCAAACGCAACGACACAAGAGAGTAGATTCAGAGTTGCCAAAAACAAGGGCTTGTTTATTTACACTAAATAAACAGCATTGACTTGGTAGAGAACAAACAGAGACTGGGATACAAGCATAGATGAATGTTGCTGCTCTGCAGCTTCTCCCGGGATGGTTAGTCTGGGGAAGCTTCTCTCGGCAGATCTCCGAGGTGGTAACGGGACCGAGAGGGAGAGAGGGAGCGGGTTAGCTCAGAGTACAGTTGGGAACAGAGCAGGTGACAGGAGAGGTGACTTGTACCAAAAAACAGAGTAATCCAAGTGACAGAATCTTCGGTGTATATACACACTGTGAGTAACGTCCCAAACAACAAATCCAAGTGATAGAAATCTTCGGTGCAAATAAACACTGTGAGCGAAGTCCCAAATACAAATCCAAGTGATAATATCTTCGGTGTGTAAACACACAGTGAGCGATGTTAAGGCCAAATATTATCCCAATGAACAATCCAAAAAAGCTGAACGCTGGGTGAGTGACTGTCTGACAAAAAGCAGGAAATCTTCAGTGTCATTTAAACACACGAAAACGAATAGGATCAAAGACAGTCATAAAAACTCACCCAGGCGCTGTGCGTAAAGAGAGTAGGATCAAAACGGGGCGAGCGCGTCGCCACGGGAAACGGGTGTCCAAGCGGAATACTTCTTGAATATCCTGGAGGCAAAGCACAGGGAAAAACAGCAGGCAAGGCAGGAACGGCGAATGCTACTGAAATATCAAAACGATCCAACAAAACTTGAATGGGGAAACGGGGTATAAATAATCAGGGAATGCTTAATTGACAAGCTGTGACAGCTGAGGGATGAGATTGACAAGCGTGTGGTTGGGGGAGCACCAATCAACGGCGTCTCTGGGAAGAAGCGTGTGAATAGGGGAATGCAATTGATTAACAGAAAAACAAAAGGAACAGAGCGAGTAGGCTTAAAGGAACAGAGCGAGTAAGTGAGCAATGGACAAAACCTCACAGTACCCCCCCCTCCACGGGAGCCACCCGGCGACCAGGCCGACCCGGCTCGTCAGGATGGGCACGATGGAAGTCAGTGATCAAGCCGGGATCCACGATGAGCTGCCGGGAGACCCAGCTCCGCTCCTCAGGGCCGTAACCCTCCCAGTCCACCAGGTACTGGAACCCCCGACCCCGCCGCCGAACGCCCATCAACCGGCGGACCTGCCACTGGGGGTGACCATCCACCATCACGGGAGGCGGAGGATCAGGAGCTGGAGGCATCAGGGGACTGAGGGAGACGGGCTTAACCCGGGAGACATGGAACACGGGGTGAATGTGCATGGACGCAGGAAGTTTCAGACGCAGGGCCGCCGGACTGAGTACCTTCAGGACCTCGAAAGGTCCGACGAAACGGGGGTTGAGCTTCTTGGCCGAGGACCGAAGCGGGAGGTCCTTCGCGGAGAGCCACACCCTCCGCCCAGGGTGGTAAGTCGGCGCAGGAACCCGGCGCCGGTCGGCCCCACGACAGGCGCGCTCAGATGTCCGGAGCAGCGCGGTCCTGGTGATCTCCCAAACTCGTCGGCAGCGGTCGAGGTGGACCTGCACGGAGGGAACTGCCACTTCCGCCTCCTGTGCGGGGAAAAGAGGGGGTTGGTAGCCCAGGGAAACCTCAAATGGTGAGAGGCCGGTGGCGGAACTGACCATTGAATTGATGGAGTACTCAACCCAGGGAAGGAAACGGCTCCAGGATGCCGGTCTCTCGGCTGCCACACACCGAAGAGCAGACTCCACGCTCTGGTTCATCCTCTCCGTCTGTCCGTTAGTCTGGGGATGATAACCAGAGGAAAGACTGACCGTCGCCCCCAATCCCTTGCAAAAGGCCCGCCATACCTGGGAGGTGAACTGGGGCCCCCGGTCAGAGACGATGTCCTGGGGAAACCCATGAAGGCGGAACACGTGGTGAGTCAGGAGGTCCGCCGTCTCGGCCGCTGAGGGAAGCTTGGAAAGGGCCACGAGGTGAACCCCCTTGCTGAATCGATCCACCACGGTCAGAAGGCAAGTGTTCCCCTGGGAGGAGGGAAGACCTGTGACGAAGTCTAGCGCCACATGTGACCAAGGACGGCTCGGAACGGGAAGTGGCTGTAAAAGCCCGGAGGGTGCCTGGTGCGAGGCCTTGCTGCGGGCACAGACCGCGCAGGCCAATACGAACTCCTTGACGTCGTTCCGCATGGTGGGCCACCAGAAACGACGAGCCAGGAAGGAGAACATGCGATGGACGCCCGGGTGGCAGGCGAACCGGCTGGTATGGCCCCATAGCAGCACCCGGGACCGGACAGAGTCGGGGACGAAGAGACGATGAATCGGAACGTTGCTTGGAGCACGCTGGAAGCGTAGGGCACGTCTAACCACCCCCTCGATTCCCAAGGTGATGGCTCCAACCACCCTGGCCTCCGGGAGGATGGGAGTCGGGTCCTCAGAGGGTGGAGCCCCCTTGGAGTGTAACCGGGACAGGGAGTCGGCCTTCGTGTTGCGGGAACCGGGACGGAAAGTCAGCGAGAAGTCGAACCGACTGAGGAAACTGGCCCATCTCGCCTGCCGACCGTTGAGGCGCCTGGAAGCGCGGATGAACGTCAGGTTCTTGTGGTCCGTCCAGATGGTAAAAGGCTCCTCGGCCCCCTCTAGCCAATGACGCCACTCCTCCAACGCAGCCACGACCGCCAGCAGCTCCCGATTGCCGGTGTCGTAGTTCCTCTCGGCAGGGAGGAACCGACGCGAGTAGAAGGCGCAAGGATGTACCTTCTGGTCCGTAAGCGAACGTTGGGATAAGACAGCGCCCAGTCCAGTATCCGAGGCGTCCACCTCTACAATGAACTGTCTCTTGGGGTCAGGGTGGAGCAGGATAGGGGCGGAAGTGAACCTCTTCTTGAGGGAGCGGAACGCAGCACATGCCGCTGGGGACCAGTCGAACGGCAGAGCGGGAGAGGTCAGTCTGGTAAGTGGCTCCGCCACCTGACTGTAGTTCTGGATGAACCTTCGGTAGAAGTTGGCGAACCCGAGGAAACTCTGTAACTCCTTCCGAGTGGTGGGTTCAGGCCAATCCTCCACAGCTTGGATCTTGCGAGGATCCGCTCGGGTCAAGCCCTTCTCAACGATGAAGCCCAGGTAGTCGACGGAGTCGGAGTGGAAACGGCACTTCTCCGCCTTGACAAAGAGCCGATTGTGGAGGAGGCGCTCCAGCACCCGGCGGACATGCTGGATGTGTTCCTCGAGGGTCCTGGAGAAGATGAGGATGTCGTCCAGGTACACCACCACGAACACCTCCAGCATGTCACGAAGGACGTCGTTCATGAGTGCCTGGAATACCGCCGGGGCGTTAGTGAGGCCGAACGGCATCACCAGGTACTCGTAGTGGCCCCTGGGGGTCTTGAAGGCGGTCTTCCATTCATCGCCCTCACGGATATGGACAAGATGGTAGGCACTCCGGAGGTCCAGCTTGGTAAAGACGGTAGCCTGGGTGAGTGGCTCGAAGGTGGAGTTCATGAGGGGTAGAGGGTACTTGTTCTTGATGGTGATCTCGTTGAGCTGGCGATAGTCGATGCAGGGTCGAAGGTCCCCATCCTTCTTCCCAACAAAGAAGAAACCGGCCGCCACCGGGGAGGAGGAAGGCCGAATGAGTCCTGCTTCCAATGACTCAGAGATGTACTGATCCATCGCCTTCTTCTCCGGAACGGTCAGACTGTAAAGGCGGCTGCCGGGAAGGGGAGCCCCTTGGCGGAGGTCAATGGCGCAGTCGTAAGGGCGGTGAGGTGGAAGGGCCTGAGCCCTGGACTTACTAAATACCTCCAAGAGGTCGTGGTACTCGGGAGGTATGGACGAAAGGTCCGGAGGCGACTCACCAGCGGGCCTCCGGGGCGGGGGACAGGACGCCGCCTGCAGACACAGGGCGTGACAGGAAGAGCTCCAGCCCCTGATGGTACCGGAGGACCAGGCGATGTGGGGCTCGTGCAGCGCGAGCCAGGGCCTACCCAGGACCACCGGGACAAGAGGGGATCGGGTGATAAGGAACTGGATTCTCTCAACGTGGTTCCCAGCGATGGTCAGCACGACTGGGCCGGTGCGTTGAGAGATGTCGGCCAGGCGGTGTTGGTCCAACGCAAAGATCTCCAAGGGCCTCACAAGGTCCTCAAGTGGAATGTTGGCTCGGGTAGCAAACTCGAAGTCGAGGAAATTCTCGTCTGCCCCAGAGTCGATGAGGGCCTCCACCATGGCTCGTTGGTCCCCCCAGGCCAGGGTGACGCTCATCAGATGGCCAGGTGGTGCGCGGCTCTGGGAATGGGAAAAACGGCTCACCAGGATTTCCCGGGGTCTCGGCGAGCCTGGTCTTTTGGCCGGGTGGGGCAGTTGGCGATTCGGTGTCCCTCCCTTCCGCAGTAGAGGCAGAGACCGGAACTGAGCCTTGCCTCACGTTCAGCCTGGCTCAGATGAGAGCGTCCCAGCTGCATGGGTTCCTCCTCGCGAACCGAACGGGAGGGTCCGCTACCACCAGTCGTGTTGAGGGCAGGGCGACCAGCAGTAACGTCTCGAGTCCGGGGAATCCGGGGTACCTCAGGAGGTAACAGTCGGGTCCTCTCACGCCTTCTCTCCTGGAGGCGTCCGTCGATGCGGATGACGAGGCTAAACAGGTCCTCGAGGGAGTCGGGCACCTCCCGGGTAGCGAGCTGGTCCCTGACTGCGTCACTGAGCCCCCTCAAGAAGGTTAGGCGAAGTGCAGGGTCGTTCCATCCACTCTCCACCGCCGCCAGTCGAAACTCCAGGACGTAGTCAGTTACCCCACCGCTCCCCTGTCGGAAGGTACCCAACCGGGCTCCAGGGTCCAGACCACGGGCTGGATGGTGGAACACCCTGCGGAGCTCCGCCACGAAGTCTGGATAGGAGAAAACAAAATCTGCATCCATTGCCCAGGAGGAAGTGACCCACTGGGCAGCCCGGCCTGAAAGCAAGTTTGTCATATAGGCCACTTGGGCCCCTCTAGAAGTGAATCGACTTGGTTGATGACGGAAAACCAACTCACATTGCATGATGAATGTGGCACACTCCTCGGGATTGCCGTCGAACAGCCGTGGGACGGAGAGACGGGGTTCCCGAGGTGCGGGATCGGGAAACGTGGGAACTGCTGGGGCTGCGGGGAATGCTCCTGAAGGAAGTGAGGGAAGTAAAGCGTTAACGGTGTCGCTCAGCGAGTGAAGCTGAACGAGAATACCAGATTGTTGTCCTGCCAGAGCGGCCAGGGACCCTTGAATAGGCTGGACCTGTTCCCTGAGATCCTGCACCGCAGCCGCAGCCCTCTCTAGTTGGTGACTGTGATCCTTGGTCAACTCGATCTGATTAGCTAGTGCGGTTCTGACCCTCTCTGTGTCGGCTGGGGTCGTCATTTTGGTTGGATCGTAATGTTATGGTTTGACACCGACCCCAAACGCAACGTCACAAGAGAGTAGATTCAGAGTTGCCAAAAACAAGGGCTTGTTTATTTACACTAAATAAACAGCATTGACTTGGTAGAGAACAAACAGAGACTGGGATACAAGCATAGATGAATGTTGCTGCTCTGCAGCTTCTCCCGGGATGGTTAGTCTGGGGAAGCAGACGATGACGTCAGAGCCGCTCTGCAGACTTCTCTCGGCAGATCTCCGAGGTGGTAACGGGACCGAGAGGGAGAGAGGGAGCGGGTTAGCTCAGAGTACAGTTGGGAACAGAGCAGGTGACAGGAGAGGTGACTTGTACCAAAAAACAGAGTAATCCAAGTGACAGAATCTTCGGTGTATATACACACTGTGAGTAACGTCCCAAACAACAGATCCAAGTGATAGAAATCTTCGGTGCAAATAAACACTGTGAGCGAAGTCCCAAATACAAATCCAAGTGATAATATCTTCGGTGTGTAAACACACAGTGAGCGATGTTAAGGCCAAATATTATCCCAATGAACAATCCAAAAAAGCTGAACGCTGGGTGAGTGACTGTCTGACAAAAAGCAGGAAATCTTCAGTGTCATTTAAACACACGAAAACGAATAGGATCAAAGACAGTCATAAAAACTCACCCAGGCGCTGTGCGTAAAGAGAGTAGGATCAAAACGGGGCGAGCGCGTCGCCACGGGAAACGGGTGTCCAAGCGGAATACTTCTTGAATATCCTGGAGGCAAAGCACAGGGAAAAACAGCAGGCAAGGCAGGAACGGCGAATGCTACTGAAATATCAAAACGATCCAACAAAACTTGAATGGGGAAACGGGGTATAAATAATCAGGGAATGCTTAATTGACAAGCTGTGACAGCTGAGGGATGAGATTGACAAGCGTGTGGTTGGGGGAGCACCAATCAACGGCGTCTCTGGGAAGAAGCGTGTGAATAGGGGAATGCAATTGATTAACAGAAAAACAAAAGGAACAGAGCGAGTAGGCTTAAAGGAACAGAGCGAGTAAGTGAGCAATGGACAAAACCTCACAAAACTGCTGTTTGGGTTTGGGGGGGGGGGGGGGGGGGGCGCACCTCTGTGAAGGAAGGGCGTGCTGTATTTACAAGACAAGACAACCTGAGAGCAACACGGCATGCGGCACAATAATCGTTTCATCTAGATTATCTTGTTTTCACGATCGTGGGAAGCCCGATCTATAGAGAGCTATAGCGCTGCTGGTCACAGCTAACAAGTGATATCTCTTTGGCCCGAGAGAGTGCCATGCCTCTTCCCCGATGTCAACAGGTGAAA